>NW_006433024.1:3084433-3085886 GCF_000325575.1 Pteropus alecto | reverse complement strand
CTGACTCAGAAATTGAGAGATTGCTCCTGGAAAGGGGGAGTAGAGGAGGTGTCAGCAGACATAGCAGAGTGTTGATAGAGACAGAGAAAACTAGGTCTGCCAAGTTAGAGATTTTTATAGCCTAGGTGTGTGTGGGCTAGAGAGCTGAATTTTCAATTTCCATCAAGTCATAGAACACAAAAAATTGTGACTCGCCTACTCACATGCCCGGTACTAACCAGAGAGGGTTAGAGTTGCGGTAATCCTTAGGGTCAGGTATATTTAACAACTAACACTAGAGGTCTAAAATAATTAATGTTTCAGCTGTTTGATTTATGAGCCAAATTTTCAGGAAAACCTGTATAGAAAAAGGAGAAAAGAAGAAGGCAATGATTGGTCCATAGATTTAGAAGCCTGGGCCCCCATCCCAGTGAAATGATCCTAGGTCATAACACTCAATTCTCCCAAAATCACACTTCATTTTCTTCATTCACATATGTAGGATTTTCATTGTTCCTCATTTTCTCTGAATACTTTTTCCAAACATTAGCATTTTGAAGGCAAGTTTCCAGGGAAGGGGAAGAAAACACAAAATGGACGATGGCTGATTTTTTTTTGTCTTTGAAAGTTTTCAGTTAGAAAACCAATTTAAAAATACAGTGACATGGGAGAGATGCAGATATCCGATGGAATATGAGCCAATCAGCAAGGAAAAGTAGCAGTGAGAAATGGGGTAGTTAGCATCTTCCTAGGGGAAGTCAGAGAATAAGTATAAGTAAAGCTTTTAGAACTTGCTTCTAATTCTTCCTCCCTCATTATTCATAAGTTGAAGCAGATATTAAGGTTCTGTGTAAGGCTGATGATCAAAGAAGCTAAATTCACTGGTCTGCCCCTCCGGAAGAATGTGGAACAATTTCTGCCTCAGCTGGGGGATGGGGGGATGGTAGAAGAGGAGAGAGAACATTTCAAAAACTGCCTCCCTACCCTCTCTCCTCTGTCCTTTGTGGTGAGAGGTGGGATGAGATAGTGATTAAGAGTAAATTCAAGCTAGACTGCTAGGCTTCAATCTCTGCTCTGTTCTTTATTAGCTTGAGCATATCATTTTATCTCTTTACATCTCACTTTTATCACCTATAAAGTGGAGTAATTCAACCTCATAGGATAATTTGGGGGTCTAAAAGGGTTAATACATGTGAAGTGCTTAGGATAGGGTCTAGCTCACAACAAACGCATTAGGTATTGTCTTTCATTATCATCATTCATTACTATTAGAAAAATCCTTTTCTTTTCCCCCCTTTTCTCACTTCAAGTGCATCCAGAGCCCATATGCTTCTCATAGAATTCAGTGAGTCCTACCATTGACTAATCCATTCAACAAGCAAACCCATTTCTTATTCTCTCTGTGTGTCTAGTGTCTAGCACAGTGTCTCTGATACGACATTTAATAAATGTTCATTGAACAGAACTTTCATAC
>NW_006433024.1:3049253-3084387 GCF_000325575.1 Pteropus alecto | reverse complement strand
TATTTGGTTTACTTAAGATATATAAATAAAAAAATAACAGTACAACACCTACTCTAACTACATGGGATACACTGTGACATTTTATCCTATTTATTTCTGATATATCCTGTTCTAGTCTAGTGGAGTTGATTTTATAACTACAATGGGCAGCTTTAGGCACCCTATCCCATCATTGTCATACTGATTTGCGTATATTGAATATCATGCTCCTCATCTTTGGAAATGCAAAGCTTCAGCATGTTCAAACTTTTGGTTCAGAAAGACATTAACTTTTTTGATGAACTGCAGTACAAGGAGTCCAACAGAAGCTGGGTTACAGGAGAGATTCAGACCCTTAACAACAGTCCCGCTTAGTAGAGGCAGTCTAGCTTAACAAGCTAGATAAAGCCAGTGACTGTTATTTGATCTAGAAGAAAGAGAGAGAGAGAGAGAGAGAGAGAGAGAGAGAAAAGAAAAAAAGGTAAAACCCATAGAGAAAATGGAAGAACCTCAGTGATCTCTATTTAATAATTCTTGATCTCTTGGAGACAGTGTCAAAAAAATTTGGGGGGAGAGGGGGGTGTGGGGTGGATGCATTACCTTACTAAAAACATGAATTGAAATATTAGTTAATCACAAAAAATGGTACCTTTTACAAGTTTGTATTAAAGTTTTATATAGGAAGTTTTCTTACAGCCTTTACTTCTGCGACCAAAGATTTTATCCATAAACCTGGTAATGGGGTATCTGCATGATAACACCATTGTATCAGGGCTTAGAGGGTGGGTGTTAAAATGGTGACTAGATAAAGGGGAAGATGATCAATTGCAGCAAAAGAGGATTTTTGAACTGGGTGATCTAGTCTGGATTTTACGAAGATGGGAAAATTCATTAATAGATGGGGCACATTCAAATGAACCATTCATCCATAAAATCCAAACATATGCTAAGAGCTGGTCTTTCCATATGTACCTCATGGATTTGGTTTTAATACGGTGCTCCATTTTGAAGAATTTGCTCAAATCAGCAGCTCAAAAATGATTCACAAAGGAAAAGCTTTCATGAAGGGTTCTCCTTTATGTTTTATTAATGGCATTTGACAACATTCCCATAAAAATGAAAAAGAGCCTCCCATAACAAAACAATCTCTTATTTCTCAGATTGCTTTTGTTGTTTTGGTTTTTATTTTAGGCTGCCTGAGATTTTTTTCTTTTTTTTAATTTGAACACGATCTTAATAGAATTCATCACTTTTGTCTGCTGACTAAACCCTAGGAGGAGGCATCATCTGGCGAATGTCCCCTGTGCCTCTAATTGCTTAATTAACATTTAAATCCAAGGTTTTAGGAAAGGATTGCTATTATTATAAGTTATAAGGTAGTTAATTGCTTGCATAACACCTTTGAAGCTGTCATACAGTATCCATAAAGAGCTTCATGGGAGATAGGTCCAGCTTGAGGTTAAATTAAAAAAAATCACAGGTTTTTAAAACTATATGAATAAACGACTCACAGATTAGTATTCCTCTTCTAGGAAAATAATATTCAACCATGAAATATATAATTTAGTACTGTTTATTCAATCAATCAACAAATAGCTTTTAAAAAATATCTGTGGATGTAAAAATTATATTTTTGAAGCAATATTTACACAAAATGGGTAGCTGTCAGTGTATTTCAACTTGATTCATTATCAAAAAATGCAAATTAAAAAACAGAGCAATGTTTTTTTACATCTAGTAATGTAACAGTTAAAAATAGTGATATTTAATGCCACAAAATTGTGGGAAAATGTGTATATTCACCATTGATCACAGAGAAAATTGATGAATCCGATAAAAGTTTGTCACTATGTATTAAAACAATAAAACATTTTACATAATTAGGGTGAATTTTGTGTCTGATAATTTTTCCCAAAGAAAATATTTCAAAGGAAGTAAAAAACTACAAGCACAAATATGCTTATTTTAGTATTACCCATAAGTACAAAGAAATTGGAGACAACATTAATAATATCTGAAAATAGAGAAAAGCCACTCAATGGTTTCAATTTTTCATCCAAGAAGAATAATAATTAATAACAATTTTTATTAATAATATTAGATGAATAGTGGAATACTAAATTACATTGTACCAAGTATAAGAAAAATATGTATATGACAAAAGAGCACAGAAATAGAAAAATGGTCGTATATTGAGGTAGAGAAATTATAAGTGGTATTGAGTAAGCAGATTACTAGTAAAGGAGAAGGAAAAAAACTTAGATTGGGCTGATATTTGTTAGATGTGTTACCTTATGAAATTTTATTGCAGCTCCAAGTCTCAGTTTTTCCTTTTGCAAAATGAGGTTATGTCTACTTCATAAAGTTTTCGATGTTAAATGACATAATGTATGTACAATGTTTAATGTTTAATATCTCCAAAAATGAAAACTATTATCATGTTATTCACGGCAGTCCTAGTAGCAAACGATATGTAAAAGAAGTTGAATAACGACACTCATGAATCATTAAAGAAGCATCTCCTTTTCTTTGAATGTTGTGGTTAGATACTGTCTAAAGTATGCTAATATCAAAAGTTCTGGCAGTGGCCCAAGATGGAAAGAGACACCACACACACAATCTTGTTCAATCCTGAAAGATAGTTGGTAATTATTATTATATCCTTTTCTGTGTCAGACTGAGAGAAGCTAGGAAACTTAGGTAACACAACTAGTAATAATTATTAAAGTGAGCATTGACTGAATACTTATATATTACAAAGACCTTAATTATTTACTATTATAGTTCATGGGTCAGTGGATCTGCTGGGAGTTGGATGAGGGTTCGGCTGATCTTGAGTGGTTTGCTTCTGTTAGTTGGCTTGGAGCTCTCTCTTAAGCTGGACTTGACTCAGGCCTCTAGGCAGGACAGCTCTGTTTCACATGTCTTTCATATTTCTCCTAGGACCAGTTGTTATGTTCTTTTCATTGCCTTGGAAAAAACTGCAAGAGAGAAGCCTAATGGCTTTTTTAAAACTTCAGAGTCTGAGACACAATCTTGAGAGTGACAGTGCTCTTTTAAATTTTGCATCCTTGATATTTCACACAAAGCACCTTAATCCTGGCTTGTGATCATTCACTCTGTCTAACATCCCATTAGCCAAAGCGAGTCACATGGCCAAGATCAAAAGCAGGGATTTGCACCCTTTTATGGTGAGAGAGCATGACAAAGATGTATAGTGAAGAGTATGGATAGAGAGAGGGTAGAGAATTTGGGACTATTTAAAGCAATCTATTAACAATTTATCATAATAAATCCCATGGTTCCCAAAGCACAGTATACATTCCACTGGTGGTATGAGAAATAATTTTTGATTGTGCTGTTTTTATATTAATAGCATATATTTATTTTCATGTATTAAATAAGACAATGAGCACCATGAAGTCTTGATTTGATTATACAAGTATTGCATAAGATAAAATTGAATTAAGTAAATATATAGTATATCGATATAATCAAATTATATAGTTAATAATGATATAAGTGAATGAAGTTTGGAAAATATTGCCGGTTGGAATATAAACCAACCAAGTGCTTAGGAATGAGGACTGAGGAGAAAAGGGAGGGTTCCATGGAGGGGATGACATTGGAGTAGCATCTTGAACAAGCTGGGCTGTATAAAGCAGAGAAGGGAGGGAAGTATCTTCTAGATGGAGAAAGCAGCAACCAGCCAAAGGGGTAGAAGTACATGATACATGGTGTAATAATATGTTCCATTGATTAGATACTCAATGGGCCAGGCCCTAGGCTAGATTCCTTGTGCACAGTATCTCTAATCCCCTGAGCGATTGAAAAGCCTCAACTCTTTCGCTTATATACAGCATAGTTAACATAGGTCCATAGCAAAATCTGTTGGTTGAAAGAATCAGTCATAAACTCTTTTAGAAATTTATACAATATCTTAATCCAAAATCCAAGTCTCTCAAAATTAAATCTCATTTTGAATATTCTCACTCTTTGGAAGGAGTGATTTTATCTTTTAAAGGTCTGCATTGATTTGCCTTTCAGGGTGAGCTCTCCGATTCCCTGCGCTTTCCCCGCCTCCCACACTAAAAAATTCCCAGGGCTGTGAGAATTGAATGTAGGCAGACAAAACAAGCCCAGATTCACAAACTGAGAGAAATATTTATAAACTAAGATACTGGAAACCACATTCAGAAGAAAAATGGAAACTCTTCCCGTCTAGTCCTAGTCTGAGAAACAGCTACCATCTGCCTCTCTTGGCCCAGGAGCCTGTGCTTGAATCATGCTGCTGATTTCTCTCATGAAAACCAGTCAAAACAAGGTTTTCTAGGCAACTGCTCTTTTAAGTAGAGTTTTATTTAGCATGGTTGTGTTATATATGTTGCATGCATTATTAAGAGTTCCCAAACTGCTCCTCTCCAGTATTCACAATAAGAGTAATATCGCAAGTTACTCAATTATTCAGAATAAAGACCTTGGAGTCAGCTTGGACTCTCTTTCATGCTCCAAATCCAATCCATTAGGAAATACTGTAAGTTCAACTTACAAATTGTATACCAAATTTTCCCATTCTCATTTCCAGTGTTGCACCCTTTTTCCAAGTCACCATCATCTTTCACCCATACTAGAGTAAAAGCCATCTTATAAGCTCCCTCCTTCTATACTTGCCAGAGTATAGTTTATTTTCTACATTGTAACCACAGGAGGCCTTATAAAATGAAAAATGGAATCTTGGCTCCTTCTCAAAACTCTCTAATGGCTTTCACTATGGTTAGAATAGGTATCAAAGTTTCTCTATGGCTTAAATAAACAAAATGTTGGGCTATGTCAAAGAGACACAGAAACTACTGAAACAGGTCCCAATGGCTACACTTGGAACAAGCAGAGCAACAAATAAAATGTAGTATTGGATTATAACCCAAAGGTATAAAACCAGTATCCGTGAGTCCACACTGATATAAATGCATGATTGTATAAATAAATAAATAAAAATAGACATCTGTGCAGAAGTGTTTTTTGTTTGTTTGTTTGTTTGTTTGTTTTCAGAGGAGCTTCAAATAAGCTCTGCAGCTATTTTTTCTTCAAGGAGCTGGAGCATAACTCTCCACCTCTTAAGTATGAGTTGCTGATATCAGTGCCCTTTTAAAGGATAGAGTATATAAAGGGGAGAAAAATAATTTTACAGAAATTTGGCAAACACTATCTTAGCCAGGAAAAGAGAAAGACCAAATATGAGATAGATTGACTCCATATAAGCTATAGGCATGAATCTATGGGAGCTGAGCAGAGGTGTTGATGACAGGACATTGTGGACAATGCTCACTCATAGGGTGGACAGGAGTCAGAGCCAACTCAACGGCATGTAACATACACACACCTTAGTCAAGTGACTAAGGTTAGCAGAACTATATAACACATGCTCCTGTTATGGAGTAATGAGAGAGGCACTTTAACTCTGTGTTCTTGCTCTCAAGTATCCATAACCCCAGTCTAACCATAAGAAACCCAAATTGAGAAACATTCTATAAAATATCTGACTAGTACTTCTCAAAATTCTTAAAATCATCAAAAACAGGAAAATTCTAAGAAACTCTTCCAGTCCAAGAGGAGCCCAAGGACACACAAAGACTAAATGTAACATGGTATTGTTATAAAACTAAGGTAATTTGAATAAATTATGGACTTTAGTTAGAAATAATATATTAATATCAGGACATTAGTTGTGACAAATGTACCAAAATAATTTAAATGTGAGATGTACAGGGAAACTATTCGTCTATTTTTGCATCATTTCTATAACTCTAAAGCTATTGTAAAAAAGTTATTTTAAAACATCTCTTAATGGCTTATAAGTCATTACATGATACGACTTTTGGCTATTTCTCTATATCTTATTTCCTTGTTCACTCGCTTTTACTAGCTCATTTCAGCTATGGTGACATTCTTGCTATTCCTTGAGCCCATCCAAGCATTTTCCTACCTCAGGGCCTTTGCTCAATCTGCTGCTGCCTTTTCCTCAGTTGTTTCTCTCCCAGATATTCACATAGCCCACTCTCTCACTTCATTCAGGTCTTAGTTTAAATGTCATCTCTGCAGAGAGTATTTACCTGGTCACCTAATACATCTGTATCCTCCATCATTTACTATCCTGCTTTATTTTTCTTCACAACACTAAACTTGTTATGTTTGTATAATTACATGTTATTTGTTTATTTATTGTTGTTCTCGCTCACTAAAATACAAGTTCTATGAAGGCAAAGTTGTGTTTGATTTGCTCATGATTTTATTTATTTTCATTTCCTAGAAGAATGCTTTGCACGTAATAGATGCTCAACAAAATATTTGTTTAAATAAGTGACTGAATGAATTCACATCTGAATGAATTCAAATATTTTCCCCAGAGCTAAATCATAATTCTTCTAAAAGCCAGAGCTTAAAAAAGAAAAAGCCCTTCAGCCCTTAGCGCAGTCTGCAGACACTTCACATCTGTTCTCTCATTTGATTCTGTGTTTGATGGTTCTTCTATTTGATAAATAAGATATGGGACCTATGAATGAAGGGGCCATTACTTGCTTTAGGCCATGTGGTGAGTTGGTTATATAGAATCTATCTCAGTTCTCCAGATTCTAGAACCTGGTGTCTTTCTAGTGGACCACATGTAGGTGAGTTTTTCTCCCTCTTGCCTTTGATTACACACACACACACACACACACACACACACACACACACACACACACACACACACTTTTAACTTGGTAAGGCGATTTGGAAACTGAGCTGACTGAGTGAATTTTCTCTTCTCCTTTAGAGTATCCCCAGGAGGAATACCATGACTATAAGATCATGCTGGTCCCTTCGAAGAAAAGAAATAGTGTGAAATCAGTTCATTTTGGTGTGACATCTGGTTCTCAAGGAGGCAATAGCTCTGAAGAGGTCCAAACTCCCTCCTAACGAGCTTTTGGGACTGAGCTGGGAATGCATTGGATGAAGACTTATGAATATAATCTATCATTACTATGAAACTCTAAAATAGCAGGTCAGGTTGTTCATGAATTTTCTCACTCATCAAGTATTTCCAAATGCCCACTACATGTCAAGCACTGTGCTGGGTGAGATGATCAGGCACAGCTGGGTCTTCGAGAAATTTACAATCTATGGAGAAACAAATTACCATAAAAAAGGTAAATAATGGCAAGGAAATAAAAAAATGAGGAAACTTTTGTGAGTCAAGGAATGAATCAGAGATCTGAGAGTTAGAATTGATTACAGGGAGCAAAAGCCAGAGGTATGATGAGAAGATAGGAAGCAATTACAAAAACATCTCACATGAACATTTATAAATATGTGTGAATACATAATTTGCATTTATGACCACTTTTCTTTTATTCATATAAGCATACCCTAGTTCCTGGCAGCTTTTATTGAAATATACTTCTTACTGTCATTAGGGGAAGAAAACAAAGAACTTCACTCCTGTTAAAAATAAAATTTTTAACAATTTAAATAGAGGTGTTCTAAATATAAAGGGCAATCTGGGGACAGCCTGAGGGGAGGGGAGGTGGGGGGCTGGGAGAATGGAGTGAAGAGTTAAAGAAGTGCAAATTAGTAGTTGATAGATGGTCACGGGGATGGGGAGCAGGGCATAGGAATGTAGTTAGCATTAATATAATGGCTAGGTGGAGGGCAAGGGGAGAGAAAGAGCAATTAAGGGGATCATTTTATAACCTATATAAATGTCTCACCAATGTACTGTATACTTGAAACTAATAAAATAAAATTTAAAAAATAATAAATAAATAAATTGAGGTGTTCTGCTATTAAAGAAATATAGTTATTCTCCTCCAGGTATTTTCTGGGTAGAAGGGGTAAGGTTCACATAAGAATTTCACCTTTTACATGAAATGTTCTCTTGGTCATGTTTTGAAATCCACAATTAGTTGCACATTTTAAAAAATTACCGTCACTGCTGCTAATCCAAGTGCACCTTCAAGTCTTCTAGCCTATCTCCTTCCACCACTAGAGTGCACCAAAATATTTATTACCAGCATGAAGAGTCCAGTGACTGTGGTTCAACTATAGGGTCTCATCTTTTCTTTCTATTTGATAATTCTATCACATAAACATTTATACATCTGAGATATTATGCACAGTCCAGGATGACTAGCTGATTGATAGAGAAAAAAAAACACTCCAGTAGTTAGAATCAGACAAGGATTATGACTTCATTCAGCAGTCAAAAATGTAATGAATTGCTCTTTTTTGTGTGTGTATTTTAAACTGTAAGTTTGTACTGGAAATGGAGAAAAAAGTCTGTTTGGCAAGTATAATAGAACAACTTGAAATACACACAATCTTGGAAATTTGGCAAGAGAGCATTTTAACATGTCAGTGAGCCAGTGGTGTTCTGCAAATTCCTAGAACACTCTAGGGAATATAAAATTTAAAAATCTAGACTGTTATTAATATATTTTAGTGTTAGTCTGTCTGCAAACATCTTAGCACCGCTTGGCACTGGGTGGGCTAGGTTCAAGGGTGGCTCTCATATGGAGGGTGGTATAAGTTATTGATTTGGCATTCTGATTGAAGGTTACAAAATATCCTGTTTCTAAAAGTATTTCTCCTATAATAGTTTATCCTATAATGTTTGCCTTCCTTTTAAATTTTATTATTAGAAAGTCATTAACTAAAAAGAAAAATTTATCCCAGAAAAATAACCTATAGAGATGATGATAATAATGGTGATGATAATGATGATGATGATGATGATGATAGCAGCTAACATTTACTTAGGCTCAACGCAAGCAGAATATTTTTCTAAATTCTTTGCATGCATTAACTTATTTACCTAAGGTAGGTGCTAACATCATTTCTGTCATTTTATAGATGAAAAACCTGAAATACAGAAAAGTTAAACAACTTGCCATGGTTGCATAGCTAGTAAATTGCGAAACCAGATAAACTCAGGCAGCTACATTCAAAACCACACTTTTAACCATGATTCTATATGATGGCAATTCCCAAATTTATAACTCTAGTCTATAAATTTCCTCTAAGTTGAAGACATGTATATATAACTGTTAACTTGACATTTTCACTTGGATGTCTCAAAAGCATCTCAATGATAATGTGTCTAAAATTGATCTCTTTATTTCCACAACCATTCCCCACAGGTCACACATGGATACACCCCAAAACAAATATTCTATTCTCCCCACAACCACATATCTCTCTCATATCAGTTAAAAATTCCACTAGGAAACCTGACCATGAAAAACATGCCTGGCTCTTTCTGGTCTCTCACTACATGTATTCATAATACCTGTAAGTTCTATTAGTTTTACATCCAAAATGTGTTCCAAATCTTTCCACTCTTCCAAACGAAATCCAAGCCACCAGCTTTACTCACTGCAATAGCATCCTATCTGGTGTCTGCGTTTCCTTTCCCCATCTTTCCACCAGTAGTAGATCTATTTTCTACATGAAAATCATGTGAAATTTTAGGAACACCAGTTAAAAATGGTGTATCCTTCTGTAAAAACTTTCACTATTTCCCTATTGTACTTTAATATGAAATCTTTATTAAACGCTCTGTATCTTCTCTCCTTTTTTTCTCTTTCTAATAGCCTCCTAGGACTCTCCAATCCCTTGTTCACAGTGTTCAAGGTAGAGTACTATTCTACGGATTCCTAGAGCATGCTAAGTTCATGCTGGCACAGGATGTATGTGTGCATTTTCCCCTCTAATATGTTTGATTTCCTTGCTCCTCACATGATTGGCTCCTTCTCATCCTTCAGTTTTTAGCTTAAGCCTTCTCTTAGCTGTCTTCCCTACCCATACTATGTAAAGTAGTATGCATTCATTACCCTCTATCCTAGCATTCTGTTTCTATACATCATAGCATTGACCACAATCTGTAATCATTTAGTTATTTATTATTTGTGTACATATTTATTTTATTTCTCCCACGTCAATGTATATTCCACAAAGTCAGGGAATTTATTATCTCTTATTCTCTATTGTATCCCCAGTGTTTAACCAAGAATTTGGCTTCCAGGGGACATTTAATACATTACCATAGAATATTCTATCTATAAGGAACACATCTAAAAATTTAAGACATGAAAAAGCTAAAATGCAATATATATCAGGCAAAGACAAACCAGAAGGGTTGAGGTAAATGCTAACCACAGGAAAATAACCCCAGACACAGACTTTAATAAAATATATAACCTATAACATTAACTGATTAAAGGATAAAACATATGGTCATATTCAACAGATGAAGAAAAAGCCTTTGATAAAATTGAGTGCCCATTTATAATAAAGACTGCTAGCAAATTAGTAATAGAATGTAATTTCCTTAATCTGATAAAGGGCATCTTCAATACATTTTTCAGCAAATACCATTTTTAATGATAAATGTTAGAAGCTTTTTTTTTACATTCACATATAAAACAAATTTGTCCACTATCACTATCCTCAACAGTGTGTCTGTTGATAATTTTTAAAAAAATATTAAAATTTGGAAAGAAAAAAAACTTGTCATTAGTCACAAGTTTTTAATGAATATTTATAAGTATGTCAAAAGATCCTACATTGAACAATTAGAATTCATAAGAGTTTTGGAAGCTATCCGTTCATTAGACTAATGTATCAAGAACAATGTATTTCTATACAAAGAATATGCACAGTAGCTTAGAGCTTGTTTTCATGTGATTTGACCTATTAAAATGACATCCTTTTCCCTTTTTATACAACTGACTAAAAATCAGAAGGCTATTTGACTCCTCAAGCTGTACTCATCTAAGGCAAAGGAAGAGATTTCGGATTATAGGGTTATTAATTTTTGTTAAGAAAAGAACTAATATAAAGGAGAATAATTATATTTCCTAAAGATGAATGTGTTCTGCAGAAGGAAAATGAGAGCCTAGTGCCATTACATATAATTTCCCTGCCTCTCCTTACTCTACAAATAACCAAAATTTGAAATATTAATATTTTCCATGATTATAAAACTTGCATAGGAACTTATTAAGACAGGAAGAATAAGTGAAAGAGATGCACAGACTAAGTTTCTGAAATGCACAGGCAAAGTTTTGTTTTGAAATTTCCCAACACAAATCTTTTTCTTGGTCTTTCAATCTGAAATTATTTTTGGAAACATTTTTTGAAACATTTTTGATGACTTTGAAAATATAATCACTCATGCTTTTTTACATACAACACCAAAGGCACAATTCATGAAAGACATAATTTATAAGCTAGACTTCATTAAAATTAAAAACTTTTGCTCAAAAAAAGACAGTGTCAAGAGAAGGACAAAATAAGCTATGGACTGGGTGAAAATAGTTGCAAAAGCCAAATATGATAAATGACAGTTATCTAAAATGTAAAAAGAACTCTTAAAACTCAACGATAAGAAAATAAACAAACTGATTAAAAAATGAGTCAAAGACCTTAACAGACACTTTACCAAAGAAGATATACAGATGGTCAATAAACATATGAAAAGATGCTCATCATAATATGTCATCAGAGAAATGCAAATGGAAAAACAGGACACCACTACATACCTATTAGAATGGCCAAAATCTGTAACACTGACAATACAAATGCTGGTGAGAATGTGTAGCAACAGGAACTCTCAAATGTTGCTTATGGGAATGCAAAATGGTATAGCCACTTTGAAAGATAGTTTGGTGGATTCTTACAAAACTAAACATATTCTTACCATATGATCCAACAATCTCACTCCTTGATATTTACCTAAAGGAGTTGAAAACTTATATTCACACAAAAATCTGCATACGTATATATGGCTTTATTCTTAATTGCTAAAGTTTGGAAGCAAACAAGATATCTTTCAGTAGGTGAATGGATAAATAAAGTGTGGTATGGCCAGACAAAGGAATATTATTCAGGCTAAAAAGAAACTCTTTATCAAGCCATGAAAGCCATTGAGGAACCTTAAATGCCTATTACTAAGCGAAAGAAGCCAATCTGAAAAGGCTATATATTGTATGATTCCAACTATAAGACACCTTGTCATTAAACTTCTAGCCTCCAGAACTGTGAGACAATGAACTTCTCTTATTCAAAGCTACCCAGTTTACATGGTTTTAATAGCAACCCTAAGACAGTAATACAAAGCCATCACAGTGTTATGTGCTGGATTTTGTGCCCCTTAATTTGTACATTGAAGTTCTAACCCCCCAGTACCTCAGAATGTGACTGTATTTGAAAATAGAGTCTTTAAAGAGTTGATTAAGTTAAAATAAGGCTGTTATGGGAGATCCTAATTTATCCTGATTGATGTCCTTATAAGAAGAGGAAAATCTAGACATATAAAGATATACCAGGGGCATGTATGTACACAGAGGAAAGACCAGGAAAGGACACAGCAAGAAGGTGGCCATTTGTATGCCAAGAAAAGAAGCCTTGGGTGAAACCAACCCTACTGACACCTTGATCTTGAACTTCTAGCCTCCAGAACTGTGAGCAAATAAATATCCATCATTTAAGCCATCCTGTCTGGTATTTTTTATGGTATCCCTAGCAAACTGGTATACATAGTAATATAAACAAAAAAAGAATGAAGTTTTGAAATAAAGCTGTGGCTATGGGAATGAAGAGAATTGCAAGAGGTTTGAGATTTAGTAGCAAGATAGAATTAACACAATGTGGTGAGTCATTTAGTGTGCTGAGAAAAAGGGTGATGGAAAGGAGTTTGCATTGAACCACTGGGTTGGTGGTAGTGTTTATCCCTGAGAGTTCATTTTGCTTGTAGGAGGAAAGTGGAGAAGATAGAATTCATTGGTAGGCGTGCTGTGAGTTTGAGGTGCTGTGGCTGGGTCAAGATGCAGGTCTGGAGGCAGGAAGAGAGATCAGATAGAGAATTACAGCTATTAGAGTCATTACTATATAGAAAATCCTTGGAGTAATGGGAGATGATGGGATCACTTAAAAAGAAGGAAAAGAGCTGAGAATCTGAGGAACACTGACACTTAAGAAACAGGCTGAGGAAGAGGAGGCCATGAAGATGGTGGCAGAGTGATGGAGGGTTATGAGTGGGCCATGGAAGAGAGAGAATCTGTCAGATCTAGCAATCAAGAAACCATTGGCACTCTCTGCCAGTACATTTTCATTTGAGTGGTAGTGGCAAAAAGTAGACTCCAAAGGTAGGCTGTGGGGTACATGAGAGAAAAGGAGTAATAAATGTAGGTGACTCAAGAAAGAAAACAGTACAATGTTTTGGTATCATAGAAATTCTTAATATCAAGGGATGACTTTTGTAAGGTTGGAGACAGCTAAAAGTATGCTCAAGTGTTGTTAGTAAGGAGTCGGTGGAGAGGAGGAAGAGAGATCATTAGCAGGGAATGTATAACGGATAAGTGGGCAAGTGTAGAAATCAAGTTGAGGAATTAGACTTACATAGAAGAACTAGTTCATTGGGAGAGCAAAAGTGGAATAAGAATAAGGGGTGAGGAAGTGTTGGTAGGGGGATATGAATAAATCAGTGAATGAGGTTGCAGAAAACTGAGTTTCTATTTTTGTTGTGAAATAGGAGGGCAGGCCATCTCATAGGTGATGGATAAAGTGAGGGAGAAGATAGGGAAGCAGGAAGTTTGAGGAGAACTGAGAGGGATTAAATAGCTACTATGATGAAAGAAAAGGAATATTGCCTGAGGGCAGACAGAAAGCTATCAGGGCTGTGTAAGGGACTGGCTGTTTGTTACTCCTGAACTCCTCCACTGTATAACTTTTTCTCTAGCAATGCTCAGTCGTTCAGGACTAGATGCTGAGAAAGCAGCCTAGGCTGTGGATTTAATCAGTTCAAGTTAATCTTCAAGGATTTATTAAGTACCTAGTTAGTGCCTGTCAGAGCGTCAGGGCCTGGTGATATGAAGAAGAATGAGGCCTGGCCCCAGCACTAAGTATTTTATGATCCCTGAAATTTCTACTACATAGCCAGAAGATTAAGTCAAACACACATTAAACTTCATAAAATGCAAAATACAAAGGTGCAAGTAAAAAGCTGTTACACAATCACGAGGGTTCAAAGAATACATCAAAAAAAAAAAAAAAAAAAAGAGAGAGAGAGAGAGAGATAAAGAGCCTGCTACGTGACCAAAACTCTGCCAGGAGTTTTACATTTGTAATTTAATTCTTAGCACAAGTCTATGTGTTTGGTATTATTACCTCTATTTCTCTGATGAAAAAGTAATCTCAGAGAGGAACATAATTTAGGAGGATAAGGAAGTTCTTCATGGGGTAGTTGGTATTTAGAGCAGGCTTTGGAGGTGAATGAAGTTTTGCTAAATAAAGATGAGGGACTGGCAATAAATTATTCTGTTTGATGAGATTATTTTGCAGTTTTGCCTTGGACACGAAGCTCGAAAGTTTGGTGTTTTATTTTGCAGGCACTGAGTAAGAATAGAAGGCTTTTGAACAGAGATTGACATCTTCAAATCTTCAGTAGCCTTAGGCAACACGGACTGGTAAAAGGTGAGAGTGGGCATGGTGAGACCAGTTGAGAAGGCATTATAAATATCTAAGAGAGGGTGGCAAGGAGAAATGAGACCAGGGTCCTGTTCCTTGCTCCCTGTCTAATTCTGTGCTTTGGACATGCCATTTATCCTCTTTCAGTATCAGTTTCTCAACATGAAGTCAAAGAGAAAAAAAGGAATAGCATCTAAAGGCCCTTTTGAAGAATACAGTTTTATGATTCTGAGGTCCTGAACAGGAGAGTTGGCAGTAAGAAAGAAAAATATGGAGTAGAAGAAATTTAGGGACCTTTGAACCTCTAGCACAATATAAATAGAAATAAATTATTTTCCTCTTTACTTCCATATTCAACCTCTACCCAGTTAGGTAATTTGATTACCGGGTCTCCTCTTGCAACACAAACACAAACGTAGACATATATACATAAGCAGCTACTCATTCTCAGAAGATGAAATAGAACACTTGCTATTGCTAATCACTCCTCTGGTTTAGTTTCTACTCTATCTTTCACACTCAGATTCATCCTCTTTTTAGGAAGTTTCCTCATACTAAAAACATCCCAAGACAAACTCATGACTTTAGCATCTTTGCCCTTCCCCAATAAATTTTCTTCTTTCCAGTATTCCATCTCTTGGAACTGACTACCATCTAACCAGGTGCTCAAGTCATCATGATATTCTCCCTCGCCCTCTCATAGGCAATCATCCCGTCCCACAGATTCTATCTCCTCAAATACTTCAATTCAATCTTTCCCTCTTCTTTTCCCTAGTGGAGGTTCTCATCACTTTCCATTTGGATCATGTCAGTCGCTACCTAATTAATTTGTTTTTCCATCACAACCCATTCTCTACACTATTTTGCTGAAAAATTTATTTCTGATCATTTTTCTTTTATGCTTAAGAGTCCAGAAACTTGACTTAAAGCTCATCCACATTCTACATTGTACAATATGTTATGTATATTTGCATATATATCCACTCCCTTCTTCATTCTTTGCAAAAATTATTTTTAAATAGCATATATATAATATGTGTACATATATACATATGTGTGTGTGTGTGTGTGTGTGTGTATCCAACAGAAAGGCACATGTAAGAATGTTTGTAAAAGTATAATTTGAATGCCCCAAACCGAAAACATTAATTAAAATTTCAATCAACCATAGAATCATTAATTGTGGTATATTCATACAGCTGAAAACTTTAGATCAATGAAAATATACATAGTATAACACAAAGAAAAAAACACAAATAAATCTCACAAAAATGTAATATTGAGGTAAGAAATCCAGACAAAAAAGAATATATACTATACAATTCCATCAACATAAAGTTCAAAACCTGGCAAAACTAGAAATGAGTAGTGCCCTAGAAGAGGCTCAAGAAATGGTTTCTTGATGCTGATAATGTATTTCTTTATCCAAGTGGTGGGCACATAGGTGTATTCACTTAGTAAAAATTCATCAAGCTGTACTCATTTCAGTGTGTATGGTTATTTAATAAATAACTTTACTAAATGAGTAAATTTTATAATTATGTAAAATATGGCAGGACAACAATTAAATGCTGAAGAAATCAGGCTAAAAAGAGAATAAGAGAGGAAAAATAGAGAAAATGCTTATGTGCAATGTATTAATTATGAGGTCTACTGCAGTGGCTGTAGCTGCCCCACAAGTTAACTTTGAGCTTCCTAACACATCTTTCGTTATTATTCTTAACAAGTGTAATGAACAACATGCTCGATAATATTCCTTGAATAAAGGATTTGTCTATTGTAATTTCCTATAACGAAGGCTGTTGCCATCAAAACCAGTGGCAATTTAGTAAGAAAAATTCAACTGAGTGCCAAAACAATGCAACTCAGCTAAGTAGCTCTCTCATACTCTGTCTTGATTTAAGACTACCTTTTAAAATATTCAGAGACATTAGACTGAATATCTTTCAGATAATTTTCCATGGATGCTGATCCTTTCAATTGGGGTTAAGAGATGAATGGCAGTTTTTTTGAGATAATAATTTCTAGTAAGGGGCTGGAATGCAGACAGTCTAGGTTTCTGATTAAGAGCCACTCCATATATTTTCAATTGCTCTAGAACTGGGTAAGGTCTACATACAATAAAAAAAGTTGAGCAGCTTGCCTAGCACATTTGGCTGACTATTTGGCCAGCATAGCTCTAAACAGAGGTTGCTCAAAAGAATGCCTAGAAATGAGGTCCAAATTTCCCTTAGGAAACAGATTTGGCTCCAATATAACACAGAAATAGATGAGTAGCCAAAGCTCATTGTTCTGTGCTATTAAGTATTACTGGAAATTTTTTGAAACAGGTGTTACTAATCACTCACCATAGCCATAAAAATATCACAATAGAGCAACTTCCTGGTGATCCCTGTGAGGTAGATTAACTGTGAAATGTACTTCCTTGGTAGCTGAGAGATTTGACCTGGTGTATGAAATTGTTAAAGGTAAGCCAATTAAATATTGGGAGACTTCTGCCATAAAATATTATTTTAGTTTTAGAATCTTGAGGCATTGTTTCTAAAAATAATTAGTGTATGTCTCATTGCTTTCTAAGGCAACCCTTACTATGCAGCTTTATAATCATGTTATTGTCATAGAGAAAAATTTTACCTTTCTATTTTCAGTGGCAGAATGGTATGCATCTATTTAATCCAGAAAAAAGAAAACAAGTCATTAATGTACAAATTCAAAAGAATAGTGAAGAAAACACATTCCTGGTTTTATACTACTTGAAATTGTCAACCAAGGATCTTGACTCTGTGGTATTAAGTTACAACTGTAAATTAGAGTTAATTGTGAATTTATACAGCTAATTCCATAAACTTTTGGCCATATTAATCTATGCAATAGTATAAAATACCAATATCTAATAAAAGCTAGTTTCTATTTTTAAGTTTTTTACTCAGATCTTTAGAGTAAAATATAGGTAGAGTGTAAACATAATGGTTGCTTTGATCAACTCTTGTGAAATGCACTAAATTAAACATTTATCTTGTGTGATATGAATTCAGTTCGGTAACTCATATCCTCCAGGTTATCCAAGGTCAAAAAATATTTAATTCTCTCTCTCATCTTATATACATAGCTTTTATAAATATTCTATTTATTATTTTTTCCTAAAATATCTTTGCCTTGGGGTAGCCTAGCATGGTGATTAAAAGCATGCTTTCTGAAGCCATATGATTTCTGTTTTAGCCTTGAGTCTGCCAACTCCCTACTGTGGTCTTAAGCAAAGTCCTTAAACTCACTAAATTTCAGTTTCATATTTTGTAAAAATTAAAATAATCATAATGCCTATTTCATGAATTTATTAGGAGGAGTCCATAAGATAATGAATGTAGAATACAGAGCTGGGCAGAGAATAAGTATGTGGTATATATAAGCTGAATGAATGAGTAAATTAATTAATAATTAAGAAAAGTCAACAGATACCATTTTCTTCTCTATCTTTGATACCTGTGATCTGCAACACATTAAAATAGCAAAAGAAAGGAAAAACCATAAAAGTTATAATAAATAATGTATCCTTGTGCACTACTGTGGAAAGTTACTAAGGACAAATTATGCATGAAGAATTCGATCATTCTCTTTTCACTATGTGACAGAATTAATGAGTAAAAGGTCTCCAGTTAGTATCATTTTTGCATTTTTTAAAGATATGTTGGCTATAATGCTGAACAAATGCTACTTTAAACAAAGCTATGAAGACATGCATACAGTTCCCAAGTCAAAGAGAAGTCCACAAAAGACAAAGATGTATTTAAAAACCTTAGAACTTGGAACATTGATTTTATAAGTTTAATGATTGCTTTCAAATGGCAATAGTGATTCAATTTATTCATTAGGTATTTATTGACTACTATATTTCCATTAATGGTAAATATTTTTTCAATGTCTTTTACATGACCTACATAATTTATTTTGTTGAATTCTCATAAAAGTCCTGCAGAATGGGTATTATACTCTTTTAACCTGTTAAGTGGATAAATTATGACTGGTACCAGAACTTTGATTGCAGTGCTCTGATCATTTTTCTACAGTTTAGTCTTCAGTACATAATGTTTTTGTAGTTCCTATTATTATTTTTATTATATTGGATTAGACATTTGATACTATATAAATGATTATGAAATTGATTCTTCCTTTAAAAACCTTTATAATTTACAAAGTAATCCAAAATATTATCAAATTTAATTTTTGCCATAATCCAATAAGGTAGAACTTTTTCTTTTCCCATTATATAGATAAATAAACTGAGGCTAGAGAGGTCAATTAACTTGCCCAAGAACTCATATCCACTAAGTGCAAAACTAAATCTAAAGTGGGCTCTTCTTCATTAATAATAAACTAGATATAATTTTAAAAAACAATGAAATATAACTTTCTCCTATTAAATTGGCAAATATAAGAACACAATAATATGGAGTATTTACAAAGCTATATGGAAATCATCACTTTTATATTATGTCGGGGAAATGTGAACTGGTAAAACCATTCTAAAGGGCCATTTGACAAAGTATTTCTTTCTACGGGTTGATTATATTTTTCTGCTTCCTTGAAGTCAGACTTGGCCATGTGACTTGATTTGATTTGGTCAATAAATTTTCGTAAGCTAAAGAGAAAGGCCATCAAGTACTTCATTACTCTCTCCTCACTGCCTCAATAACTGGCAGTGTCTGAGAGAATGACTGCTCTGATGGCCTGGTCCCAGAGTGAAGATGACATGGAGCAGAGCCCAAGCAACCACTGATAAACCACTGTCATGAACCAGTGTCTTAAGCCTCTGGTATTTTGAGTTGCTTTTAACTCTATATAACCTATCAGAAATTTTTCCACTGAGAATTTATCCTAAAGAAATAGTTAAGTAAGGTCACAAAATTTTAGCTCACTTTATTCTCATGATGGTGAACTTGGAGATAAACTAAATGCCAATTTACAAGAAAATTTTCAAATAAATCATAATATATATAGAAATTCAAGATAACAATAAATGAAAAAGATTAAACCTCAAATATTAAATAATTATAATTTTCAAAATTTTTTCAGAAACAATATATAGCAAAGTGTTTACAGGATTATTTCTAGATGGTTTGCATTTATTTGTTTTTTAATTTTTTATTTTTTATTAATTTATTTTTTATGATGACATTGGTTAACAAAATCTGATAAGTTTCAACTGTACATTTTAACAGTAAGGCATATATATTTTACATTGTGTGTTCACCTCTCATAGTTAGACTTCTTTCCGTCACCACATATTTGACCCCTTTTACCCCATCTACCTCTCTCCTTCCCTCCTCCGCCCTATCTTCTGGTAACCACCAGTCTATTGTCCATGTTCATGAGTCTCTGTTTGTCCTGTTCTATTGTTGCTTTTAGGTTTATAGCCCACATATAAGTGATATCATGTGATTTTAAACTTTTTCTGTTTGGCTTATTTTGCTTAGCATGATCCATCCATGTTGTTGCATTTCGTTTTAAATCTTTTTTATTTGCATTTTCCAATTTTTCTTCAATAAACTTTTAAAAAATAATGAGAACAGAAACAGCAACAACAAGAACAAAACTTATACATTCTGATCACAAACTCTATTCTCTTTCCATTATATCATGTGATATCATTAGTGGAAAACCTATGTATTTCTATAATGAATGAAAAAGAATCCATGAAGGCTTGACTTTGGCCACTGTCTTCTATTTCTCTTCTAGAGCCAGCAATCAGACACTACTTTGAGGGAATTCATTCATAATGATAGCAGTTTTCTCTAGAATGCTTACAAAGCTGGAATATGATGCTCTGGCAAATTAAACAAAAATTTTGCCTCTCCGTCTTTCTTTACTTATGGGCTGAAATAAGAAATGTGATGTACTCAAAGTAAGGCAAACTGCCAAAACACTGTGCCCTTTGGTACCCCTCAAACTGTGAAGGTCAAGAAGAGCAAGGAAACACTGAGAAATTGTCACAGACTAAAGGAGACTGGGGAGACATGACAACTAAATATAAAGTGGTACACTGGATTGAATCTTGCAAAAGGAAAAGAACATTGATGGAAAAATTGACGAAATCCAAAGAAATTTTAGGTTTAGTTAATATAAGTACAAATGCCAATTTTCCAGTTTTGGCAAATGTACCAAGGAGAGTAATGAAAGATGTTAACAATGGAGAACTGGATAAGATGTGGAAGGCAGAATAATGGCTTTCCAAAATGTTCATGTTCGAAACTCTGGAAACTGTGACTCTGATAAACTATATGGCAAAGGGGAATTAAGGTAGCAGATGGAATTAAGTCTGCTTACTCAGTTGATCTGATAGTAGGGAGATAATCCTGGATTATCCATGTGAACACAGTGTCATCGCAAAGGTTCTTGAATGAAGAAAAAGGGAGGCAGAAGATTCAATGTCAGAGTGATGCAGCAGGAGAAAGAAAGACTTGATAGACAATTGCTGGCTTTGAAGGTGCAAAGGGATTACACATTAAGGATATGTGGGACGTTTCTAAAAGCTGGAAAAGGCAAGGATATAGATTCATCTCTGGCTCTTCTGGACGGAACACAGCCTTGTCAGCACCTGAATTTTACCCAATAAACTCCATTTTATACTTCTCACCTCCAGAATTGTAAATCTGTTGTTTTTTTTTTTTTTTAAGCCTCCATATTTGTGGTAATTTATTACAATAGCTATAGAAAAACTAATATAAGAGGTATACAAGAACTCTCTGGACTATCTTTGCAACTGTTCCATAATTCTAAAATCATTCCAAAATAAAATTTATTTAGAAAAAATATTGTGACTTTAAGAAAAGTTAGGGTGCATTTATAGATCTGCAGTCATTCAAAGGATTCCTCAACAGAAGACTGAACTCTAAAATATGTTTTAGTTTCCTGCTCATGGGCCCTAGTCTTGCTTCCTCTTTATTCTCTCCAATTCTAATATCTGAGCCAGAGACCAGGTCCAGGTAGCTAGGATTTGACATCCCTCCCACCTCTCATGAATCTCTGACCTCCGCCTCTTCTCTAGTTGGTAGTTTCGCCACTCCTGCTTAGGTGCTAGTTGCCACCACCTCCCACAAGATTGGGCAAAAACAACCCTTTTTTATGTAACACATTTTACTGAGGGCAGGAATTTCTAAAAGAGCTAGCTATATTACCATAGCAACCAGATAGACATGAAAACATGCAGTCAATTCATTTGTTGAGGCTACAGAGTATCAAAAAACTATGGGATAATCAAACCAGTTTTAACAGTCCTCCTTCCTCACCAGACTTCAGCTAGTCCTCATTGTCTACCATGCTGTCAGTATCAGATGTTTTCCAGATGAAAAACAGTATTATCCTTCGAGATACAAAGAGTACGTGTACTTAAGGAGTACAAAAATCACCTTCCGGAAAGAGGGAATAATAATCAAAGGCTTTCCTTAGTTTTCGTTGTTGTTTACTTTTTGTTGTTGTTGTTGTTCTTGACTTCTCGAACATGGTTATTTCATATGCACAGGGTCAGCCTTTAAAGAAAATTGTGTGTCCTCAGATTCCAGAGAATCTTCTCTGATCTGAATTATTGTTCCTAATTCTATGTGTAGATACTGTCACTAGTGTTTAGGCATTGTGGTTGAATCTCAGCTTTACCGTGTATAGATACACTGTGTGCAGGTCAGGAGACTTGAAGGGTATTCCTGGGTTGTAATCTCTACCTCTAGGTTTTCCGTGAAGTATCAATGTCATGTAACAGGAACTCAGTTATTTTTAATTCTCTTCTTCTCCTTCCCCTTTTCTTTGAGTCTTCATAGTCTCCAAATATACACTGTAAAATTGCAGGTTACATAATCTGGAAAGATGACTAAATACATAAACTTTTAAAATTCCAAACATCCACAGGGATACTTTGGTTCAAATCTTCATCATATAGATATGGAAACTGAAGTTTGGATACACTGTGAGCTCTTCTCAAGACCAGAGCATCAATTACTGGCTAATACTCAGAAAAAAATCTGAGTATTCAAAGCTTTGTGTTCCTTCCTCTAGCAGGAAGTCGCTAGCTAATTCCTTGAGTATAGGCCATATGGTGGTGATTAGTTGAAAAATTCATAGGGATATACAGAAAGGACATAGCCCACATGGCAGGCTGGAACCTTGAAAGGAGAATTAGGAACACCTCAAATATCAAGACTTCTACAAAGGTAAGTCCTGTTCATGCTCTTATAAACATGAGTGTAATCAGGAAAATATTGAGGCAATTAATAAAAGAAATCTGAGAGCAAGACATTGGAGTTTGGTAGCTTTCTATCATAATATGTCTTGTTTTCCATGATATTATAATATTATTTTTGTCTAAAATAACCAGGCTATTTTGCATTACCCCTGTGGAAGAACAAAAGAATGATCTATCTAATTAGTATGGTCTAGCATTTGCAGCTCTTGAAACACTACAGTATCTTAGAGGAAGAAATCATTCAGCATTCTCTAACTTCATCTTTTCTGATTTGACATAAGTGAAAAAGAAAGAAACAAGAACATTCATTTTACATAATTATTAATGAAGGAAGAAAAACATATATCACAAAATGTCCACTGAGAGCAGATGACATTTCTAGATGCATTTCTACAAGGAAAGACTGTGTATGATGATTAGTGGACTCTTATCCTCCTTTCTAGATAATCAGCACCATTCTTTAATATGCTTTTATTTATATTTTTGTAAAAAGGAAAATCAAGGTATGGAGCTATAATTTGTTTTTCACCTTAAAATCTGTTTTGGAGTAAAGGAGATGGAAGAGAAGGAGGAATGGATTTCCACAGCCTCACTCACATCAGTCTAAATCTTAAAATAATATGCCCTTTGGCAATCACTAAATCTTGTTATTGGTTTGAAGCAATAAATCTTCCAAGGCATTGAAAAAAAAAAAAAAGCCACCATTGCAGTAATGAGATTACACTGAAAATAAAGCGGTGGATTAGTAAAATCTAATTTGGAAGTGATGAAGTACATGTGATGTCCAAGTAATTATTCCTGCACAGTCCCCATCCATGGGGAGCTCAGAGTTATTGGGCACTGCACTATGTTAATGATGCCACTGCCTGACATTTGGGTGAATGTGCTTACCGTCTGCTGTGTCGCCTCTTCTATTGTTAATACTAACCATTGGGTCCAGGAGCTGCATTCATAATGCTGCCTCAGACACAGCCAGAGCTGAATGTGTATGTGTGTGTGCACATGCATATGTATGCCTGTGTGTGTGTGTCCTCTTTTTTAGATCACTGTTGTTGTTGTTGTTGTTGTTTTCTATTTTAAAATCTAGGCTGAGACAAAGTCTATCTGAAATACTGCTATATGTAGCTGACCATTTGAGTTCTCATTATATTCCTTTGTCTTTTAAAAGCATAAATCTAGACCCAAACTTGGCCACAAGCAAGTTGTCAGGTAATATTACTTCATGTGGTCAGTGAAACTATTTCTAATAAAATGTTCTCTATACCTCGATGATGGAAATCTCTATTAAAACAATGGAAAGTGCTTTTTGTGATACAGAATTTCCAAATTAAATGTGAAAATTTTGTTTAGGAAACTTGAAGTACTGACCAAACTCTAAGTAAAGAAAAATCAAAATTGTTAAAAAATTTTCAATCTATCCATAGTTTAATAAAGCTGCACATGTAAGAGACATCCCAGGAAACTGATATCAGATGTGGTCAGAGAGGGCTCCTCAGAGGAGAAGAGACTTGGATGGATGGATGGATAGAAGGATGGATGGATGATGATAGGCATAGGCAAAGTTGAAGAAAGGATGCAGTCCCAGTCAAAAGAATGACTTCAGGAAAGGATCCACAATGATAATTTACTTGGCAAATTTAGAGTTAGTTTTACATCCATTTTGGTATGTACGTTTTCCTCTTTCTCAAAAGACTGGCTTCTTCCTTCTTCTTGTGCATAGCAAGAAAATATCCAAAATAGATCCTGAGCATTTTTTCTTACATCTGAGGTCCAAAAGTCCTAAAAGAGGTTCTTTGGCTCAGTTTGAGTTAGATTCCCTTTCTGGGGTCACTTAATAGTAACCTAGGGGCAGGAGAAAAACTAAAACATAGCTGCTTCCACTGCAAATGTAAGTTTGGATGGAGGAGCAATTCCTGGAAGTGGAGTATTGATCAGAAAACCCATGGATGTCTACTACACGTTCTTTTTTAAATTGCTTTATTCCTAACCATTGAGGGCTACAGGAACTCTATTTTTAAAAAAACAACAACAACAGTGAAACAAATGAAAACACTGCTTCCTTTGGAAAGGAATTGCTCTGGTTTTCACCCACACTCAGCAGCAAATCCTTACTCTCCATTCTAAATAGGTCTCCATAGACCCTGCAATACTTATCTTCATGTCCTGATTCTTTCTGTGCCATCCTTCTTGGGGTGGTGACTGATTTGGAAGGTCCCACTTGACACCTCATTTGACTACAAAACAGCCTCGCAGATTGTTCCAACTTTATGCTTGACCTCAGATTCCAGATTTGGCACCTTGATTCCTTCTATCTCGAGTGATAATCCACTGATCCATCAAGTCCAAATAGAAAGATGCTATTTAATCAGAAAGATATTCAACATTGACGACCCAGAGAAATGAGAACATATTTGGAGTCAAAGAATAAAGAAAGAATGAAAAGATAGAAAAGATGAAATTTTGGTAACCATGGAATTCAAGAAAATGGAGTGAGACATACAGCATGGAATAGTTAAGACAGAGGTTTAGGAAATCAAATATCTAAATACTGCATATAATCCTTTTCCTATTAAGCAGGATTTCTGTTGCAGGGAAAGGGACATTCAAAAGGCACTGATACTCTGGCATGGACACAGCTCATTTTCCTTGTTCAATAGTCAAAAATGAGATTATAAAATGAATTTTATGGATGGGATAAAGTGAGAAGGCAAGAAATGAATTTCCTTGACCTAGGAGCAGAGGACAAGTGCTATATCCTAAAAAAAATTACAGAATAAAAATGGTTGGTGGTGAGTGGTGGAGTGGTAGTAATAATCAATATGGTAAAATTGTTGGGGAATCCAGAAATTCCTATCGTAGGGGAAAAGCAACTAAAATTTGCTGACCCAGCAGGCATCGCTCTAGTTGCTTTATATTCTCCATGTCATTTGCTTGAGAGATGAACTCTGCAAGGTGTGTATTATTATCATTCCTATTTTATAGAGGAACAACATTGAGGCAAGATGAGACTGAGGAATGGACCTAACATCACATATGGTAGGTAGAACTGGGATTTTACACTAAGTACATCTTATCACTAAATCTGTAAGTTTTCAACTATATAATGCTGAAGGTTAATTAAACTCCTATTATGTCTGAGAGAGTGTGGAATTTGTATCCTAATTATTCTGTAGCAATCCGTGTGTGTGTGTGTGTGTGTGTGTGTGTGTGTGTGTGTGTGTGTGTGTGTGTCTTTGTCTAACTCACCATTTAGGGAGAATCGTTGAAACACTTGGGCCTAAATAATAGAAGCAAAACTTCTTTACTACCTTTGCTATCTTCCAAATAAGTACTTCCGGTGGAGAAAAGCTTCAAAAACAGGTTGGCCTTGATTATTCATGAAGCAGCAGAAAAAATGAACAAATCCTTTATTCCAGCCCATTTCCTTTCTCCTACTTCTCAGGTTCCCAAGGTATAAATTCAGGCAATGGGTATGAAGTTGCTTCTGCTTTCTTTATATGTTCTTTAAAAGGCAGAAAAAGTGGGTGCAAACCACCTTATCACATTGCCATCCTGATTATGGATCTGTCCTGCCTATCTCAGAGCCTAACTGATTTCCACATTGTCTGGCTTTAAAGCTCTGAGTCTAGGTCATATAATTCTAGGCTGCCTGTCAACTGTCAATTTCCTGTCAACTGTCAACCTCCATGCGCACAGGTAAAAAATACCCCATTCCTCAGTTTGAGTTGAGAACACACACACACACACACACACACACACACACACACACAATTTTAAGATCAGTCTTTATTTTTAACAAGCTGTACAGATCTGTAGGTATGGTGAGAAAATTTTCATATATTGTCTCATTTAAATCTCATAGCAAGATGGGGAGTAGAAATCATGACTTTCATTTTACTGACGAGGTATCTAAAGCTCAACAAGTTTAAGTTAATTTTTTGAAGAGGCAGCATAGCGATGTGGTTATGTCCTAAATAACCTGGATTTGCATCCAAGTACCACTTACAGCTGTCTTACCTTGGACAAGTTATTTAACCAGTGTCTCAGTCTACTTACCCGTGCAACGAAAATAATAACAACAACAAAACAATTTCTTTACTTCCACGAGGTTGTTATAAGAATAAAATAAAACTATATACACACACACTATGCTTATCACCTTATTTAAGGTCCAAAATGGAAGATATTAATTTGAGGCAGAGTCAAGAGTTGAATCCAAAGCAATACTCTATTCCCTCTACTATATTGATTCTCTAATTGCTTAACAATTCCAGTAAGATTTTAAAGCAATGGAGTAATTCGGAAAAACAAAACAAAACAAAACAAAAACTAGAGGCTGCTCTGCATTCATAGGCCAGTATCAAGCTTCCTCCTCCTCCTCACTGTCTCTATGTTGCTCTGCCACAGATACCTTTTGCTCCCAGCATGCACCATCCATTCAGCATAAGCAACTCTGGTCCTGCTAAATATCGCATTTCCCTCCCCATTCATTATTTCATTTAATCCTCACCAGACATCTGGACCCATTTCATAATTGAGGATCACAAGAATTTAAAAAATCTACTAGGTTGGGATAAAGCTCTTCTCCTCCTATTTTATCATGCAGCCCAATGCAACATTTTTAGCAAAGGTTCTCATTCTTCAGTTCTGAAAAAATATAAAATTATCAATCCATGATCCACTTGCAAAATATTCCAACTAATTTGATGGATGATTGTGTATTTTGAAAGTGAGGGGGAAAATGAGCCATTCTACAAAATCTTATGGTGTTAGACATTTCTGTAACGCTTCCAAATCAGTAATTACAGTGTCTAGCAGTTAATCATGGAGAATGTACCTTAATTAAATCAAATTCCTTGTAAATATTCCTCTTTAACACATCAAGATGTTTGGCCAAACCAATTTTATGCACAGGAATATGCTCCAGAACACCATAAATCTTCTTAGTCCCAGAATCTCTAATAGCATTTGTCTCCATAAAATGCATCTCAGAGACTCTGCTTCTATAAGCAATGGGAGGACTATAAGGCTCTAGATAGTTTCTAAGAAACTAAAAAACTTCTTAAACGACAACTATGCTTTAGAAATTACATTATATTCTGAGAATGCATAGGCAACTAAGAAATAATTAATGCTTTAAAAGTCACTTTCTAATACAAGAGAGCCTCATGTCAACAAATAATTACAATAAAGAGTGACAAATACTATATAGAAGTCTGTGCAATATGCTGTAGGCAAAGGGAAACGTGAGAAATTTGGGGGGGAATGAGGAGAGGGAACTAAGGAGATCTTAGTTTTCAAAGTTTGATCTAGAAGGCTCTGTGAAAATTCACCAGGAAGATAGAACAGGGAAGGGCATAATCCAATACTCTGAGGCATAAATCGGCATATGTTTTAAGAAACTAAAGTATCCAGGGATTGGGGATAGGAGAAATGGTAAGAGATGAGCCTAGAGAGAAAGGTGCACACAGACAGAGGCACAGCCTGTCTGGGGAAATGCGCAGGCCATTTAAAGTGTCTAGACTTTTCTGTAAATTGCAAGGTCTTCTAAGGGTCATCAGGTGTTACATACATGCTTTAAAACTGCATAAAATACTGTACAGGGGTGTTAGGAATCCTGAGAAGGGTGGTGATAGGAGAAGGGAAGAGGGCTCACAGCTTTCCTCAGGGTCTCGCAGTCTCCATGACTTAAGAGACTGAGATAATAAGGTTTATTTTCCACCTTATAGTTTCTTGGGGAGAGTTTAGAGTTGAGAGCATTGCCTTCTTCCCTAAGCATTCTAGAACGCTCCACGTTTACGATAGAAAGTAGAGGTGATGTAGTCCTGGTGTTCCGCTAGTTTCAACTCTGATTGGCCCAGGAGAGAGGTGGGTGGGTGGGGCAAGCACAAGCATAATTTAGGGCTTAAGGACTATACCTCCAGTCCCCGCTGTTTGGACCCTTGCCATATTTCCTCAACCTCTTCTGCAACTTGGCTTTTCACAGCTTGAGCAACATGTAGGCTTATTCCTGCTCCACTCAGCCTGCTATAGCTTCAGGCCTGGAAGCAATACACAAAGACCATATAAACAACACATTTGTTAACAATAGCCTTTTAAAATATCAGCTCCACTCTCTATTCAGATGATTGCCAGAACATATCTGCACTCTGAGTTTATGCTGGAGAATATAATCTAGAACTTGTTGTTTACCAGTTATAAGCAAGTTTCTTTGTAAAATATAATTTGCGGAGAGGATTACCTTAGTAATAGTCTAACAATTTTTTTCCTTCGAATAGTCGACATTTTGTTCTTAAACGAATAAAATGTCAGAGAGATGAGTACCTAGACTACATTGTTTTGACTCCTCTTAATAAAATTGCTTTTACTAAATTACAATTGCTATTAAAGAGATTAAAATTCACTGAGGTATATTAAAAATCAGTTATAATATTGATTATAGAACTGTGAATAAGGATGTTGATCTTTCTAATCTCACCAGAAACCCTCTCCCAGACATCCTCTCAATGTGTAACTCCAAGAGAAGTTTATCTCAGATCTCAGAATTGGGTAAAATATACTGCTGGGAAACCAGGAAGTGTATATCTTATTTCTATAGTGAATTTTGAAACTTGCTTTAAGTTTTTGCTTTAGCCACTAAGTAACTTAGAGTCAAATTTATGATCTATTTCTAGTGAAGATGTAGAATTCTATGGCATATATTTTGTGAACAACTCTTCTTTACTTCTTACTCTATTTCTTCTGTCATCCCTATTTCATTGTCTTATATTTATGTTACTCAGTGGCATTATATGTATGTGTATAAACTGACATTTTGGAACAGGTTGGATGTCACCAATGTATACAATAAATTGATAATTTTTAAAACCATATTGTGCTTTCAATTTATGAACTGAATGTGAACTAAATAAAACTCTAGGTGTCAGACTTGGGTATTATGTTTCATCTTTAAATTCCAAATATCTTTCATTTGTAATCACTCCTCCAGGGTGTCTTTCACAGTTCAGTGAAGCACCCAGGGGTCATCGCAAGTGACCTGTAAATTTACATCCCCATAAATAATCATTCATAAGCAGGCTGTAGCTGCAGTGCTTACCCCAAGCAGAGAGGAGCCTTGCATGGGTTAAATTAACCAGCCAGAAGAACACGTGAGCTGAACATATGGTGAAGTGTTTTGAGGTTTAGAAAAGCAAGTTTCTGGTACAAACAGAGTGTGGCCTCTGAGACCCCACTGTCAGCATGAAAAAAGATCTCCTTATTTACCAGAGTGAAAAGAAAGGAGTACTTTCAATTACTTCACTTCTGTAGCTGTACACAATGAAACAGGAAGAGAAATCACACATTAATAGAGAGAAAAACAAGTGTAAGTTCCTCAGGGAAGTCAGAGAAGGCTGCAGAAACCATGTAAAAAGTAGTTTGCAGCTCTGATTGGAAGTGAAAAGAGAAGAAATAGGAAGTGAAGTACCACAAATTAAAGTTAAAGTTGCAATTCCCATGAGCTCTCTGGTCTTCACATTATCAGACCATCCCCCATGCTGCTCTAATTATTCCACTTCAGATCTAATGAGTTGGTCTTGGGAAGTACTGAGGTCTGTAAATGAAACCATTTATCACTGTAACACTCTTATTCAACATTCAATTGAAAGCTTAGGAATAAAATATAGAAATCAGTCGTCTCCTGATTTATAAAAAATGAGAAAATATGCTTGTGTTAACAGTGAATTGTTAACATTATTTTACTGACTTCTTAATTTATCTTTAGGAAGATTTGAAACTGGAATTTCAATTCTTGTTTTATTAGTTAGAATCAGCATTTTAGTTTGGTTGTTGGTTGATTTCAACGTGTGAAATATGGGCAATCTCTTCCTGACACTGGGAAGTTAGGCAAGTATACTATTTTCTGTATCCATTACCTATGTCATAGAGTTGCGGTGACTATTAAATAATACAATATGAGAAAAGAATCTAGGGGAGTGTCCGGTGCATGGTAAATGCTTCTCAAGTGGTGGCTATTATTACTCTCATTCAGACAGCACACTTATACCCAAACTTCTGGAACTAGAAATCAGCACTTGTTCGATATTATAACATCATTCCACACCATTTTTAAATGCATAATTAAAGAAAGGCAAATTAAAACAATGAACTACAATGCCTATAATACTGGCAAAGATTTAAATATTCGCTAGTATTCGGTATTGTGAAAGTAAAAATATTTTTAATAATTATAGGTAAGAATACTTATTAAAACCTTTGGCGGTCACAATTTGGCAGTATCTGTCAAAATATTAAATACACATACACCTGGACCCAGGAATTCTACTTCTTGAAATATTGCTTCAGAAATAATTATTTACACAAATGTGAAAAACAAGTTATAGAATAATGTATACAAAATGTATGAGTTATTTTAAAAATTTCTATAGTATACATAAATGTAAATCACTCTAACCATCATATTAACATTAAGAAGTAAAAATTATATGATAATATTAATAGATTCAGAAAAAAACATTTGACAAAATTCAACATCTATTGATGGTTAAAAACAATTTTCAGCAAAATAGGAATAAAAGCTTCTTCAGTCTGATAAAATATGTTTATGAAAATCATAACTAACATAATTAATGATGAAAATACTGAATGTTTTCTAAGATTAGAAATAAGGCAAGAATGTCTTCTCTAAAATGTTATTCAACATTCTATTGGAAGACTTAGATAAAGCAAGAGGAAGACATAAAATTATATTGCATCCAGTTGACATTAATATTTAAACAGAAAACCCTATAGGACCTACAAAAAGTTACCAGAATTAATGAGTTCATTGATGTCACTGGATACAGTGTATATACATACAAAAATCAATTTTATTTCTCTTTACTATCAAAACCCAGAAATTAATATAAAAACAATAGCATCAAAATGATGAAATACTTAAGAATAAACTCAACAAAATATATACAAAAACTATACACTGAAAACTATAACATATTGCTGAGAGAAATTAAAGAATATCTAAAAATTAATGAAGATAAACTATGCTCATGGATCAGAATATTCAACATCATTAAGATGTTAGTTTTCTCCAAATTTACCTACACAATTCTAATTAAAATCTCAGGATTCTTTTTGTAAAAGTTAATAAAGTAAATCTAAAATTTATGTAAAAGACATAAAATAACAAAAATAAGTTTGAAAAGAAAGAATAAAGTTGAGGAACTTTTACTTCCTGATTTTAAGACTTAAAACAAAGCTATAGTAATCAATAGAGTGTAGTATTAGTGTAATGATAGAATATTCACATGTGAAATAGCATAGATAATACAAAAAAAAAGACTATATTCTCCATTGATTTTTCAAGTCACCAAAGCAATTCTAAATATAGGTTTTTCAATAAATTGTGCTAGAAAAATTGGATAATAATACACAAAAAATGAACCTTCATTCTTACCCTGTAAGACATATAAAAATTAACTTGAATTGGATAATAAACCTAAATGTAAGAATCACATATATAAAACTTATAGGAGTAAATATAGGAGAAAACCTTTGTGATCTTAGGTTGAGCAAAGATACCTTCTCTAGGATACAGAAAGCTGTGATAATTTAAAAATGATGAATTAGATCTACTTAAAATTTAAAACTTGTTCTTCGAGAAACATTGTAATGAGAATCAAAATGCAAGCCACAGACTCTAATATTTGCAAAACATGAATCTACCTGATAAAGGACATATTCAGAAACTATAAATTCTTATCAATAACAAGAATAAAATACCCAATTAAAAATGGGCAACAATTTAAAAAAAATTTTACCAAGAAGGTATACAAATGATAAATAAGGATATAAGATGCTCAAAGTCATTAGTCACTGGAGAAATGCAAATTAAAACCACCCCAATAAGATATCACTACATAGCCACTAGAATAGCTAAAATTAAAAAGATTGACAATACCAGCTGGCAAGGATGTAGACCAGCCAGACTCTTCATAAACTGTTGGTGGGATACAGCTTGTTGGAAAATAGTTTGGCAGTTTTCCACTGACACACTTTTACTGTATAAACCAGCAATTCCACTCTGTGTTTACCCAAGAGATATGAAAACACATATCCACACAAAGATGTGTGCTTGAATATTCACTATAGCTTTATATATACTAGCCCAAAATTAGGCAGCTTTTAAATGTCCATCGGATGATGAATGGATAAGCAAATTGTGGTATATCCATACAACAGAATGTTATTTGGCAATAAAAGAAACAAACTATTAAAACAAAAGAAAAAGTTAATGCAAGCAACAACTTGAAGAACTTCAAGGGCATTTTGCTAACTGAAAAAAGGTCAGCCACGAAGGATTACAAGTGATAAGATTTCATTTATTTGAATTAGTATAAAAGGTAAAACCAGTAGAAATAAAAGCAGATCTGAGGTTTTTAAAGGCCAAGATATGAGAAGCATGATTGCAAAGGAATATAAGTGGACCTCGTATAGTAATATAAACATAATTGTATTGGTAACTGTCTTAACTATGCATATTTATCAAATCTCATCAAAATGTACACTTAAGATTGGTGGATGTCATTACATGTAAATTATACCTAAATAAAGCTGATTTAAAATAAGATAAATAGAAATATTTTGATTATAGAAAAATAATCAGGATATAAAATTAAGTGTCAAAATCATTATGGAATATGTACAAATCGACCTTTTTTATTTTAAAAAAATATCTATTATTTATCTCTCTATCTATTGATGCCTTTCTAAAAGTATAAACAAGTAACAGACAGTTACTTCAGGACAAGGCAATAGAATCTGAGGGTGGGGAAGGAGACATTTAAAATTTTCTATTTCATTTTCTTCTGTACTCATTGAATTTCTTTTTGCCATGAACATGCATTACTTTAACAATAAAAGTAGAAATTAATGAAAAATGAACAATAATTGACTGGTTTAAATGATAAAACCAAATTTTAAAAATTAAAAATTAGGACATAGAGACTAAGTAGAGGGCGCGAAGTAGAGATTGCTCCAACAGAAATATTTCTTAATCATAAATATGAATTATATTATTTCCATGAAAAGGAATTATGATTTCTATAATTTAGAAACTGTCTTGGCACAGTTGGAAACACCATTAGATGCTGCAAAAGCAAGAATGGTGATTGCTGATTTGTGACAAGTCAGTCATTTCCTATAATAATGCTCATTAATTTTTAGCTTAATATAATAGTAACATGATCTTTGCATAAAGACTAAGTCAGAAAAAAAAACAAAAGAAACACTCGGACTCTAATTCTGATCACAACTGATAGCACTCTGTTGTGAAATGTTCTAATTATCTCATTCAAGATGTAGCCTCTAAATCCAAGAAAGTATTTCCAAGAAACTATTTCATGACTAAATAAATTTTGGAAACACAATGAATTAAATCCAATAAGTTGTTAGAGACTTTAATAGACTAATAGGCACTGAGCATTTCCAAAAGAAATATATGAATTGGAGAGCTTCCCATACTTTCTTGACCATTGAACTTCTCATTGGCCAATAACTTGAAGAGTTAGAATTTTGCAAAATATATTTTAGTAAATACTGTTCTAAATTCAGGTCTTGAACACTAGAGAGATTAAAGCTTTAAAACAATGGTTATTGACATTTTCCAGGGAAGATAAATTATTTTCTTCTCTGCTCTCCAAAAACATTGTAGTCATAGTTCAAGTATAGTACTTACCACTTTGTAAGATGAAGTGGAAAGAGCACGCACTTTGCCATCAAATAAATCTGGGTTTTATTCTTGTTTCCATAATATAGCAGGGCTCTTTGAGACTCAGTTTCTTCATTTGTAAAAGGTGAATGTAATGATGACAACATAAGGATGAAATTATGTGTTTAAAGCACCTGTCATTGTACCTGGACATGGTTGGTTTTTATAAATACTGGTTCTCCCTACTTTACAGCCCATCACTTCGGCAGATAGTAAACTCCTTGAGGCAGGCACCAGGTCTAACTCATCTAAATCTATAATATAATAGTTGGCGCATAGTTGGAGCCTAATGTATGTTAACTGGTTTGATGTAATCAACTTCAAGGGTCAAGTAAAAGACATGTGACAGCACCCAAGTTTCATCCTCTCCTTTCTCTACTTCTCTTTCTTCTGCTTTCCTTCCTTTTTCTGTCTCCAGGTTCTTCTCTTTTCTTCCTCTGTTTCTGTCTCTTTTTTATTTTTCTTCCATTTCCTTTCCCATTCCCTGTCAATTTTTCTCTTCAATATTTTTTTCTGGGCTGTACTTTGTTAAATAACTAATCTTTCCTGTTCTTTAAGAGCAGATAAAATCAATGTTTTATAGTGTGTGTGTATGTGTGTGTGTGTGTAAAATAAACATAACTAAATAGTTCTTCAGTTTATTTGATTTAGTTTTATTT
>NW_006433024.1:3043875-3049197 GCF_000325575.1 Pteropus alecto | reverse complement strand
GAAAGAGTGGCTCACGGTGGAACAAAGAATCCATATCCTGGTTATTCAATGTTAACATTAAACTAGCAGTGCTGGTATTTTCCTTATGATGACTGGCAATTTTGGCAAGGTGTCAACACAAACAGCCTGTCTAGAAGATAGGGATCTAGTTAAAGTGAGATGATCTGAATTCTGTTAATTTTGAAACTTTTTTTTTCCTCTTTACCAGAAGAATAGTTTCTGCAGACCTCAAAGACAAGAGAGGTTCAAATAATTTTAATGGGAATTGCCATTGCTCTGGTCTCTTGTCTGATGGCCATGGATCTAGATGATTAGTAACTCTATGGGAAATTCATTAGTTTTGGATCACAGCCCAATTCCCAGAAACATTTTATTTTCACCTTCACACCTTTTGAGAAAATTCTGCTTTTAGGTGCCTGGGTTTTGGATCTGAGTGAAACTGTCATATCTTAATTATATTCAAAGCTACCCTCTTGACTTCTATTTCAGCTGTGACATTAGCCTTCACACTTGGATTGGCTTGAATTTTCCTGGCTTGAGAGTGAGAATTTCATATGTTTTCTTTTCATCTGCAGACATCTGTATTCTGTTTAACTCAGAATTGTAAAACTCACGGAGCAGGAAAGGCCTGAACACATTGTGATCACTATGGGACTTGTTCCTTTCAGGCCAAAAGCTACAAAAATGCTTTTACTAGTGCTTTTAAAAAATATTCTTATAATAAAGACCAAAGATGGAGAACATCAAATTATTACAATTATGCTTTTTAAAATCCTTTCTCTTTAAACATAAATGTTTTAGTCATCATTCATCACTTTGTTTTGTTTATACTAGTTGTATAAACTGAATAATTCAAAAGAAAATAAGTATAATTTGCATTAATGTCTAACCTTCTTTGGTGCTGAAAAGATACAAAAATATTATTTATTAACAAATCAGATGTATTTATTATTTTTGTATTTTTGTGTGTGAATGAGGAAGAATCATAGTCCACAACCTGCACAGTTTTATAATCTCTAATATATATTTGTATTATTGCTTCACATGATTCTCATTGTAATTCTACAAGGGAGGGACTGGGTATTATAAATAAAATGTATAGGAGTCAGAGATTAAATGACTTGCTAAGATTACATATTAGTAGATGAGTTAGGACTAGAATACAGGTTTTTTTGGTGCCTTCTTGGCTCTTAGGTCTATAACTTCATGCTGCCTCTTAGAAAAATGGTCACTAACTTGATGAAATAAAAACTTAATCAAAAAAAAATAAATGAAATAATACAAAATAAAAAAATCTAAAATATATAAAACTCTATTTTAGCTCATTAATGAGGTATTGTCAGTCCATTAAACTAGACTTGTGTTTCCATTTTCGTCCAAGAATTTTGTCATTAAATTGGGCATTTAACATTTTCACTAATCCATACCCTATAGAAACAGTTATAAAAACCATCTTAGACTGTATCAGTAAATACAGCCTAGTACTAGTAATAGTGTGTTCTAACATAAAGAGAAAGTATTGCTGTGTTCCAAACTGATCATGTTCCAATTAGAGTTGTCAGGTAAACTCAGTTGATAAACTGAGTGACCAAAATAATGGCCATAGTGAAATATAAAATTTCTTAATAAACAACGAAGAATCTAGGGACATGCCAGCTGCTTGTCTACCTTGGAAACAAAAGACTCTAGGGGACATGTATATCACCTTAAATGCTTGAATGAGCATCCTGTGTAAAAGAACATAAATTTAGTCACATATTCTGTCTGTAAAACAGCGATAAACAACATTTTGAGTATTTTCAGAAAAAGAATACAAGATTTGTATATACTAATATGTATATTGTTTTTCAAAATTATTTTCTACAGTAATATCTTACATTTTATAGTCCTCTTGACTTATTCAATGTTCATTGAAACGTTTAGGCTTTTTTCCCCCTAAATCATTTAAGTATTTACTATTTTCCATGATTAAATTTCATTTTTATGGAAAGGTAATGCCAGATATGCAAAATGCATTTTCTATTAAAAAAAACCCTATAGTCCAAAAGAAGATATAATAACTGCATAACTGCATGTTGGAATGCGTAGCTATTTGGGGATTTCTTGGAAAATGGCCTATGCACAATGAAATACTATATATTCTGCGTTGCTTTGGCATTCTTTGATGAATCAACAGTACTCTTGTCAATAGATTCTAAAAGTCCAGCTGACTCTTGCCATCTTAAAAGTGGATTCTTTTCTATGGAAGCTTCTTTGCTAAAGGGGTCTGGCAGGTAAATCTCAGGATTGAGGGCCTGAGCATTTGTAGATTTCCAGTGACAATAAACAACTTAGGGACAATATGCATGAAAGATTCTATGTTCATATCAAAGAAACACAAAAATGATTGAGTGAGAATTATCTGAGAAAGAAGAAGGTGGATATGAAGGACAGGATGGAGATGTGATAACATTCAAGGATTATTAAAGAGCCTGGTCCTTGACAGGTATTTGCTAAATACTTATTGAATTAATAAATACATAAATGAATGAATGAATGGACCGTGACTTCTCAAACTTGATAAGGAAACTTTAAAGAAAAGCATGAAGGAAAATTTAAAGAAAAGAGATAAGACAGAGAGACTTTGTGATCAAGGGAATGTAAGTACCAAGAGTTTAGCTAAGCTATCATGGTGTTGATGCTTTCATATCTATTTTGTTTGGCCAAGAGGCCCGCAGGGTCCTTAAACTGACACTAGTCCCCTTGTAAAAGTGCATGCCCCAGATAATGGCCTTTGCTTTCTGTGCCTTAGATGAGACCTCCACGGAGCTATCGAAACTCTGCTCTTTTTGGTTTGAATTGGCCAATCTGGCCTTAGCTTGGGAACCCTAGAGTACTCCACTCCAAAACACTAATGTGTCCCAACTCTTGCCTCTTTCTCTGACTGCATTCTGCTTTGACCTCTCTTTGTCGCCCCTGGAGGCATATCCTGTGAATTCCTCCAGGAACTATGAGTAATAAACTTCTCTATTTCTATTTCTCTTGTGATCTTTTCTCGCACCACGGCTCACTATTCAGCATCCTGTGCTCTCATTAACCAATGTTGACAAAGTCATAACAGTAACATTATTTGGTTATTTCAAGGATTCTAGAGCTTTGGGAAGAAAAAGAATCCTGTGAGGACAGTACTTTTCTAGGCCAGAGATGGCAGTGCTGAATATTGCAGGACATTGTCTGAAGGCAGAGAATGACCAGTGGATATGGCAGATTGAAAGGATGAACTTGAGTGGAAAGTAAGCACAACCTGCAAGGCATGGACAAATGTCAGAATTATTGGTCTACCATGAACAATTTTTTTCTCAACCGAGAGCCTGTTCAAGTCTTATTTCAACCTTTCTTTTAAGCTTCACATCCTATGAACTCTGTTTACCCTATGTTACTTGCTCTTTCCCAAAACTGCATGTAAATGTAAATGCTATTCTTTCTGCCTGGAATGTACTTCGTATCTTCCTTTTTCTACTTGAAAAACTCTTACTCCTTCCTTAAGACCCAATTCAAATGTCTGCTTCAATGTGACTTTCATTCCTATTCCTGATACTCCAGAGGAAATAAATTTTTTTCTCCAGTATAGTTCCCACTATGGTGTTACTACCCTAACCATGTTATGTATTGGTTATTCATGATTATATATTCATATCCCTTCCTATTAGATTAGGAATTATTTGAGAGCTATTGTGTCATTTATATTTCAATCCCTAGCCTCTATCATAATTCTTGGCATATAATGTCTGATAAATAAATGAATGGATGGTTCGAAGGATAGATGCTAAATGTATACTTTGGAATCACTCCTATGCACTCTCTAGCAACTCATTAATTTATTCAATCATTCATGCACTTAGTCTGCCAAAAATATGTATCGAACACCTCCTATGTTACTGTCTAGAAATATTATTTACATCAGTAGACCACAATATTTGAAGTATTCTTTACATAAGTTAGGTTGAGAGAATTGATTTTTTCAAACATCCAATACTCCCACGCCCTGCTCCAGACCATCCCTGACATTGTGAGCTGTTTAGTCTCCCAGTCCACAGTAGTTAATAGCTTTCTCCCATGCTCCCTTTACTCCGGTGACTATTGCTGCTGCACAGCTTAGTAGCTGAGTTCTCTAGGAAAGCTGTTTCCAGATTTGATTTGTGACTGAGTGAAATCCCTGTAGCCATTTGGAGGTAAGGTCAATAGTTCTGTGAAGGTTTTTGCTCTTCGATACTGCAGAGGGTCAGCTTATGAGCAACGTGGCAAACTGGGTCTAATAGAAGCTAATGAAGCCAGCACACATTTCCATGGCAGCCACCCTAGCCCCTTTTCTCCATCTATTTGAACTAAGATGACTCCTGCTAGTCTAATGTGACTCAGAGGAGAGGGCACTGCTTGCCACATATGAAAGAATGGGGGCAGAGCAATGAGTACAAAGTGCTCTGTCAGTGCACTTCATAACAATGCAAACGTCTTAATCAAACATCATAATAACCCTCTGCAGTAGAGCTTATAATGCCCTCTTTGCAGAAAAAGGAAATGAGGTACTGAGATACTGAGTAGCTTAAGTTAGACCCATAGCTAGTAGTAAGTAATAGAGTCAGGAGTTAAGGCCAGACCTAGCTGATTTTAAGGTCCAAAGGTGCATCGTTTTTTTCTGTACAATCGCCTACTATTCTAGAAAAGCTGATTTCAATTCGATATGAAGCAAAACTTTCTTAAAATTTTAGCTATTAAATGAAAACATGTCTTCAAAATTTAGTGAATTTTACTAAGCAGAATTCATCCAGAGGTTAGAGGAACATTAGAGAATAAAACTGTCAAGGAAGCTGGAAAATAAATTAGTCTATTTGTTGAAATACTAGTTTATAGATTATTCTCTTTGTTTAACTCTATGATTATTTACCAATTATAGACAGACACACACGCACACACACAGGAGGTCCTCATGGCGATGAGGTAAAGAGTAACAAGCTTGAGATTGTGTGCCAAAAATGCAGGAGTGCATAATAATTATACCACCACCACCACCACCACCACTACTACTACTTACTACTGTTAATAGCTAATATTAATGGAACTTCTAAACTGTACCAGGAGATATACTTAATATATTTCATACATTATCTCATTTAATGGGCATAATAATAGTAGCTACCTTACAGGGATGTTATAAGGATTAAGTTAATTCATGTAAACTGCTTAGAACAGTGAGTGTTGACACAATAAATGTTGAATAAACATTAATAATTCATATTATTACCATTATTCCTTGCAGCAAGGAAATAATAATGGAATAACAAT
>NW_006433024.1:3018849-3043462 GCF_000325575.1 Pteropus alecto | reverse complement strand
GGAAAGTATCTTAGCATTTATTATAATGTAGATAAGGGCAAACTGGAATTTTAAAATACTATATGTATAATAAAGAGTAAATAATTTAGACAACTGTCTTAATCTTACAAAGCTTCGATTTCCCCATCCTTAAAAAGGGAACAATTAAAGCACCTGCCTCATAGAGTTGTTTTTGAACACTACATAATACCATGCACCTGAAGCACTAAGTCTGGTGCTTAGAAAATAGATGTCTTTAAAAGTTTCTCCAAGAATTGAAAATAATTGAGATTCACAAATTGGCATAAATTATCTTCAGGACTTTTTCTTTCTGTTCTTCCTCCTTTCGCTCCCTTGGGTCATTTCATTGAATCTAATATGGCTCCTTAGGAAAAAAAAAGCAAAGATGTATGTGGTTCAATAATAAATTTCTATTACTCTACTAAAAATATTATTTAATAAGAATTTATTGAGTATTTATTCTATTACAAGAGTAGTTGTAATTTGCTCAGTGAAGAAAACAGAACACATGAGGAAGTATCTTATGGGAAAGGCATAGTATGACATAAAGGTCAAAAACCGGCTTGGAATCCAACAGGTACCGTGTATTATCTATGTGATTTCGGGACAGTATTTTAACACTTTAAGCCTCAGTTTCCCCATCCATAAAATAGGTATGATAGTATTCATCACATGAAGTAGTTGTGATGATTAGATAAAATAATCCATTATAAGTGCTGGCATATAAGAAGCATTTCATATATGTTAGCCATTACATACATTTACATATAAATGCCAAAAATTTCTAAATATATATTAGGATACATTGTCTGAATATTCTTCTGTGTAATTATGGTAATAAAATATTTAAGATCAAAAGTAACATGAAAATTCTGTGATTTAAGGTCACACACATGTTGCAGTTTCTAAGAAATTTATCGTTTTGATGGACGTACATTGCTTACACATAAGTAATAACAAAGACCAGTAAACATATGTGAATAATCATATATTGAAATGTATGAGATCTCAACTCTAAAAGAGGATGAGTCAAATATGCAGCTTACACTTATTAGATGTAATCCACAGTAACAGCTCCCTAAGGACCAAGAACCGATCTCTCCAATTCTACGTTTTATCTCCAGTTGCTCACACAGTGGCTATCACGAAGTCTTTGTTCAATATGTATTAATGGAATTAATTTTTTAAAAAAATGATGGTTATAATGTCTGTTGTAGCACTATGAGAGATGTTATGCTATTTAAGAGATAAATGGTACAAAATCTAACTACGGATTACTAAATATATTTATTTATATGTATAAATTCAGAGTAAAAGGAATTACAAGAAAAACAGTTGATTTGTTAATACTGTCACATGTTTTGTTTTGATCCAGAGAATTTAAGGACACCTTAAACAAATACTGGTTCAATGTGCTCACACAGAAGACAAAGAATGAGGCCTAGAAAAGAGAAGTGATTTACTCATGTTTATCTAAGATCAAATATCACATGGCAGGTTTCTTATTTCTTAATCTCTTGGGTTTGTTTTTTTTTTTTTCCTACTAGACCACTCTACCTCCTTCTACGTTTTCTTTATACTCACTTCCTATTCCATTCCCAAACTCTCTCTCTCTCTCTGTCTCTCCCCCCACCCCGCTCCCACACACAGAGTTAAGCATTTGCTTTAAGTAAATTTTCTTTTTTCTTTTTATTCAAGATGTCTTTAAGAAGTGAGGCAAAGTAATTCCTCTATATTACCCATCACAGTATAGAACACATGGAATGATTTCAATAAGCGTTTATTTGAATATTGATTCCCTCTAGTGAAATTAATATAGTGTTTCAAAAGATAAAATATTTGAGATCTGAAAGGAGTGAAAGAGTAGAGGATATTTCAGTTGATATGAATTCAACAACATTCTTATAACAAATATTTATACTGCACTTACTATGTTACGTGCTAGAAATAGAGTGGTAAACAAAAATTTATATCATTCTTGTTCAAAAGAAATCTCTGCATAAAAGGGGAGAGAAATAGTAACTAATTAAATAGTGGTACTAGCAATGTTTAATTACAAACTGGGAGATCTTCTGAAGTAAATTAGCATGGTTCTTTGAAAGCAGATAATAAAGAACCTTCCTCTAGGAAGCGATGCTAGAGTTTGAGATCTGAAGAATGAAAAGAAGTTAGGGGATGACTCAAGTGAATATAGCGTAATGAATCTGAGGCTCAGACTATCTGATTGGAGTGATGGGTACCTGATGGTAAGGAAAAGGGTATGAGAAGGTTAAAATTGGAAATAAGGATGGGCAGATGGATGAGATGGAGGCCGGTTTATGAAAGATCTTGAAAATACAAGGAAAAGTTTAACAAAGATATGAGTCATTAAATAATAGCTGTGAAAACAAAAATAATAGATATGTGTAAGTGTGTGTGTGTGTGTGTGTGTATGTATTTGTATTTATAGCAGAAATAACATATATATATATATAACATGAGCCAGATTAAGTATGGGCATTATCTCCATTAACCTAATTATCTCCATACTTACAGATGCAAAAAGTAAGGCTCAGAGATGTAAGATAACTTACTAGAATATGCCAAGCCATAAGTGCTGACTTCAACTCATGTCGGCCTGCATTCGAGTAAAAGTTTTCCAGGACAGGATTGAAGTGATGATAGCTGATGATGGCTTATAGAATACACTGAAGCAACTAGAGCCAAGGGCTGTTTCTGAATCGAAATGTGAAGAAATCTGGCCCTTAGACCAGGGAATTGGTCATGGGAATGGAGAAATAGGGTCAAAACCAGGGGGAAAACCAAAACCAAACCAAAGCAAAACAAACAAACAAACAAAAACAGATAATGGGATGGACTGGGGAGGGAGGGCAATAAGTTGGTTAACTATGGCTCTAATATTACTGAATTTGGATGATTTGGAATAGGAGGTGCCATTGTCTCTGGAAGGAAATTTTGATAGCACTCCGGTTTTCAAAGATGCAGGTGTTAAATTACGGGAAAAAAGGTCTATTGAAGTTTTATACATAGATGGGGCTGGTATAAATATAAATCTGATTTTAAAAAATAACTTAGTAACTGAAGGTTCAACTTGTTTGAAATGGGTTTTCAAATATTCATCAGAATTTATAGTTAAATGCTAGATGTACTCAACTAATACATATGTTAAAATGCACACTACATGTCTTACTTTTGACTAATGGGATTTCAAATCCACCCTGATTCACTCCCGTTTACAAAAGGAAATTAAAAAATTGATTGGTTACTTCCTCTGCTGCATGTGGACACCTTGATTGGCCAGCTGCTGGTGGCTAGGCAACCAGGCTGAGAATCTTTGGAACAAGTAGCAGACTTCATCACAGCAGGAGCCGTGAGGCAAGAAGCTCTGGGATCAATTAAAATGCCAGGCTTTTCCAGGCTGGTTTCCAGCGCATCTGTGCATGATTCCACATAAATTTAGGGAATTAGAGATCAGACAAAGGTAAACATTTCTGTGCTTTGCTTAGCATTGATTTAGAATGAGAGGATGAAATATGCCACAGTCATTCAGCCTGGAGGGGGTTTACACCTTCAACTGATTTTTTCCCCCTCAATTGCTTTATTATTTTAGGTATGTTGTAATTGAAGGCTGCTTAAATCATCTGTGTGTTCCTTTGAGGAGGGGAAGAGAAAAAGAAACAAAGGAAAAAGCAGTCCTTAGTTTCACAGACTAAACAGTAGAATATGACTCATTCTTTCATTTTATAGTCACACCTCTCAAAGAAGAAATTATTAATGTTCTTCATTTTCCAGCTATTTAGTCTCCTGAGCTTGGTTTAGATAAAAAATTCATTTATGTCCCCATAGAAAAGGAGACATTTTCTCCCTAAGAGTCTGTAGCCATCTGACCTTTTGCAGAACCTCCTCTCCTTTTGTTTTTTCTTTTCTTATTTTATCTGTCCTTGGACTCTATAGTTCTGGCTGTTTCCCTAGTGCAGAGGTCTGTACTACACTGCTTGTGTGTGAGGGAGGGGGTGAACTTCAACAGAATCTTTTTTATCTGGGCTGAGGTAAGAGATTGGAGGTGAATCTCTGAGGTAGCAAACAGTATAACAAAAACAGATCACAGAGATGGGGAAAGTGCAGACAAGAGACTGGAAGACAAAGACAAGGCAAATACCATGAAGGGCAAATGATATTATTTTATACCCTCAAAAAAAGACAATCCTCTGATATCACAGAGGCAGCACAGAGTCACCTTTTTATTAAATACAACAGAAAAAAGCAAAAAGGCATCGATCAGCTTTGGCTACATACTCAATGCGAATTAGAAGTGGGGCTTTGAGGTAACTTCTGATTATCTCCTAGCCTCCACAGTAGTCACAAGAATTGGAAAAGAAAACCTGCAAAGTTCCTTTCAGATATATAGTTATAAAATTCTATAAATTATTTCAAATGTTTAGGTACAAAAGAAAGTTTATTTAGAATGAGAGAAGAAATCACACAAATTACAAATCTGTAAGTTCACAGAAACTATAATGTTAGAATTTTTAAATATTTCTAGATTAGAACCTTTCATCATTATAAAGTGACTCATTCTAATATAATGCTATCTATCTTAAAGTCTACTTATCTGATAATAACTACACCAGTTTTTTAAAGTGGATTTTTTCATGGTATATATTTTTCATTCTTCTACTTGAAATCTTATATTTTTAATATTTCTCTTACAAACAATTTATAAGGAATATGTCATAAATTCTATCTAAAAAAATCTTTATCTTTTAACTAAAACATTTAATTTAAAATTCTAGAAAAACAAGGAAGGCAATTAACGTTTACTGAATACCTGGGGCTCAGCTCAACACTGCATATCTATTTTATTTTTTAGTTCTCACAACCACCCTGTGAAGAAGATATGATCTCTATTCTACAAGTGAGGAACCTTATGCTCTGTAACATGCCAAAGGTCATGTTACAGTGATGTATGACATCGCTCTTGTGTTTGACTATCAAGTCAATGTTCTTTCTGCCTCACCACACAGAATTTTCTCACTGTTATGAAATCTTACACAATGAGGATTATTCACCTAAAGTTTGACTTAAATAAATCATTCATTCTGTATGTATTTAGGCATAAGTGTAGTATAATGTAAATCCATGATGACCGTTTACAGGAGAACATAAAGCTTAGGAAAGTTTCAGTTTAACTCTCTCCTACCATTTGGCCTCAACAAAGACCATAGAGAAATGGCAATCTCCCAACAGAACACAATATATTAGAAGGCTGAGGGTTGAATTCTTGAGTCTGGTGTTCCAACTCTAGGTACCTTCAGAGTAATGTCATGTAGCTCTTGCCAAAATACACAGTGAAATATTTTAATAAGAGAGCAAGTGGAGGTTTAAAAATCAAGCAAATTGTAAAGGGGTATTTTAATTTTCTGTCATCCACAAGTGCCTGTAATTAATATTGCTCAAATGCAGTTGGCATATTTATGACTCGAGTTTCCTTCTTATACCCACTCTTCACTTTTTTCCTACTTATTAACAGTGCTCAGAGACCTGGGAGCATTGACTGCAATTCAGTGGAAACTGAAAAAATGGTCTCCAAAAAGCAGCTATTACTTCTGTCACATTTTTTGAGTTGATTTAAATAGAATTTAGGAAATTCTTTGTTAGTTTAGAAAAATCCCGCTTCCCTTGAGGAATTATTTTTGATTGTAGATTTTGAATTTTGTATGAGATAAATGACCTGACTGCAGTAGCATTAGTCATTGAGTTTTCAATGATTATCCAGGGAAAGCTCACTGCAGTTATAGCTAATTTTGCACAAAATTAATATACAAAAATATGTAAGAGGGGACCTCTGATTTTGGCAGCATGAACAACTGATCTAACATGGGCTCTTTCCTCTCAAAAACACATATTAATGCTGGATAAGATTTAACAAAACTAAGTAAGTAAATAAATAAAACCTAGAATAAGAAGAAGTAATGGAAATAATAGATTCCAGAAAAAAGAAGGGAAATCATAGGGGAAAAGGTAAGCAATTTCATTAAGCTTGTAGTATTTTAGGGAAGAGAAAACTCTGATATAGGTCCTATAACCTAGGTTCCAGGGTTATTCCTTACCTATGAGCACAAGAACTTAAAGCTGGAATTGAGGACTCTGCAGAAAGGTAGGGTATAATTAGAGCAGCCTACTACATATAAGTGGGACTAAAAAAATCTCAGTCGAGAAAGAAGGCAAGGAAGCTTGATACTGAGTGGAAAACAATTTTTTCCCATTAGAATTTTAAGTTTGGGGCTTATGCCACATGGAAATCATGTGGCATCAAAATTTAGCTATTTTCTATTAAACTATAGATAGTCAGTTCATCTGCCATAGAAAAATAGCATAGACTGGGTGGCTTAAGCAGCAGAAATTTATTTTTTCACAGTTCTGAAGCCTAGACGTCCAAGATCAAGTTTCCATGCAATTTATTTTCCGATAAGGGCTCTTTTCCTGGCTTACAGATGGTGGCCTTCTTGCTATGTTCTCATATATTCTTGGTGTATACACATGAAGAAAAGAGAGGGCTCTTCTTTTAAGGACACTAAGCCTATTAGATCAGGACCCCACCTTTATAAACTTTAACCTTAGTGATTTCTTAGAAACTCCATCTCCAAATACAGTCACATTGGGAGTTAGAGCCTCAATATATAAATTCTGGGGGCAAAAATATTCAGTTCATAACAAGTTATTTCAAACTAATAAATTAATGAAAATACTTTTCTCTGAGGATTAAAACCTCTGAGGCACCTGCTAAAAGACAATGAAAATGTTATGTAGAGATATTTCTAATCCTGTGAACATGGGATGCTCACAACACTAGAGGCTAGAGAGTTGTTGAAGATGAGCCACAATGAAAAATCAGGGATTACATGATAATTGATATGCAATATGAAACATTCTAAAGGTATGTTTAACTTAAATATGTATAAAATGACTAAAGATGATCATTTAAAAAAAATAAAGACCAAAACGAAATTATAGGATAGTATAAAATAAAAGATTAGACATGAAAACAAGTAGAACTTCTAGAAATTGACAATATTAATACTGAAATTAACTTTTTAATGTATTTATTATAAAGATTAGATACACTTGAAAGGAGTAGTGAACTGAACTGGAAGGTAGGCATGAATTACCTGGGATTAGTAGTGATAAAAACATACACAAATTTAAAAAATTTATAATGATAAATATGTGAAGAATATGAAAGAGAAGTTAAGAGAAATGAAGGAGAAAGTGTGACGGTTCAGTATCCATCTCATAAAAATTCTCAAATGAGTAAATAAAAAGAATTGAGGAGAATTAATATTCAAACATATAATGATTAAGAATATTTCATAACTGATGAAGAACATATCTTTATATTGATGCATCACATCAGGGACAAACTAGGACAAATACCAATAAATCCCCATATTATTTTAATAAGACTACAGAACACCAAATTCAAAAAGAACATCTTAGAAACAACCAAAGAATAAAACCAGATTAAGATCGTCTAAAAAGGAATAATTAGATCTTTCGGCAGCAAGAATAGAAGTCAGAAGACAATGATATCCTCAGTAAGATGAGAGATTGAGATGCCTCTGTAGAAATTGCTAAATCAACCCTACAAAAAACTTCTTAAAGATGTAAAAGATTCCAATAAATCTAAAATCTGTTTCTTTGTAATGACTTAAAATAGATAAATCCTTGACAGGACAGTAGCAGCAGCAGCAGCAGTAGCCATAGTAGTACAAGCAGAAGAACAAGAACAAGATCAGGGACTAGAAGAACATGAACAAGTAGAAAAGGTACATATAAACAATTATGTGAACGAAAAAGCTATTAATAGACTATAATTAAAAATTAACTTGAAAATTTAAGGCAAGTTTTCAGAAAATGGTTATCAAAGTAGAATATAGAAAAAATAGCAAATTCATATGGACCTCTAAATTATTTATTTTAAAAAACTCAAATCAGCAATCAGAAGTCTACCCTCAAAAATCTCATCAGGCCCCCAGGTAGTTACAGAGGTGAGTTTTAGCAAACTTTTAAGTAACTGATAGTTACTAGTTCATACTTTGTACTATTAGCAAATAATAAAATTGAAATAAAATCAACTTCACTTTATAAACTTGCATGTACTTGATATTAAATCTGAAAAGTGTGAGAAAAAAGTTATAAGCTAATTTATATAGAAAACCATGCCTAATCCTAGTAAATAAATAGCTATGTATAAAAAAATACATCATTCTTAATGGTAAAACTTTCAAAATCTCTTTAGAGCCAGTAATCCAAATGATGGCTGTTCTGATGTTTCTTCCAAAATTGTAATGGTGATCTAGTCTAGGATAGTAATAAAAAAGAAAAAAGAAATAGGAGATAAAACAATGGGAAAGGGAGAAATAAAATGAACATCCATAGGTGAGATGATGCTTTACCTGAAAAATTCCAAAAGAAATGTAGTATTCTCCTAGAAATAATAAAAGAAATCACCAACGTGGCTGGCCAATAACCTAGTAGAAAAAAGTCAGTCACTTTTTCATAAACTAACAATAACCAATCAGATTAGACAGATAGATAGACAGATAGATATCCCTTCACAATAGCCTCAAAACTATGTCATTTAAAAATTATCTATCACTATAATACAAGATTTAATGGAGGCAATTAGAAAGTTTTATTTAAAAGCATAAAGATGAAAATAAGTGAAGAGATATTCCATGTACTTGGATGAAATAATTCAATATTGTAAATAGATACATTTTTCCTAAATTAATCTATAAATTCTATGCTATTCCAGTAAAGTTCCAATAAAATTTTTGGAAAAACATCATATATTTACATGGTAAAGTAATGAATCGAAAAGTCAAGTCCATTTTAAAGCAGGAAGGCAATGGGAATCACTCTACCAGACTATCAGATATCATAATGACTATAGCTAGAGTAATTTAAAATTTAAATTTGTATGGTATTGGGACAAGGATAAAGACATAAATGTAATAAACTAGATAATACAGAAATAGAACAAATACAAACACATTCAGACTGAATGCTTTTCTCTTAAAAGCGGATAAAAAGAAATTTGCTCTTCCCATATTGATTCAGCACTGGAAATCCTACCAGTGCCAGTAACAAGGGGAAAAAAGAAAAAGGAAGGAAGGAAAGGAAGGAAGAAAGAAAGGAAGGAAAGGAGGAAGGAAGAAAGGGAGGGAGGAAGGAAAGATGGAAGGAAGGAAGGAAGGAAGGAAGGAAGGAAGGAAGGAAGGAAGGAAGGAAGGAAAGAAAGGAGGGAGGGGAGAAGAGAAAGAAGAAGAAGAGAGGAATGGAGGGAGGGAGAAAGAAATTAAAGGCATCCAGATTGGTGTAGGGGGAGTGTCTGTCTTTAATGCAGATAAGATTATTCTGTATATAGAAAATATTATGGAATTTTTTTTTTAAGTACAAGAACTCAGAAATGGGTTTAATAAGTTTGCAGGACACAAGGTCAATATATACATATTGCTTGTGTTTCTATATACTAACAAAGAACAATCTGAAAATAAAATTTGAAAACAATTCCATTCATAATAACATTAAAAAGAACAAAATACTTAGAAATAAATTTACCAAATGAAGTCAAAGAATTAAGACCACAAAACATTGTTGAGAGAAATTAAAGAAGATCTAAATGAATATATACATGTTACTCAAAAGCCTCAATATTGTTCATAGTCAAAATTCAATAAATTGATCTATAGATTCAACATAACCCCAAACAAAATCTCAGCTGGAATTTTGTAGAGATTGACAAACAAACCCTAAAATGTGTATGAGAATGCAAAGGGTCCTTGATGGCCATAATAATTTTTTTTAAATGAACAAATTCTGCTCAATTTTAAAACTTGCTATTAAGCTACAGTAATTAAGATAGTGTGGTACTGGCATAAGGATAAGCATCTAGATCAATGGAACAGAACTGAGAATTCAAAAATTAAGTCTTACATTTACAATCAATTGATGTTCAACAAAATCGCTAAGGCAATTCAATGGGAAAAATTCTGTTGGGACAATTATACATCTATATGAAATAGGATTAATACAGAACCTTCCATCAAAGACAAACCTTAACCCCAAATGGATCATAGATCTCAATGAAAGAGCTAAAATTGTAGTTTTAGAGGAGAACATCATGGGTTATGTAAAGGGTTTTTAGGAAAGCAGCAACAAATTTCATAAAAGAAAATATATAATATTGGATTTAACCAAAATTTAAAACTTTTATGTTTTAAAATATGCCATTATAAAAGAAAAAGACAAGCCATCCACAGCACACAAATATGTGTAAATCATATATTGATAAAGTACTTTTGTCTGAACTATATAAAGAATCTTTTGACTCAATAATTTGAAAACACGTAACAATTTAAAATAGCCAAAGGTTGTTGGAGTCTTAAACCATCCTTTCGTTTCCCCTTCCCCTAGTTTCTATTTTGGACCAGACCTTTTTTCCTAACAACTTGACTCCTACCCTATTTCCTATTCACCCACCCCGCAACAAAAGCCGACACACCCACACATACATATTTAATTTGTGGGGTGTGGCCCTACTTCCCAAGACCATTCCTTGATATGTGATTCATGCCAAACACTTAGATTTCTATATTTGGGTGGCTCAAGCCTACTTTACCTCTAATCCTAGGGTACAGAGAAGCAATGATGGGGACTTGCATCTTGAAATTGGGTTCAGGAGCTTGGGTTTTTAAGCATTTGTGGAAATGTTAATGTTATTATGATGTTTTCTCAAAAGCCTATCATCTTCACAATCCTTTTGGACCTGGCCCTACTTCCCAAGCCAGAAGTCATTTTCAGCTTTACACTAGGAACTTAATTGCACTTTTTGATTTGTGCTGAGCCACTTAAAATTTCATACATTTTGATATACTCGTGCATCTAAAGCCAATTTGTGTCTTAGGCCAAACCCTGAACTGAATTAACTTACCATAAACTCTTTGACTCCAGAGCTGTATCAAACCATAGCACTAGTGCCCAGTTTGTAAAATCAAAGTAAGGCATGCAGTAAGGATGCATTTCTGTGTTGGCTAATGAGGCATTATTTTCTAAAGTCAAAATCTCCTAGCAGATAGACATTTTTAATGATCTCATTTTTATACCCCAGGTTTCAAAGTTCAAATTATAATTGCCACAGGGCAACCAGAGGAATCAGAACTTCTTTTCTAAATTTCTCTGAATTGCAAGAAAAAAAATTCAGATGCTAAGTGATAAAGAACATCAAAAAAAAAAACAAAAAACGAACAAACAAAAAAAACTAGATATGATGCTGTATCAGACCAAACTTGGACCCAGATTCATTTGGTATTAGTTTCAGTGTTGCTTCTCATCAACTATGTCACCTTGAGCAAATTATTTTGTCTCTAATCTTAGTTTCTCTATTGGTAATAGGATGTAAGAATACTTACTTCTTGGGATCACTCTGAGGACCAAGTGAAATATCATAGGGAGCTCTTAACCTGAGCTATTTTAACTGCCTTAAGACTGACTGTGAAGTACCTAAAACTGCAAGAGAACTTTTATACATAGAGTGTTCATAGTTTTCCTCAAGTTCTGAAAGGAATTTGTACTCTCTCTCTCTCTCTCTCTATATATATATATATATAGAGAGAGAGAGAGAGAGAGAGAGTGTGTGTGTGTGTGTGTGTGTATAAAGAGATTCGTTATAAGGAATTAGATCGCACAATTACGGAGGGCGAAAAGTTACAAAGTCTATCATTTGCAGATGTGCAAGCTGGAGACCCAGGAGAGCCAGTGTGTAAGTTCTAATCTGAGTGCAGGAGAAGACTGATATCTCACCTTGAAAACAATCAGGTAGAGAGAAAATTGTCCCTATTCCTTCCTCTTATTCTATTCAAGCACCCAAAAATTGGATCAGGCTCACTCACATTGGTGAAGGGCAATTTGCTTTAGGTCTCCTGATTCAAATGTTAGTCTCATCCAGAAACACCCTCACAGACACACCTGGACTAAAGTCTGACCAAATATATGGACACTTGGTGACCCAGTCATGTTGACATAAAATTAACATAATTTAGCAATTATTAGTAATATATTTTATTTTCAATAAAGTGTCTCACAGAACCCACAATTGAAACACATTCCTTATGTTAAACACTTCCATTTTGACTAAAGCTTGTTGATATCCAGTGCTTTTCTTTGTTTTTCTTATTGCTTTCTCTTATTTTAATTTCCAATTCTTCTTTTCAAGTTTCGTTTAGATCATTTTGATCCAGTAAATTATTTGATCTACTTTCTAAGTCTGCATTAATATATGCCTATGGCTTTTCAGAGTTCTTGTAAACTGTTCAACAATTTTCTTAAAACTTTTAAGCCATTGATTAATAAAGAAACTCTCAAAACATACGCAGTGCTTACATTTTCATGCGTTGAGTTAATTTCAAAGTTAGTAACATGTTATAGAATTCATAAACTTATTTTCAATGAGAGTAAGTAAATAAATACTTAGAAACACATATTTCTTATATCAGTGACTACCTGCCTTTTAATATACATAGATCAAACTATAAAAATATCCAAGATGTGTCTGTTTGCATGTATAGTAGACCTTTCTTATCCACGGGGGCTATGTTCCAAGTTCCCCAGTAGATGCCTGAACTGTGGATAGTACTGATCTCTCTAAATATTATCTTTTTTCCTATAGATATATACCTATGATAAAGCTTAATTGACAAATTATGGACAGTAAGAGATTAACAATAATAACTAATAATAAAATTGAACAATTATAACAATACACTGATAAAAGTTACATGTCTGCTTTCTCTCTCTCAAATTATCTTACACTCTACTCCCCCTTCTTATGAATGCTAAGCCTATTTCTGAATCTGTGGAACCATCTTTTACTTGCAGTAAATGGCTTGGTGTTCCTTGTTTCAGAGGATCCTTTGCTGAAGTCTGTGTATATGCTCAATGCTTTCTGGTGCAACCCATTGCTGTAAATCAGAAAACATTTTCTGTTAGTCTTCCACCCACAAATTTAGTGTCTTTTTTTTTTTCACCTTAACTAAGTAGTTATCACACACCTTGGCCATAAGTTTTACAGTTTGAGTTGCAACAGCACAAATTTCTTTTTTTTCTCCCCTTCACAATTTTAAGGATAGAAAATTTGTTCTTACTGTAGACCTTAGCAACCTCGGCATACGATTTTTTTCTTTTCTTATTATGTCCAGAACTTTAACTTTTTTACTTAAAGGAAGCACTTTCCGGCTTTTCTTTGGCATATTCGAATTGCCAGCACCACTATTTTTGTATTTTGGGCCATTTTGAAGTAAAATAAAGCTGCCTTGAACACAAGCTCTGTGATTCCGCAAAGGTTGATCTGATAACCAAGATGACTACTAAGTGACAAACGAAGGGAGCCACAAAGACACACTGGACAAAGGGAGATTTACATCCTAGGGGGGACTACATGAGATTGCATCACACTACTCAAAATAGCTCGCAATTTACAAGTTACAAATTGTTTATTTTTGGAATTTTCCATTTAACATTTTTAGACTGCAGTTGACCTCAGGAAACTGAGACCTCAGACAGGGAACTATTTTACAACTTTACCTACAACCTAATAGATTTAGGACGTGATATTTAGGGGTTTTGTTCTTCCTTATACTTTTGTACAAAATATTATTTTTCAGGCTCTTTTAACAATTGCTTCTTTCTTGTCCTTGAGTTCTAAGCTCAAATTTCACTTTTTTACTGAGGCCGTCCTAGACAATCCATTACAAAAGCACCAAACTCACCCCAGTAAAATTCGTACTTCGTTCTGTTTACTTCTTTACATTCACTAGTGTTCGAATGGCTAATCTGTTTACTTATTAAAACCTGCCCTCCCTAAAATGAAAGCACTTAGTACTTGCTATGTAGTTGCTGTGTAATAAACATTGAATATATAAATGAGCTAAAGAATTAATGTATACATTTTTATTGCTTGAAAAGATCATATGAAAACCCTTTGAGATATATTCTAAATATTTTATTACTTAAAATGAGTTTAAATTTCTTTTTCAATAATAGGAGGAAGTAAAGAAGTTGAAAGTCCCCAAGCCTTTAGATAAACGAGCACTAAGGTGAAACTGTGGTGAGGAATGTCAGAAAGAGAGAAGAGGACAAAGGTAGATGTTGTTAGGAGATAATTCTCCATGGGCCTCTTTTATTTTTGCACTGTCTGAAAGAAAAGGCACTGGCTACCCTAGCTTTGTATTTTCTTTTTAAAGATGTTTGTACAGTGAACAGCCTCGAAAGATAAAGATAGTATCTCCCTTCAAAGTAATGGGCAGGTTTGATAACTGTCAAATATACTAAAGGTAATGTCTCTTTCTGGGGCAAAGGTCATAGAAAATCTCAATGCTTAGTCAGAACATACAAATATGAAATCTGGTTCTGCCACTTATTAGTAAGGTTATCCACTTTGAGTTTCAGATTTCTAATTTTGTAAAACGGTTTTAATAAAATATGCCTGAAGAGCAGTTCTGAGAAATAAATGACATAATGAATAATGACTTGTACCATGATAGGCACATCCTGGGTGTTCAACACTCATCTATTTCTTTTCTCTACTCTCCTTTTTCTCTGCATTCCATCCTGCATTCTTCAAGCTGTCTTTAGAAAATCAAAATGCTTGCATTTCCTTGGAAGAACTGAAGCCACCGCAAATTGTAAAGAAACTATTATACATAGAACTAATTCAAGTATAATAAGCCTATACGTTTCTGGACAAAAAAGTTAACAAAATATAAACACAGAGTAGATATCACAGAGGTCTAGATAATCATAGTCAAACTCCTCTATCACAAGGTCTGTCTTTCACCCAGAAATGTTTCACTGCCTTATCAAATACCGATGGGGCACTCGCTCAGTAGAGAGAGAAGAGGTAACGTGTAAGCGCGAAATAAGTTCAGCTGCAAATAACAGAAAACCTGATGAACAGTGGCTTCAAAAAGTAAAGGATTTATCTGGCTCACATGAAAAGAAGCCAAGGGCTGTTAGTTTGAGTGTAATGATGCCATCAAAGATCTTTCTAATCTACCATACTTCACACACAGGCTTTCAGCCTCAATCTCGTTTCTTCTTAGTAACATTAGACGAACTACATGAACAGCATCCATTTAACTCTCAGGTAACTCTTGAACTCTCCCTTCAAAGTTCTTTAAACTTTCCTTAACAGCACTTACTGACCAAAATATCTCATGTCCTATTGGTATTTAGCCTCAGAGAAATTCTACTCAGATGGGCTGCATTTTAGTCCCAGAACACTGAAAGCTGCCACCAGCCTTTTGCAGATTCTTCTTTATTAGAAGGGCCTGGGCACCTCATGGGTGATATTTCTTGTGTATCACTATGAGGCAAGGATCAGGCACCAAGCTCTTTCATGTTCACTTGACCTTGCCAGTAGAATGCTCATTGGATTCTTTTACCGCACTGACTAATATGCTTATTACATTGAAATGCAAACAGATCGTTTCAATTTATCTCATTTTGGGTCACAACCCTTTTTCTTTTTCAGAAAAATCAAGAATGGTCTGTCCTATTCAAGAATAACAGTTAACATGGATGGAATGACATGTGACCCTATCTCCTTGGTGCACACACCACTAGGTGGGAATATGTCAGCCTTAAAAGCTGGGGCCTCTGGAGGGGAGTAGGTAAAAGGAAAAAGCACAGTGAGAGTATCTTCCTCAGCCTCTAAATTAGAACTGCTTATATATCAAAAGAGATGTATTTCTTTTTCAAAAAATAAGAATGCCGTTCCTAAGCAGTCCATGGAAACTGCATCAGCTTCACACAGAATAAAAAATCTAAGTCTTTCTACCTTACTGTGCCACTATCATAACTCATTTCTCTTGCCTAACAGTTACAAGATGGCGGCTGATCCCCTTGGCCACCACTTAGGAGGACTGGGAAGAGCTGCCTTCCAGAAATCCTCATCTGATTTCCATCTTTGTCTCTTTGGTAATAATGGTGTCACATGGCCACCTCTAGCTGCAAAATAATGTGGGGAATAGAATATCTTAGTAGAAAAAATTGGCTTCTGCTAGCAAGGAAGAAGGAAAGAATGGATATTGGATAGATAACTAGCAACGTCTGCCATGTGATAAACTGGGAAGTGGAGATTTTGCTAGCTTTGATGCATTACATCTGCCTCCACTTATTAGCTATTGTCACATTTTGAATTATTTTCTATTGAATCCAATGGACTAACTTTAAGTCCCATTCAAGTTTTAAAGTGGAGATGAAAGTCCCATATTTCTTCTGTTATCCTCATTGTTTTTCTCATATCCTGAACTCTTTCATTCCTCACGACTGGGTCTCATACCATTACGTCCTAAGTCTTCAGTCACAATCCACTAAAATCTATAGCAGTCAAATCGTTAAAGCCAGAGTTCCTAGAAAATTCACCTGTAGGTGATTAGCAAAGGCAATCTGAAAAAGTAAGATATTTCACTGCCTGCCACATAACATTTCTCCAGGCCCAGCCCCTGTAAAAATAAAATATCTTTAATGGAAGCCAACTCATTACCCCATAAAATTACTACAACACATGTGCTTGAAAATATAAGACAGATATTCTTAACTTGGCATTCCACAGTAAACCACATAAATGTTCTCCAAGAAATGATTTCATTTTGTTGGTTTTATATTTAAAGTCACATTTTTGGCAGACAGTCCCAAAGACAAAATTTGAGAGCAAGCTGGTCTATGGGACAGAACTCAGACTTTTGGTTGCTCATTTGTTTAAATAGTTTACCTGTCCTGTGTACCTGACACACTGATCTGGGAACCTGGCTTCATGGTTTCTAACTGTAGACTTCCTCTTGCCAGCTTTCCTCCTACCCTCCATACTCAGAATAGTTCATGACTTTAGCATACATACATTGGGTTATAAAACAGTCTGGATCTGAGTTGTCACTCTGGCACTTAAAACTAGTATGACATTGGACAAACTATATAACCATCCTTTGCCTCAGTTTACTCACATATAAAGTGTCACAATAACACCTTCTTCATAAAGATGTTATGAGGGTTGAATGAATTAATATATTAAAGTTCTTAGAATAGTGCCCAGCAGGTAGTGTTATGTAAGTGGTAGCTATTATTATTATCATCTAGCTGAATAACAGGACATGACCTAAATTAGCCAGTGAAATGACTCCCCAAAGTAAGCTTCTCAAAACAAGAATAATAAAAGTATTCTGTACAAATGTGTGCAGAAGAGGAGAGATATTGGTATATTAAGGGACTCAGGAAGCTGAGTGATCATGGAAAGTTGTCTGGCATTCAAATATATCTCTGGGTGCTTAGGGATTATAAAATTTTAGAGAATAGAAGAACCTTAGATTTTTTCTTATACACTTTTTCATTTAAAAAAAAAAAAAAAGAGACATGTGAGTTACTACAAGGTTACGTAAGTAATTAGTGGCAAGCCGGTACTTTAATCCAAGTTTCCTGAGCTCTGATGTAGTGATCTTTTCTCTATATTAAGGCAAGAAAACTTCTTCATTCCTATTCAGGTGAGAATGGAAAGAGGAAGAGGAGTGATATGACATAGATTATGAATCACAGAGATAAATGCTTACGAAGAGGTCCATTCTAAGTTGAGAATATTTACTTAACACATTTACTGAACATCTCAAAGTTTAGAAGTCTTCATGCTTGGATCTCTATAGCCATTTATGCAGATAATTTGTTTTCTTCATTTCTTACAGTGAAATGTACAGCGTTTTAAAAATAGTGTTCGTACAGCTTGAAATCTTCAAGAAAAGCCAAAACATGTCAGTTAGGTTCTACCATTTAGAGGCCAAACTGACATTTTTTTGTTGTTGTTCTTTTTCTCATTTTTGCTCCTGGAGTGCAGCTACCAATTTCAGGATAATTTCTAGCACCATGAGAGAAATGTGTACAGCATTTTCATTTCCCCAAATGCCTTCATCATCTCACTTAACCCTCCCAGCAAGGTTTTATCATTAGCAGCATCATCCCCACTTAACCAATGAGGAAGTCAAGACTTAGAAAGGGATTCAAGAACTCTCTTTTAAGATCACATAATGAGTGAAGGAGAAGACTGATTTTTTTTTTCACAAAAGCAGTTTTTCTGAGTCATTTTCTTTCATTCAGTTATTCTACCAATATTTTCATGTATACCGAGGATACAGTAGTTAAAAAAAGTCACTCAAAGTTCTTGTATTTATGAAGCTTACCTTACATCTAGATCAGTTAAGTTTCATTCTCATACACAGTAAAACTATTCATTGCCATCACTGAGTTTACAAACCAGTCAAAATAGCAAAATATACCTAAGAGACTGAGTATAGAGAAATAGCAGTATTTATTAGGTAATACAAAGCAAAGTATAAATGTGCTGAGGTAATTAAATAATGACCAGATGATCAGAAACGTGGAAATAACTGATGAAGACCACCTGGAGGAAGTTAACATTACTGCTTCTCTTCCAGCTCCACTGCTCCAGTCACATCAGACCACTTTCAATTCTTAGCACACTCCACACAATTTTATCCTGCCTTGCTACTGTTCCTTTACACCTTTACCATTATTTCTTTTTAAACGAGTGATTTTCTTTTCATTTTATTCATTTTTCAAGGCCTAGTTCAAAAGGTTTCTGAACCGATAAAATTACTACTACTTAAGAACCTTCACCCGATAATTAGGGCATTCTGAGAATGTTAAGAGACTTTAGGGAATAAAAAGAAAGTTAGTTTACAATAACTTGGCAAAATATTTTATCCTCGTGAAGTCAAGACTCTGTGAAAGAGTGATGTGATGTCTCAAGCTTTTTCACGCATTCACATATTTTTATTGAGCACCAACTGTTCTATTTGTTTTTTAAATAAAGAAAATTATTAAATAAGACAGGGCCATCTTCTGTGAAGCTTTAATTATGGTGTGGAAGAGAGACAATAATAATAAGTATATAACAACATAAATAAATATATAACTTAAAATTGTGGTGAATGTAAACGATTAAAAAGATCATGGGATTGTGCCTGAGGGGAGAGCGATTGCCTTTTAGTTGATTCCTCAGCACCTACTCCATTTTCTCTTGACTAATAGCAGCAATGTGTGGTTTCAGGAATGGATTTCAGCTCAAAGGGTGATGACTCATTATTATGAATGTATCCCATCCACTTTATTAATGATTGGTTCGAGCATAATCATGTGACACAATTCCAGCCAATGAAATGTAAACAAGTTTGCTTAAGGCATCTGAGAAAGTTTTTTCTCATTTTAAAAAACAATGATAAGAAATCAATAGTTTTATGGCATTAACCAGGAACATATAGCCCAGATTTTCCCTGGAACCATTTTATAAACATAAAAGGAACCAGCCTGAGAAGGAAGAGACGCTATGGAAGCTAGAGTGCAGAAAAGAACTTGAGATACTAAGCCAATCACCTGAAAGTCACTCAACCTGAGGACTTTCTCTGTGTAACCTAATGTTTCCTATTGTTGAAGTGTATTTGAACCACATTTTCTTTTACTTGTACCTGAAAGAAAATGACGCAAAAGGCTGGATTGTCAGGTAAAAACTCTCTGAAAAGGTGGCATCTGAACCGAAACCTAATGATATAGGAAGGGTCAAAGATCTGGAGGATTTGGAAACAGCCAGTGAAAAGATCCTAAAAAGGAAAGAAATAACTGTCATCTTTTTGAGGAAGCAGTGTGTCCAGAGAAGAGTGAATAAACGGGAAATTTGGAGTGAGAAGAGATTGACAAGGTCAATCATCTAGAGTTTGGAGGCCATGGTAAGAGTTTTAATCAAGATTTATACAGAACTACAATATTTCATCTTTAAAAAGTATAGCAAGAATAGATTTTTTTTTTGATATTCATTCTTTCTGAAGTTATAGATTTTTCATGACATCCATGACAAAGAGCACCTCAAACGTTCTCTAGCCCCCTTAAATCTTTCTGGAGCTAAGATCCACATCACAATTTTAGAAATTCTAAATTATTCAGTTCTGATAGAAGACTGAGGAATATGCATCCTTCTTAGGGTTATAAATACCCATCAGCAAGGATATGGGCAGAAAAGCCATGATTTTAAAGACTTTGTTTCAAGAAAAAAATGGAATGAAAAAAGAGAAAGTCAATATCTAGATTTCCGAGCAAACAAACAATTCTCCCTTAAGGTAACTTTCAGACATCCAGAGCTGAATGGAGAATAAGAGCGTTAAACTCTCACTGCTTACCACCATAGTTTAAGAATTATGAAATTGCCTCTAAATCCTTAATTTGTAGTAGAAATAATTGTTCCTTATGTTATTACAACAGTATAACAGTTATTTTTACTTATTATATTCCAAATCTAGTATTTTGTTTATGTATGTATGATTCTGTCTTCCTCAATAGATTTTAAGTTACTGAAGGAGAGACAACTTTAAGATCTCTTTTATATTCCCTCATCATCTGACAGCTCTATCAATATAACAGAAGCTCAGTACATCTTTAATAAATTAATGGCTCCTTAATTACTATCTAACACTAGCAGACAATAATGCTAAGATTTCATTTTTCAATAATTATATCATATAGATGGCACACTATGTAAGTTAATTCGAGCAATTTGTGACAAAATTTTATATAAAGGAAGTCTTCTCTTTTGTTTTTTGAATAACTGATGTTTGTTAGCTATCATGGAAATTTGACTACTGTTTATGTTTCTGAACCAATAGTTTATTCATTCATTTCATAGAAACAACTGCTGTAAATTTCAAATAGAAAATCTGTATCAAAATACACCCTTTCATTGTATTCTTCAAATACCATTTTTCTTAAGGAATCAGTTCCTGGCAACCAAAATCTGGTTTTGATATACTTCCATTATATTCCTGGAGTAATTTGGCTTGTGTAACTCAGCTTACATGTCTCAGTCTTATTGTGGTGGATACACAATATATATTTGTTTGACTGACTGAGAAACAATTGGTGACATTCAACACTCTCCCACCTCCAGCTCTTATCGGGAAGTTAATCAACAACATGATGTCTAACACACACCTTTGATACAGTAAATAAATACATATGCATGTTGTTGACATTTGTAAAGTAGCATACATTGCACTAAAAGCATGTGCTCATATTATTTTATTTCATTTCATCCTCAAGACATTTCCCATCAAATCCAATGATCCTTCCCTCATTCTTCATTTTCATCTCAGCCTGAGTCAATGGAAACTGAAAACTCAGAATGCATTCGTAGTGTAGAGGACTCTAGGAATGAATATTTTTCAAAACTACTCACTTAAGTTCAATATACTCTACTCACTAAATCTACGAATTCCTTGAGAGCTGGGGGATTATTTATTTAGGGTAGTCTCTTTAGCCTCCTAATCTCATGGTCAGCATGTGCCATGTGCCCAATAAAAAGTCCATTGAATTTAAGCCAGGAGGATTATTCCTTTAGAAAGATTTTCAATTATAAGGCTACAAATACTGAAAAAAATAGTTTGTTTTCCAGCCAAATCAAAACTTTGCTTACTCAAATATTTCTTTTCCTCAACTCTTCTGCTTAATCAACATTTTGTTGAAAAAATAACCCATTAATTAAAATCAGGTTCTCTTGCGGACTACTATTTTTAGTTTCTCTTTTGTTTATTAATAGCTCTAAAGTCAGCTATATTTTTTTAATTGAAGATGGAATATATTACCATGTTTATTCATGGACATTTTAACAAGCAAACTTGATTCATCTTCAAGCTTTTGATAGAAAATGTGATCTTTGGTAAATGAAGACTAGCTCCCACAATTTCTGAGGCTTTCTACCTGTCAAAGAGAAACTGCAAATGACTTAATGTCTGGAAGAATGTCAGTGTCCGGGCTATCACTATCTGCCAGTAAGCAATCTCAGTCCCTCTCCTCACTTCCAAATCAAATAAAAATGAAAAATTCTGCATCTGCTTCTAAATGTATCCCATTTTCAGAGAAGAAATTTACTGAGGTCTCTGTTAGTCCCATAATGGATATATTTTAAAGTGTGCATTCACTTTTATTTAAAATATTGTGGTACTCTTACACATTTAATACACTTTACAAAATCCTGTGAAAGTGCAGGTTTAGACTTTTGTCATTACTGGGTTATTTGACATTTAATAGGGTGGAACGAGAAGATTTTTATCTGTTTTGAGCCAATGAAGATATAAAGCTGCTGCCACTTTTCCTGATTCATTATGTAGTTGCTGTTACACAGAGAAGTAAATTCACCATCTAATGTCTGTACTTCAGTGTCAATAGATAGTTCACCAGCAAATGAAATGAATTCATGACACATTTGGAACTTGTACATTTGGACCTTATGTTGAATCGTTTCTATAATTCCTTCTAAAATTTGAGCCAATCATCCTGGGAAATTTTTTTGTGACCTAAATAACAAAAATACTATATTTTTGTTAATTTAGTTTTTTGTTTGAAAGATATCCTTGGGTTTCTAAAGAATATAAAGCAGCCCAAGTCACAATCACTCATGGTTGAGATTCTTTAGCTCTAAAGCCAGTCCAAAGACCAGGGATTACACTTTTGAAGTATTCTCCTTACAAATAACTTTCTAGTTAAAGTGGCCATATATTGTATATTTCCTTGAAGTAATTTTTTAAAAAAATAAAGCTGCCCAGAGAGGTTTTCATTGTTGTCAGTCTTTACGTCAGGAAGGCTACATTCTCTGGTTCCCCTGAAACATCTCGGTGTCTCACAGCACTGAGCTACTTGGCTGTCTTTGAATCCCTCAAGATGCACAGTCATGTGTCACACCAGAACCTGAACAAGTACCAACAGACAATGAAACCAATGTTATACCAACCCCTCCATAACAGAATCATGAACTTTAACAACCTTTGGGGATCATCTAGCCCAATTTTTTATTTGAGGAGAGAAAACTGAAGACCAGTTTGGTTCGAGCACTTTTCCAAGATCACAGAATTGATTAGTGGGTTGGAAACCATGTTAGCTGCTTCTCAGATTCATTGTTTCTAAATCGATTTGCCCTCAGATCATCTCCTTGCCATTCTTGTGCTCTCCTGTGAAAACCTGGCTTCTCTCAGTCTTCATTGTTAACTATCTTCCACTGGGTTAGGCCACTGAGAAGCACTGGTGGAATATTGGACGATGGGAAAGGGAGAAGCAAAGAAGATCTAAACAGTATCCATGAGTGGTAATGCTGTGATATTTCATCTTCCACCCGTGAGTATAATTGTGAAAATCAGAATTTAACTTTCACTTTCAGGATGGAAAACTTCAATGCTTAAAGGGATTGCAAGGTCACATAAATGAATAAAGCAGATCCAGTGGGCACCATCAAGAGCACTCAGCACATCTAAAGAAGACAGGCTGCCACCCAGCTCCTGACAACTATTGCCACGTGACAAAACTCGTATGCTGCCAATAGCATGTTGTTGTTTAACTCAATTATGACATCCAGAATTGTGTGTGAAATTTTCTTATTTTTAAAAGACAGAGAGCATTTAATTTTTATTTTTGTACTATATGGGCAAATACAACCTAACCATGAAAGGTATCTGGCAAATAGTTTGTGATTCTGGCTCTCAACAGTTCACCTGGGGAGAAAACGTGTTTAAGTATTCACAATGAAGTGCAAGGTTAATGCAATTATCTGGGTAGTTCCTCTCCTCCGCTGCCCTCCACAATGAATAGTTAATTATTTCAAATCATTATTTTTATCTCAGCATAGTTGCTTAAATATTTCACTTCACTTGGTGTATTTAAACACAGAAGAAGTATGATGTTATAGAGTTTCTGGGAGTTAAAAGGGCAGCACTTGATAAAGGACATGGAACTGAGTTGCTAAAAAGCAAACAAACCCTGTTGTAAGTACATGACATACCTTCAGTTATTATCTACAAATAAAGCCTAGTAATGAGGTTTGGGGTTCCTCTCAGTTGCATGTTGATGATAAATTCTCTGCAGAACTGACGCCAACCCATTAAGCATGCTTGCTCCTGCCACCGTGGCTGTTAATTTGACAAGACACTGTCACATTAAGTAGAACAAACATGTTTTCGCCCAGTCGGCCATCCAGAACCGACATGGCTGTTACTCTAACAACTGGATATTGATTGGAATCACTCACCCCTTCCGACCCTCCACTGGGAGGTGGGAACCAAGCTCGGGCAGATTGAGAATTTGCTTCTTTGGCACACATGGGTAGCACGTTAAGGATAGCCACAAATTTGAAGCCATTTAACTCCTTGTCATGTTCATCCTTCAGACACTGTCTGGTTCTCATTTTCACCGGTGGGACATTACTCTGAATAAATCACCGTGTTTATTAATTTTATGGCTCTACATATCCATCTGGGAAGGTTGCTTTTAGCATTTACAGCTTTATAAATGCAAAACATCAGAAGATATAAAAAGGGATTCTATAATAAGTCCAAAAATCAACTCAGAAATTTAAAATCCTTTTCATTTTGAGAGAGAAGATAGACTCTGGATTCTTTTTTCCCCCCTTCTTTAATTCCCCACCCCCTCACCACACCCCCCATCTCCCACACACTCT
>NW_006433024.1:2964215-3017509 GCF_000325575.1 Pteropus alecto | reverse complement strand
GACTCTTTTTTGTCTGTGTAATTCGGAGACATCCATTTGCTAGATATAATATTAAAGTCTTCTCTAAGGCAAAATCACTAGAATAGAACTGATACTGAACCCATTTTTAATTTTTGACTATTTAAAAGTTACTTATTACTATATGTAACTAACATTCAACAGAGTTAGCATTTCACTCACTAATTGATATATCATGCAAAAAAATTAACCCGTGCAATTATTGGGCTCTCATTTACCTGTGCTTCTGTTTCAAACTGAGCTTATTTTGTGCCCTGCTCTGTGCATTAAATCTCATGTTCAGCATGGAATCTTCTGGTTGAAAGGGACCTTAAAGGACATTTAGCCAAATTGTTCCTTAGTGTCTTTTGTCTGCTCTGGAACATTCCTAGGTGGGAATTTGATATTGGCTTGAATGCTTCCAGTGATGGTAAATGCATTAAACTCATTACCACCCTAGAGAAATCTATTAGTCATTATTTTACTTGGCAAAAATATGTTGTCATAAAGCATCCACACATTGGTAATAGATCTTGTCTTATAGTATAGGTCAAACCCCTTTTCTATATGTAATTTATTAAAATATTTGAAGATAGTTATACTGTTCTCTTTCTGTCTCCTCCGAGATAAACATAAAAAATTTTCCAACTGTTTCTGCTATAGCAGGGGTCTGTAAACTTTGGTTTGAGGGCCATATCTGGCCTGCTACTTATTCATGAACTTTTATTAGAACATGTCCATTCATCTATCTATTTTTTATTCATGAACTTTTATTAGAACATGTCCATTCATTTATCTATTATCTGTGGCTTCTTTCATGCTATCATGGCAAAATCAAGTAGTTGTGATAGAGACATTATGGTCAACCCACAAAGCCTAAAATATTTAATTAGCGCTCGCTCGCCCCCCCCCCCCGGCTGTGTGTGTGTGTGTGTGTGTGTGTGTGTGTGTAAAAGTTTGCTGACCCTTTTCTTATACCATGACAGGTCAAGCCCCTTCATCATCTTTATTCCTTCCCAGATGTCCTTTAGGCTTTGTATTATCCAAGACTGTGACAGCCCAAAATTGAGAAGCTTGTGTGACTTTTTCTGGATATCCTTTCTATTAATGCAGACAAAAATTATTGGCTTATAAAAATTCCCCATCTTAAAGCACAAAGAAATTCTGTTAAAGCAGTGAGATTAGCCTGGTTTGTGGTAGAAAAACATGTTTTTCTTCAAGTCTATTTTTATTTTCATGTTTCATTGTTGCTTTAAAATATTCTGAGTCCCTATTCTTGCATAGCATTGCTCTAGACACTGTATGAAATGCTAAATAAGGTAGAATCTTTTCCCAAAAAAGCTCATGTCTGGTCATAGGGAATAAATATTAATGAAATAACTTATTTATTTTGTTTATGTCTTTATCTCCCTTCACTAGATTATCTCCCTTCAGCTCTCAAAAGGCAGAATGATTTGTCTGCCTATTGTACTATATTTTCCCAGTGCTGAGAACAGTGCCTAGCACATAGCAGATGGTCAGGAAATATTGGTTTTATGAGGATACTATTTAGAAGAGGAAGACAACATATTTAACTAAATATTAAATTATGTGACAAAGACTATGTGAAAATAGGAACTCTGGGTAGAGATAGATCAACATTGTCTGGACATACAGCTGGGTGGAAATTTGGTTATGTATTCTAATTCCTTCTCTAACAGTAGAAATCCTGTTTATACTCTTCAGATTAATATTTGTCACTTGCATCAGAATCTTCTAGTTCACTTCTTAAAAACAAGAGATTCATGATACCTGTGATTGACCTACTGAATCAGAATCTCTAGATGCCGAGCCAAGAAATATGCATGTTTGGCAAGCAGTGAAAGAGAATGAATCTCTTGAACCCTAAAATTTGGAAACTACTTCTTCAACAGAAGGAGGGAAAACTTCTATGTGAATGTCTCTAGTGATGAAGAAACCACACTACAGGCCAGCTTCTATTTTTGTTAGCTTTAGTTGTTGGGGAAAAAATATTTATCAAGTTGTAACCTGCCTCCTATAATTCCCAATCATTGGTCCCAGTTGCATCCATTAAAGTCATATGGAACAAATTTTATTTTTTCTCTGTATAACAGCCCTTCAAATGTGTGACAATTCCTATAAAATTTCTTTTTTAAGTTAAACTTTTAATAGATGCTTTTATTTTTGTTGTCGTTCACTGGCAGAACTACCTAATGTCTATCCAGGATTCTCAATCTGTGTTGCCAGAGGAACCTGGCACTCAAAGCAGAGGGTAAGGAGTTCAGGAATCCACAGATAAATCTCCCTTTCACTCCAAGTAAAACAATTTACCACAGCTCCATTCCTCATCCACATCTGAAGCCATACTATGTGCCTCCTACTCTAGCCCCTGATAGTAAACTCTCAGCAGACTCATTAGAAGGGGGCAATGAGTCTTGCTCCTACATCATGGATTCCAGTCTCCACATTTTTCTTGGCACTCTCCTGACAAGTTCCACATATCTAACATCTGTCTTAAAATGTGTCTCCCAGAATAGACTAGTGTAGCGGTCAAGCTGTAAGTCATAGAATCAGACTTACCTATTAATTAGCTCTACGACCTTGGCTGACTATTGTTTGACTTTTCTCAGTCTCTGCTTGTTTGTTTTATAAAATACAGTAATAGAATCAATGGTAATATTTATAAAGTATTTAACATAGAATCTGGTATATGCTGAGCTTTCAATAAATGTTGATTACTATTACTACCCTCCTGGTAGAATGAAACCATTACTTCCCAGAAATCCTGTGAGTGTTATAATTTTTTTACATTCCTCTCTCCTCTTGCAGATAGTAAACTTCTCAAGGTATGAACCACATCTGACTTATCTCTAGCTATAGCTACTAAAGGGTCACTAGGGAGAGCTCAAATAATCTAATACTCTCTAAGTAAGTTTTCAACCTTTCCAATACTTTACATATTGCCAACCTTCTACTTTGTGCTTCCAAACTAAGCCAACCCTAATACCCACAACTCTGTGGGCAGCCAATTTTAAAAAACCACCTTTGCATCATCCCAGTTCTTGGTAATTGTCTTAAATCCAGCTTCCCTACCCTTGCTCTTGCTCTAAGTCTATATCCCTCTCTTACACCTGATCCTCTGGCTTGGTTACAAGGTTTTAGTTCTGCACTTGCCTTGTGGAACTAAGGACAAGGTTCGAGCTTGCTTTCTGAATTATTTTCTGCTTCTAACCCCTTGAGAGTAGCTGCTGTGCCCGCCTTAGTTGCAGTCCTAGAGCCTAGAGTTATATCCTGTGTTGGACATCTGGCCAGTACATCCCAGAGAAGAGCAAAGTGAAAGAATAAGATGCCATGATACAGGGTTGGCCACATATCAGTCTCATCTGGTCTCACCATGTCATTTTGGTTTAACTGTTGTGCTATGCAGATAGAGAGCAAAAGTACCACATCATTAATATTTCATTGCCCTATCAGTGATGAAGTGTCAATATAGCTGGTTCAACAAGATATGGGGTTATGTAGGTAAAACGCAGAAAATTTCATCAGTGTCAGTTCTGGAAATCAGAAGGAAAAGCAAACCACAGGTGCTGAGTTTGACCTCCTTTGTCTTTGTGGAGGTAGCACAACGCTCAATCAGTCTTAGAATGGGAGTATGATGCTTTGCACGGAAGAGGCTGCTGCAATTCCGCTGAGTGGGCGGGTTGATGGAAAGTGACTCTGGCATTGCTGAGTTCAAATGGAATTAAGGATTCATGAAAGCATGCAAGCAGGCAGGCAGAGAGCCCTGGGTGAATACAGAATGAGTCACAAGGGAGACCCGGCTGGGCTTCGAAATCTAAATAAGTAAGGAATTGCTTTTTTCGATGATGGCAAACTATAAATATCATCACCTCAGAAAACCAGGTTCTCCTCTTACAACATTAGGAATGAACAAAGAAGACTACAAGGCCAAATGTGTGTGTTATAGACAGGCATAATGCTCTGTGTAAATAATATTGCCACTCTGAAGCTATTCTTGAAAGAATTTTGAAGAAACACATTTTTCTTAAGCTATTATTTTATTGGTCTTTTAATCATATGAATGTGACATATATTAAATTATTGGTAGAATTCAAACAAATTCAGTTGTTTCTGGGCTCCTTAATAGGTGATAAAATTAAAAGCATTTTCTCAGGTCCTACTCTGAGTCTGGTTATGTGATTGCTGTTTAAGTATCACATCATAAAAATGACAGTATTTCAGGCTTGATTGTGATACTTATCTTTGTAGCTCATAATACTCTCTCCAGGTTTGCTCTTTCAACTGAGGACAGAAAGCAGAGAAAGAGCATTTGTATTTTTGTCAGAAATTTTGTTAAAACCAGTGAAAAGAATGTGTCCAGAATCCCTAAGTTTTAAATCTTTGATTCTGCCATGCTTGTCATGAGAAGCTCTTGCAGAATCCTTCACTACAGGCTTTAGTGAATTAGTGCAGATCTTGCTCACAACCTAGGAAGGTGTTAAGTGCTGGATCTTTGTGACCTGTCCAAATCTGGAAGGGCAGGTAGATCCTGTTTTCAGCAAATCAGGGCCCAAATAATTCACCTATACAGAGGAAGCAAAAATCCTGTTTATAATCCAATGCTGTTCTGTATTTATTGTGTGCATGGGAAGAAATGACATGCCTTAACAGTAGAGCTATGTGTGTAAAACGCTGTAAGTACACACAGAGACACATACATACATAAACTTGTTACAATAGTCTCACCACTGCAGCTTTCAATACACTGTGTCAAACAAAGGGAAATAAAGACCTAATTTAGGGGGAAATAAGTTATGCATGTAGGGGCCTGGATCAACATGGCTGTACTAGACTCTAATGTTTGGAAGCTGATTAAACCAAAGCAGGTCTGAGCTCTGGACTACGTGACCAGAATTCCATTAAAGCAGACTCTGTGCATCATCTGGAAAGAACTCATCTCCTTTCTCTGATCTCGTCTAATTTCTGACTGTTGTCTCTGTGGTTATTTGTGGACTAAATGGAAGGCGGCATTGCTGCTGACTACTCTGTGTTCTTATCTTTATAAACATCTACTAAAAAAAAAATTCCAGCAACTAACCAGATAAGTGCAAATAAAATATTATCTATTTGATTAATCACAGTAATACCACAGAACATTCATCTTTTATAAAAAGAATCATTGGCTTTCCAGAATTTTCTAGGAATTTTCATTGTGTCCTCCATTTATATAGTAATGTAAAGGAAAACTATGTTCTATAAATCTAACACTTTTCTTTTCCTTTGATGTAATTTACACCATGTAAACTTCACAACTCCTTTTCAATACTTTAAAATTACACTGTAGGCTCCTCATCTAGGTTTTTATTATGTAAATAAAACACTCTCTGTGTTTAAACTTAAATATAGATATTTTCTCTTCTCTGAAAAGAATTATAGCATGGAATGAACAACACTGACATATATTTATTCTTCCAATCTTCTCTCACAATATGCCTGTACATTAGAACCAGATTTGGCTCCACTAAAATCCATCTGTGAATGTGACATATATTAATGAAAAAGAAGTATTTATTTATTTTTTTTTCCTTAGAATAAAAGCACATGAAAAATAGCTTTGAATCTGTGGATAAAAATTATAGAAAAGTTAACATCTAAGAAAGTGCATGGAATACTAGAATTGAATTAAATGTCCTCAGATTTAGCAAAAAAAAAAAAAAATCTCTTCTTTAGCAAGGTGTTTATAGGTTCAAGACCTATAGAACATTCACCATCTAGCCTCAGTCTACCTTTCCAGGCATCCCTCTCTTCTTTACCTGCTCCACTAACTTACCACTCTAGACCTGTTTGGTTAGTCTCAACTCTGAATATATGTATGCTCATACCATCGGACATTGCCCATACTTTTCACTTCATCTTCCCATCTTCTTATTCCTTCTCTGCCTATTAAGAGCTACTTACTCTTCCAGACTCAACTCGGTGTCACCTCTCCAGTGAAGCACTCCTAATGCACACTTGAAAATCTCCTCTTTGCCCAGCTCATATGTCAACCAATCAATCAATGAACAAACCTGAAAACTTTCCTCAGCCTCAATGGCCTTTTCTTTCTGAGTCACATTTTCCATTTAGATTATTCTTGCCCTAATTTTCCAGTGAACCCTCATTGATAGCTCAAGCTCTGGATTTGTCCTATCAATGTCTATATTTTTCCCATCAACGATCTCACCATATTTTCTTCAGGGTCTTCTGACATGCTTTAAGGCTAATTTAAATAGAGCATCAGACTGAGTAAGAGTCAGGACACTGACAGTCAGGAAACTACTAATTTACTGTAAATCCTGATCAAATTTCTATTCCTTTCTGGGTCTTTGTATGCTCAGTTGTAAAATTAGGAGGATATACAGAATGCCTTAGGTCCCTTTCAACTTGAGAAACATTGTAGCTGACAATGTTTTTAAGAGTAGTACCCCTATAGGAATAACTGCAATTCAATAGAGACTTGAGTCATTCAACAAATATTTACTAATGCCTACCTCTTGTCAGACATTTTTCTAAGATCTTGGAATATAGTACTAAGCGAAATATAAATGCCATCTGCATAGCTTATTTTATGGTGGGGTAGGGAAAACTGTGATGACTTACCTATGTATGTGTATATGTATGGATCTATTGAATCAGGTGGTGATAAGCACTATGTGCTGTGGAAGGAAAAACTTAAAAAAAAAGATTATCATGGAAAGGGACTACTGTTGGGGTGAAGGCAGAAGCATAGATGGACTTATGATTCTATACAGTGTATTCAGTGATGGCCTCACCTATAAAGTGACAACTGAGAGGGGCAGACAGAGAGAGGGTGAGAGAGAGAGAGAAGTTAAAGGGACGAGTGCAAAAACAAATAAATAAAACCTGTGGCGAGAGTGTGACTGATTTATTCAAAGAAGATAAAGAGGTCAAATAATGCAACAGAATAAGAGAGAATGAGAAACAACATTAAAGAGTTTGAAGTAGAGGAAACAGATCATTAAGGAAACAAATCATTTGTTGGCCATTGTAAGTACGTGACTTTGAGTATCATACTCATACTGTTGGAGGAATTAAAGGGAAAGAATGAGAAGATCTGATTCAACATTTTGGAATAAACACTGAGATAGTTGGGTTGAAAACTGATGGAAGATGGTCAGTGAACCATATAGCTAGAAGGCTATTATAATAATCTACTTATAAAACTACAGGTAACTTGGACTTGGCCATGAGCTGTGAAGAATGGTGAGTAGCTGTTGGATTCCATGTTTATTTTGAAGATAGAGTTGATAGAATTTGCCCATAGATTAGTCACGTGTGGAGTGGGACAAAGAGGAGTTGCAGATAAAAGTGTCTGTGGAGTTAGGCAGTAAACAGATAGAGTTGGTACTTAGAGAAAACTGCAGGAAGAGCAGGAGAAGAAGATTTAGTATGGCAGGAATATTCAGTTTAGATTTGGACAGGGTACATTTGTAATGCTTCCCTTTTTTTTTTCTTTTGAGAATTTTTATAAAAGTTTATTTGAGACAAATTGATGACATTGCCAGGAAGCAAGACCTCAAATGCTCCTGTAATGCTTCTTAAAGTGGATATGTCAAATAGACAGATGAGTAGAAGTCTAGAATTCAGTAACAAAGTCTGGGTTAGTGATATACATTTTGGAATGATCAGGATAGAGATGGTTTGAAAGATATGAGAATGGATATCTTTCTTACACCAAGGGAGTACATGTGATAGAGAAGAAAAGAAGTGGCCCAAATACTGAGTTCTGGAGAACTCTAAAAATAAGAAATTGAAGTGATGAAGGGAAACCAGCTGAAGAGCTTGAGGAGGAGTAATCAGCAAGGTAAGAAGAGAGCCAAGAAACAACATGTCCCAGAAGCCAAATGAAAAGGTGTCTCAAGACTGACAAATGCTGCTGAGAGGTCAGATGTAGTAGAGCTTGAGTCATCTCTCAATTATTGGGAATCTGTTTCTTATTGTGATCATTCTAGACTCTTTGTCAACCAGGGATACCATGTTGTCATCACGGTTTGTGTGAAGTCATGTGTCCTGGAGTCATGCTGTACAGAACCTGAGAAAATAAATATGACAGCCTGATCCAACTATTAAGGGCCAGCAGAGCCTTTCTGTAAGACTTCTTAAACCAGCATTGGCAGGTGAGTGAATAATAGTCAGCAGGTCCGTTTCAAATGCAAACAAGTACTTCCATTTCCCCTCACCCCCTCCCACACACACTTAGCATTTTTCATTCTAAATGCAAAGAATGGTGTATTCACCATGCTCTTGTTCTGAAAAGTAAATGAACTTTGGGAAATAGCACTACATGGTGATATTACTGTTACATCATCATCATCATCATCATCATCATCATCATCATCATTATTATTATTATTAACTTCTTACATTTATTGAATAATAACAAGTATGAGATATTATTTTAACATTTTATGTATATAATTTTGTTAAATCCTCATGACATCCTCTAATGTTGGTATTAATATCACCTTCATTCTTAGATGAATGTATTAAGCCTTACAGAGTTGAAATGGCTTATCTGAAGTAAGTAATGGCAGTAAGTAATGGCAGTAAGTATTGACTGTCTCTGGGACTCAGTCAAGAAATAAGAAGGGAAACATTCGGTTCTTCTAAATTCTTTGTTCCTTGGATAATATATGTACTTTGAACTCTCTGTTACCAACTATTTCTTTTTTGTGATTCCTAATAAAGTTGGATTATCTGGAAACAACCCCAGAATTTTCCTAGTACTTGAAATGCAGGCAATAGCTAACTTTGTCATTCCCTTAGACTGTTAGCTTTTGCTAAAACAAGATATCTTATGGTCAAATTGACCAATAAGCAGCTAAGAGCCGTTTGAATGGTAGCCTTCCATTCCTTCAGGACTGTAAAACTGACCAAATAAGGTTATTAGCTGGCATTTTGGAAATCACATCACCATGTGATCACTGACTCCCGAGTTCACTTTTTCAGACACATTGCAAAGGTCAGATACCAAAGCTCCAATGACTGGGTAGTTGGAACTTACTACCATCTTTGTTATAACAAGTATTGATTTGGTAAAAAAATAATGTAATCATTTTGTTTAAGTGGCTGGTGACTAAGATAGCTGCTTTAAAAATAAGATCTATAAATTTAAAATGCAAAATTATTTGTTAGAGAAAAAAAGAACCATTCAAATTCCTTAGTAGACAGAAAGAACAAAAATGTCTCTGCTCAAAACAACAACAACAACAAAAAAAACTGGTTTGGAGTCCCTCTTCTCACCATAAAAAGACATGTAAGCTTAGACTATATGTTTGCCTCCCTGTTCACTGAAAAAATATTCTTGGACAATCTTATTTCACGTAGTATTTGATGAAATAACACTAAATTTTCTTATTTAATGGCTACCAGAATACTTTCTTGGAGTGTTTCCATTATTTTTTTTTATGCTATTCTATTTCCTACAACAACCTTGATCCCTTCAGGTAAATCTGTGAAGTGTTAGAGAAGAAAACGAACGATTGACTCATTCTCAGCAAGGAAGGTATGCCCTGAAATTGGATTTCCTAACCAACAAGACAGGCTGTGCTGAGCCATCCATAACCTCATCTGTCCTCCATGTTCCTCACCCTGGGCCTTCCACATACTGGGATCAGGCATGATGCCTCTAGCTGTCATTTAATGTGTGTGTGTATGTGCATGCGCATGCCCTGGCCTCCACAGGGAACAAGCCTAAGTTTCCCACTTCATTGGCAGAAGAGTCTACCTAAAAGAGGGTTTCTTGATGCAATTTAAATCTGGGCTCTGATCTCATCTTTCTTTTCTCAATTGCATCAGGTAACAAAAATACCAAGTTTGAAATCAGATACATCATGATACAAATTCACATACTACAATCTCATTTTTAAGTCATCTTAGGAAATCATTTACATTCTCTGAGCTTTGACGTTCTCATCTGATCAAACAAACCTATAATATGTGAAATGTACTTCTATACAGCAAGTGCACATGTGGTCACCCCTTTAATTTAGACCTCAGTGAAGCTTGTGCAGTAGTATCTTCAGCTACTTCTTTAACATTATCATCCTGTCCTAGAAAATAAAGTATCGAGCTGCTCTTTATAAAGTGAATTTAACTCAGAGCTGGTTCTGAATTCAGGAACTACCTCATAACTAGGTTAAAGCAATAACGAAATATTTCGTCTGGCTTTTGCCAACTAGAGAGTCTTATGAGACTTCAGTTAAAAGATGGATATGCTCATGTGCTTCAATGGAATTTCACAACTTCTGAAAGTGAATGAATAATAACACTTAACATTCCTTGAATGCTTATTATATGAAACTACTGAAGCACAACAAATTACCCCCAAACTTAACACAACAAATATTATCTCACACATCTTTTGAGGCTCAGGAAGCCAGAAGCAGTGGCTGAGTTGTTCTGGCTCAGGGTCTCTCATAAGACTGCAGTCAAGATAATTGCCAGGTAGGTCATCCGAAGGCTAGAAGCTCTGCTTATAAGCTCCCTCACATGGTTATGGAAAGGCAGATTCAGTTTTTTTGTTTGTTTGTTTGTTTTGGCTGTTTACTGAAGGTCTTAGTTCCTCGCCACATATACCTCTCCATTCGGCAGCTTATATGTCCTAGCAACATGGCAGATGACTTCTGCCAGAGCCAGTTATCCAAAAGAGCAACAAAGACACAGTATTAGGGAAATGACACATCATCACTTCCTCTAAAATCTATTCATTAGAAATGAGTCACTGAATCCAGCCTGCTGTTAAGGGGATGGAAATTGAGCTCTACTTTTTGAAGAGAGGAGTATTAAAAAAATTGTGGACATATTTTAAACCATATTTAATATGCTAGAAGCTATTATAAGTATGCAATGTAAGTTATTCCCATTTAGTTTACACCGTACCTCTATAAGACTAGAAATTATTATATCTCCCATTGTACAGATGAGATAACTGAGGCCTAAAAATTTTAAGCTCCTTGGGGATGTAGTGGTGCTGGGATTCTAAACCAGCCAGTGTGAATGAATGTAGAGCCAAAACATTTGAATCGCCAAAAATAAATTAATTTCATTTAATAAAATCTTAATAATTTTCTTTTAAAGTAATAATCTATGTAGAATATTTGATAATATTTTAGTTAGTAGAATTTCTAATAAGCAGAATATATCGATCCCCAACAATGCCAAATAATTAAGAATTTATTACTTATGAATTAGGATCAATTGTGACAGGCAAATATAAGTTTACAATATTTTGCTATAGGGGTTGTTCATTCTCAAATATCATCAATCCCAGAAAAATACTTGTTAATACACAAAAAATATTTTAAATCTTTGGCCATTTATTCAGTTTATTCATCCAGGATGGTTAAACATTCTAAGAGATACCTATAGAATCTGGTGTGAAATTATATTATGATCTTTTTCACCCCTATATTTTTTATGGTCTCAGATTTATTTCCAATTATTTCATAAACATGAAGGGTGGGGTTGGGGGAAGAGCCCCCATTGAGTAATAACTTACACTGTCATTTAAGAGTTTCTTTTCTGCCAAAAATGGTTTGAGTTTAATTTACTAGGGGATAAAATTGCAGTTGTTAAGCAAGTCAAAGCAGAAGGGGGAAGAGCCAACGATCCGGATCACGGCTTCAGTAACAGGCGAGGAAAAAATGTCAGCAAGATATTAATCAAATAAATAATAGATGAGAGATGGGGGCGAGGGCAGAAAGAATGGAGAATGAACAAATAAATGAATGGACAAAATAATAAATAAAGAAAAGTGGGTTTGAATGTAAAAGAGGCAAAAGAATGGTATAGGCAAATGCTTTGCTGTGGCAAGGAGAATAATAGTGTCATGGTTGTATGCAAAAACCTTCCACAGCTCTCCACTGCCTGCCTAGAGCAGAGACCGGCAAAATATTGCCTACTTCCTTGCTCCAGCTGCCTGTCCCCAAGAGGGCTAATAGCTGAGAGATAACAGACGAGAAGCTTGGCAAGTAAGTCCTTCAGATCTAAGGAAAGTTCTTGGAGGCGCAGCATGGAATCCTTTTTCTCCAATCATCCTTTGCTGCTTTAGACAGTACAGTTTTTATTCTGGTATGTCAATAAAGAGAACTATTCTAATTCAAAGATATGAATCCAGATCTCAATCATTTACCTGAAAGCTAAAGATAACATATGTTCATCAAAACTGTTATAATGAAGATTAAATGAGATAAAGCAAGTAAAGCATTCAGCATGGTATCAGACAGTGTCAGCTGCAATTATTATTATTATTAACTATATTTTAGGCTTTAGGAACTCGCTATTCCAGAAAATGATCCAAAGTAAAAAATAAATATGTACTGTAAAAGATATAAAAATTCAGGGGACATGGCTATTGCAATCATTAAGCATGTTCAATAAATGGCACCTCTGTAATTATCCCAGGATCAGAGAAAAAAAAAAAAAAGGCCAAGGAGTGGCAGATGGGTGTCCAAATATCACATTTTGACAGATAAAAATTGAGCTGGGCCAGCTAAGGCAGACTTATTCATCCAGCCATTGCCACACTGAATTAGGACAAGCCTCCTACCCTGTCCCTTGCAGGGGTAAAACCAACCCCTGGAGAAGCAGAGTGGAAAGGCTACATCAAAAAATAGAAGAGAGTGGCTGAGCTGAGTATGCCATATTCATTTTTTTCAGTGAATTAATCAGTTACTCTTTTTCCTTTAGATCAGAGTAAGGAAGAGGGAGACTGAGAAGATATGCTTACTGAGATCCTCTCACATGGAAGGAAACATCTAGAGTTGGAGAGTATTTTTCCATAACAGGGCTTTCATAGAGAAGTTCTGACTGTTCCAACCCCCGGTCAAGCCCCGTCTGTTGACGGCATTGGGCCTGGGACCAGAGACATAAAAGATCAATTCAAAAAGTTCTTAAACTCTCTAGGTATGATATGGTACATACTCTATAACAATTTTTTGCTTTAGTGATGTATTTTAATTTTTTGCAACATATTTTGTCAGAGAGTTTATTGCCTTTTTAAAGCCCAAGAAATTACTTTATAAACAAATAATACCTAAAACACATAACCAGGGAACTAATTGTAACTAGGAAAACCCGAAGATCTGATTTTCGGTCAAAATTCAACCATTTTCTAAATATTCTTGACCAGTTATTTAAACTAAATCTCAGTTATCACACCTTTAAAATGCAGAAGACACCAGGTTACCTAAGATGTTTCATAGGATGCTGGCCAGGTCACTAAAGGATAGACATAAAAGCACTTTGAAGGTGCTATGCTTTTAGGTATGGCATCTGCAAGGACTTCAAATGTATTTTAATTTAACAGAAAAATAAAAGAATCTTGTACTTTGGAAACACAGGCAAAAGAAAAGGAACCATCAGTGTTTTAACAGTACATGATAGCAAAGCAAAAAACGAAGAAATTCTGTTTCTTCCCAATCATAAATCCATTAATTTTTCATGATGGGCTTAGCCTTGAAGAGATTTTACATATAAGAGGTGTTTTTTATTATGTAGTCCACAGGCCACATATTTGAGAATCAATCGGTTATCAAACAATCGGATATTTTATATAGATGCAATGCCACTATATTTATCCTTTTTTTAAAGTCAAGCTGAACCTACCTGAATATCTTCTTATAAATGCTTTTCATTCGAAAATGAAACAAAAGATGTGCTGCTGCTAAGAGCTGCAAGGTCTAGAATGCTGCTGTGTTCCTTATTATAATTCCTTTCTTCAAAATAGCATTTTGTGTCCCTGAAGGACGAGCCTTGTGTTCACTCCACTCTAGGAATTGATTAATGTCTCAGGATGTGATGTATATTTAAGCCAGACTCTTGGCCTATTAGCAATTCACAAACCATGACGGTTCACAGTTTTGTGCACAACTTCATTTTGCATTTGAAAATGTTTAAAAATCGGCCTTCATTCTCAGAATAGTATATAAACAAGTCAACAAATCACATGTGCATTGAGGGAAGAGAGGTAGAAGGTTATGAATTTATCATAGCCTCGGGCTGTTCTGTGACAAATTAAATATCATTCTGGCCACTGAGGTCTCTACCATGCATTTGGTCAGAATGAGCTATAAATAGATTGAACCTCTCTTATTGGAGACAAGTCAGCAGCTCACCCAAACATAAATTGTATTCCTCACACTAGAAAGAAAATTACACCATGCTAAAGGTGAGCCTCTCATTTGTACAAGACATATCTTATGATTTCCTTAGAAGACAGAGATTTTATGGCAAAAGAAAAGTCACAAGACATGGGTCAAGAGCAGGGATGGGGGATGGCGGGGATAGTGCCAACACCTGGGAAGGGAGTTCAGATTAATTGAGTATATATTCTCTTTTGCATATATATATTCTGTGTCTTAAAGGTAAATTCTTTTTCCTCTTGTCTTTGGGAGCTTAACAGGCAGCAGAAAGTGAATAGAAAAAAGTTCCCCACGCAAAATTTGTCCTGAACCCCACCGCCAGGAGATAACCATCTAGATTCTAGTTTTCAACAGGATTTAGTCACAGGCAAATCTCATTTTCTCTCTTAATTTAAGAGTATGCAATTAGATTCAAATGTAAGTGGTCTCTTTTTGTTCAATGATTGGTGTAAAGATAGGCTTTGATATGATCCAGCTATCCTAAAAGATCCTACAGTTGATTAAAATGTTCATCTCTTAGAGGTTTAGCTTATAAAATAGTGTGTTTTATTTTATGTTTTATATACTTTACCAAAATAAACAAAGAAAAATTTAAGAAGAAATAAGGTATTTTCTCCCAGAGAAACATACATATTAAGTAAAAAGGGGAAAGGTTTTCTGTGACTAGATCATGGAATTACAGACTTTCAGAATTGAAAGGGATCTTAGAAAATTCGTCCAATACAGAATTTTTCAAGATATAATTCTACAGGTTTATTATAGCTTGTTTTTTTATGCCTACAGCACCTGGTCTTCCTAGGTGGTCTCCCATCCAAGCACTAACCAGGCCCGATCCTGCTTAGCTTGACATCGGGCTTGTTCAGGGTGGCTTGCCCGTAGACTTGTTACAGCTTTTACAAGAAGAATGGGTTAAAAGTTGTAGTGGTCTTTGGTTCTACTCACCACCATGCATTCAGCTTTCCTCTCCTCTGGGCACTATCTATATCCCTTAGAGTTAAGTAAGGCCATTTGACTAGGTCTGGCCAATGAATTGTGAGTGGAAATTATATGCATCCTATCTGTGCTGTAACATTTAATGGCAGGTTTGAGACCCTCCTAAACTTCCTGATCTCTTTTCTGGCAAAATGAATTGCAATTTTTATGATGATGTCTACACCATCAGCTGGTATTCCTGAGTGACTGTGATGAAAAGAGCTCCTCTCCACTGTCATCAGACCATACTGGATATATAAGAAAGAGAGAGGCTTTCTTATTTTAAACCTGTGAGATTTGGATGTATTTTTTTTCTCTCAGCATCCCATAGTCTATCCTGACTGATACAATGGTCTGATAAGTTTGAGGAAATGCAGATTCGCGTGGAAATGTTCAAGGCTTTAAAACGCTAATAGAAAATATGAATTTTCAAGAGAGGAATACTTTGAAAGCATTTTTCACACCTATTTGACAATGGAAGTTTTTGCTTTGTTTTATTTTAGTTTTTGCATGTTGTGCAGAATACTTATGACCATGTCAAAGATCTCAGTGTTCCACAGAGCAATTAGGGAAAACACCTAACTGCAGTGTACAAAATAGTCTTACAAAGCACTAAGGAATGAGGGTCTTCTCCAAGTGACATAGTCAGTTAGTGGCAGACATGGCAGCTGATGCTGGATGTTCTATTCTGGACCTGGCAAACTGGGGAAGCATCAGAAGTGAATCAAAAGGTTGCTAATATTCTAATCTTTTACATGCGTCTTTGAAGAGCTAGTCCAGTGGAAGCACCCATACCACTTTGCCATGCAAATTAAAATCAACACAAAGTTGCCATTTGTCCACGGAGAATTAAAACAAAGAAACCCATAAGAAATGCTCAAAAGATTTCCCAATCTAGATAAAAGCCAGAGTTAACATTTTTGGAGAAGGAGGTGAAAAAATATCTCAGCTGGATCTTCTGAAGCAGGACTTTACAGCCCTCTGCAAAAAAAAAAAAAAAGTTCTTTTGCTAAAAACCCGGCAACCTGGCAGTGAGAACCTCAAGGACTTATTGCCCTTCTTTTTCTTGGGGGAAGCTTTGGCCAAAAATAAGATATCAGCTTGAAATGAAGCGAGAAAAGTCTGATTCACTGAGACTTGTTGTTAAGCCATGGAAGATATCTCTCTGCTTTGAAACAATTTATTTTTTCTCGTGCTAGAGGCTCTTGAAGAATTTATTTCTCCCAAACAAAATGACAGTAGTCAGAGTGATAGCTTTGAAGTCATGGGAATAAAGATCTACTGAAACCTCATTTGGATTTAATCACAGTATTAGAAGAAAGGAGTATAAGTTATTTGAAAAAAAAAATCAAAAAGTAAACTGCTGCATGGATATTGCTAGAAATTAAGAAAAGCTGTAAGCAATTGTTTTGACAAAGTTACCTTTTGTAGCAACTCCAAACCTCGTCTGTCAGCTTCACCAATTCACTTTACTTCACAAACTAGGGAAGGTTCTCAATGGTGCGCTGTGCCTTTCATGAAATATGGTCCCAAAATGCATGTTCCCTGTGGCTACTTTGAAATTACTCAAATCATATTGGGTTCTTCAATGGAGTGAAATGAGATCTTTAGTTAAAAAGTAATGAAGTATAATTGGAACATAAATAATTTTAAAACATTCTGGTGTAGGCCTGAATACGCATGTGAGTAATTTTGAGTCCTGCCCCAGAGCATATACTGATAGGCACAGGTGGGGAGCATGCATTCCAAATAGTGCCTTGAGGGTGCCAGACATAATGGCTAGGGCAGAGAAATCTCTGCTTTCTCAGTCAAAGGGTGTCTACAGAAAGCCTTCTTTTTAAGTATTGTTTATCCCTATGTGAACGGAGAGCCCACAGCCTCTCCCAGTTAGCTGCAGAAGCAGGGGCAGCCCAGCTCATCGAAGCTCTCTCTGCCTCAGCAAACACAAATGGCTGCAGTACCTAGCCTGAAAGCTCTTTCTGCACAAAACAGGAGAGGAAATTGGAATAAACAGGACTTGGGAAAATAATGAATTTTAAGCTGCTGTAACATTTTCCTTGGAGAACCAAATCCAGGGGAGACACCAATTAAAATGCAGAAGGAAGTAGTAAACCAAACCTGGGAAGCTCAAGCATCCTCCTTTACCTGCCACTCATTTGCAGAGCCCATCCCTCTAGAAATAGAACATTTATACTTGGCAGAGTGGCTATTTGTCAAATAGCAGAAACTACACAATGACTAGGCATCATTGTCTGCATCCTATGTAAAAAAAAAAAAAAAAAGAAAGAAGAAAAAAAAAAGAAATGATCCAAAAAATCTGGAGCCTCTTTTCTGGCTCCTCGGTTGTCTAAAGTGGTTCATCCCTAAATTAAAATATGAATTATCATCCCACTTTCTTTTCTTCCTTTGGTTCGGTTCTTTCATTTTCTCTTTGTCTCTGATTTGACACATGTGTTCTCAGGAAAATGTTCTGGATTTATTAGCTTATTCTTTCCAGAGCTGTGGCTTCTAAAGAGATCATGAGAATCATGACAACATAAAATCATAATCTCTGATGGTGGGCTCTCTAGATTTGCTTTCATTGATTAGGAAGAAGGGAAGTCAGCTTGCTAACCTGAAGCTGAGAGCACTAGGTAGTCACCAGTTTCATCTCTCACTCATCCATTTATTTAACGATTATGTAATGAATGTGGATTATTGACCCAGATACACACAGACCAAAGAAAAATAGACTTGGATTTAAAAAAACTTACAGTCTGATAAAAAAGTAGACATGTAAACGAATACCTGTAAAACAAGGCACAAGGACGTAACATATATGATGGAGGTAACAGTAACATACTATAGAATACATAGGGGTGAACAAATAATTCTGTTATGAATACGTAGAACCGATCCAAGCTTGAAGTAAGAGTAGTGGTTTCAAGCATGGAGAAGAGAGGGGAGTGCAGGCCTCTGGGCTGAGAAAACAGCATGAGTGATGGACAGAAGGTTTCATGTGTTGCAATTCCACCAAAAGAAAAAGTCTTTTCTATGTAGCACATACTATCCTTCTTTCACAATAGTTTTAAGTCGCCTATTCTCATTATAATTTACTCCTTGACTTTACTCTTCTATCCACAGTAATCTGCCTTTCACCAAAACTGTGTACTGCACTTACCCCTGCCTAGATTATCAATGATACATTCAAAGACGACCCTCATATTAGTGTAGTATTTGACACTGATGACCTCTCTTTCTTTCTTGATACTCACTGTTTTGGTAGTTTATAGGACATCATTCTCTGGTTTCCTTCTTATTTCCATAGGTTCTTGTGTCTCAGATTCTTTTTCAACACTGATTTTTCTGCCCATAGTTTAAATCAGCGACTATCAAACTGGGCATTATGAATCCCTAACAATGGGATGCAAGGAGAATAAGGATTTTGATAGGTGCCCTCAAAGATGTTCCCCAATGATCTCTGCATTATGGTATTCACATCCTTATGTAATCCCCTCCTACTGAGTATGGACTGGTATACTGGACTTACTGCCTCACTTCTAATGAACAGAATACTGCAGAGGCAATGTGATGTCATTTCTGAGATTAGGCTATAAAAGGACTGTGACTTTGACCTTGAAAGAGTTCTCTGTTGCTCTCTATGGGATTGTTCAACCTAGGGAAGCCAGCTGTCATGCTGTGAGGCAGCCATACGGAAAGGCCTAAGGGAGGAGTGACAGAGGCCTATCAACAACCCATGTAAGTGAGCTTGAAAGAGAATGCTCTATCATTCAAGCCTAGAGAAACAGCTAAACTTTGGAGTGATTTGTTAAACAGCAATAGATAGGAACCCTAAGATAGGAACCCTAACTGTTGAGCATCACTACCCACCCACTGTTCCTTACCCCACTCCTGTCCCTTCCAGAAGCCTCTAGCCTTGCCACAGCCACCTTTCTCTACCACTACCACAACCATTCAACCAGAGTAGTTCTGTTTTGATCTCTTCTATAAACTGATTTTCCTTATACAATATTATTTGCACCACTATTTACACAGCTAAAAATTGATTTGAAAGCCGATGTTCTAAATGTGGGTACTTCTCAGGGTTCCATCCTTGGCCTGTTTCTCTTTTCACTTTATCCATTCTGCCTTGGAAATCATGCCTATGTCCATATCAGCAATTATGCCCCCTATTTTTATAGTTCCCAAAAGCACATTCCTAGACTTACTTCGAAACTTAACAGATCTTTGGCTGCTCCACTTGAAGTCCCACAGGCACCTGAAAGTGAAAATGCCCAAAACTGAACTTATAAACTTTCTTGCAAAATATGCTTTTCTTCTATATTCCCCACTTTAATAAATGGTGCTGCCATCACCCAGATCATCCTTAATTTCTCCCTCTCATTACTTACTGTTCTTTTAATAACCACTTAAAATCCCACAAAATTCACTTCTTTAATATGCCTTGGATCTATAACCTGCATCTTCACTATTACTCTCTTAGTTCATGCCAGTGTGATTTCTCCTTGATTATTTCAACACCCTCATAAACTAATCTACCCATATCCACATAATACAGAGGTGGAGAGCTCAGGTTCTTACTTCAGACTGCCTTATTAGAATCCTACCTCCATTACTGGTCCACAAATTACCCCTTAGCACAGTATCCTGCAACCTTTATCATCGACAAACATCTTAAGTTTCATATCTCTCCATTCTTCTCCATTGAACTTTAAACTCCAATCAGACTAAGCTAATTGACCTTCTTCAGTGGGCCATGTTCTTACATGTCTCTCTGATATTGCAAATACTGTTGCTTCTAACATAAATACCCTTTCTACCCAACTGATCTGGCTAACTCCCACCCAGTTTTTCAAAATTTAGCTAATGATATCAAGTTTTCCAGGGAATCTTGCCAACCACCACTGATGCCCCGTACAATACACACATACACATGCACTAACACACTTACGCATGCTGGTAGATTCTCTCATGAGAACCCATAGTTCTCTGTGCACATTTCTATATCTAATATCCAAGAGATTGTAACTATGTACATTTCTGTCTCTCTCCACTAGACATGCGCCATATACAGGAGAAATGAGCAGGAACATATGGAACATTGTAGTCACTCAATAATTTTAAACAACAGATAAATGAGGGCTACAATCTACCCTGTTCTTTTTTTTTTCTTTGAGACTGTATATGAACTTCCTGTATTAGGTTTTCGTGATTGACTTTTGTAACACTGGCTTAATAGACTGTGGCAATAACTAGAGAAATTCTTAGTAAAGATCAAACAAGAACATGGTTTCCAAACAACAAGAGACCCAGAGAGGCTCCAGAGACTTTGTCCCCGTGTGTCCACCTTAGCCTGAGTGAACGAATTCATAGCAATCTCTTCAAGCCTGTCTATTCCGTAGTGTCAGTCAGGTGCATATCTTGTTCAAGTCTATTTTTAATTCCCCACTCCCACAAAATTGCAAAATAATTATTATGAAATTGAAGGTTTTGAGTACTTCAAGCAAAAGATTCAGACCAACTCTAGTGAGGTGATAGGTTTTGTCTTTCATCTTTCAGCAACGCTTCAAGTATTCAGGTAGCTTAGTTGGGGCCCCATTAGCCAGTGTATTGATTTCCAATTGGGAGTGTGAAGGTCTGAATCACTCCTATAAGTACCAAGAAAGATAAGTGAAGAGACTAAAGAGTTTCTTATCTTTTTAGATTTAATCAAGGAAGTGCTAAATTCCTGGTTCTTAAAAATATGTAAGAATGAGGAAGTTATGCTTTTTTCCTGCCTATACAATTTTCTCTTCTGATAACCCCTGAAGAAGTAAAATAACCGCTTAGAATGACATGGACTGCTGATAAAAATGGGAGATACAGTTGTGAGGTCCCAATAACAACAACAAATGAGCAGTGTCTGTATTACTAATGAGATCTACTGAACCTACTCATTTCATAAAAATTCTAATATGTGAGATGAGCAAAGATAGTTTTCTCAAGCAGAACCTCTTTCTGTAGCTAGGAAAGAGAAGTGAAAAGAGGAAGTATGCTGTGAAATTGATTAAGAAGATAAAGAGAGAACTCTTTCTATTTCTAACACAGAGAAATGGAATCATTTTTCAAAGACATATTTTCATTACTAGAGTAAGGCGGCAATGATTAGGGTAAGATTGAAAGAGGATATTTTCATTCTTTGTAGGGTATACATATTGGGATTTTGGCATTTCCTTTGGCACAAATAATTTTCCCAGAGTTGTTGGCTAGAAGTTCTCATGCTTCTGCAGAAATAGGAAATAGAAGCAATAAACAAGTGATTAGAATATTTTATGTAAAAAAACTAATACTCTTAAAAAGTGGTGGCAAAAAACAAATTAAAATGTTGACCTGGCTAAAAAAAGAGATGCCAATTTTGGTTAACAACTGAGAAATTATATATCCTGAAAATGTGGGTCCAATAAGTATATACAGGGCTACACAGTGTAATTCAGCTCACCTGGCACCATAAAACCACTCTAAAATTAATAGGGGAAGGAGTTAATGCTTTTCAAAAATTCCTTCGCCATTTTATCTTCAAACCTGTGATATATCCTTGTTAGCTATCTCCCAGTATAAGAAAGTGACTGTATCTGTAACCAAATAACGTACTAATGAAAGACAGTCCCACTAACACCTGAGAGAGGATTTTCTGAATGCACATATCTGGCAAGGGGCTGATATCAGGATGATAGAAAGAACTGGTAGAGGAATGAACAGGGGCTTTGGACAGATATATTACAGGGAAGGATATATGAATGTTCAATAGGCACAAGAAGGAGTTGTTCATTAGGGAAATGAAAATTAAACAATGAAATACCATTTGGCTATTCACAAGAAGAGCCAAAATCTAAAGGACTGACTATACTAAATGTTGGTGAGAATGTGGAGCAACTAGAACTCTCATACATTATAGTGTGAATATAAAGTGATACAATTGCATCGGAAAAAAGTTTTTATTATCTCTAATAAAATCGATTTTATTTTATGACCCAGTAATTCAATTTCAAGATAAATGGAAACATATGTTCATAAAATATCTTGTTAATGATTGCTTATAGCAGCATTATTCATAATGAGCCAAAACCTGGAAATAGTCCAGGAATCCATAAACAGGAAAATAAATAAATACACTATGATGTAGTCACACAATGGAATACTGAAATTCCATTTGGGAATACTGCAAATCCCAGCAATACACATGCAAGAACACAGGTGAATCTCAAAAATATTATGATGAGTGAAAAAATTTATATCAGTCATGATTCTCCAGAGGACCAGAACCAGAACCTGTATGCACGCGCGCACACACACACACACTTATTTAAGAATTGGTTTATGCAATTGTTGGGGCTGCCAAGGCCAAAATCTGAAGGGGAGGCTGGCAGTCTATAAACTCAGGCACAAGTTAATGCTGCAGTCTTGAGAAGAATTTCTTCTTCTTTGGTAAACCTCAGGTTTTGTGCCTCAGGCCTTCAACCGATTAGATGAGGCCCACCAACATTAACAACAGTAATCTCCTTTACTGAAAGTCAACTTGTTGTAGAGGTTAAGCACATCCCTAAAATACTTTCATAGCAATGCCTAAACTGGTGCTTGATTAAATAAATGGGTACTACAGTCTAGCCAAGTTGACACATAAAATTAACCATCATAGAAGCCTTACATAAAAGACTATTCTGCCTGATTTTGTTTACATGAAATTCTAAAAGAGGGAAAACTAATCTAAGGAGGTATAAAATCAGAATGGAGTTTGCCTCTTGAGTTTGGGGGTGAAGTGACCGGGAAGGGGCAGGAGAGAACTTTCTAAGGTGATATTAACATTCTATGTGTTGAGAAAGGGTTTGAAATACACAAATGTGTGTATTTGTCAAAATTCAGGGAATAGACACCTGGGGGTTGTGCATTTTATATATGTAAATTTTATATCAAAGGGAAAAATTCATAAGCAAATATTAAACTCTATTTAATGACAATATATACTGAAGTACTTAACAGGAAATACACAGATGTACTTTTAAATGCTTTGAAAACTGAGATCGATTGATGGATAAATAGAGGGGTAGATAGGTACATAGATATGTAATAAGGCCAATTTGGTAGTGTTAATGGCACAGTGTAGGTGAGATGTACAAAAAAGTTTACTGTAAAATACTTCTGGCTTTGTTGTATGTTTGAAAATTGCCATAACAAAATATTGGAAAAATAAATAAGTTTCTCAAAATAATTTACACGTATTTTTCCTCCAACAACCAACTGCAGTCAAGCTTCAGCCCCAATGCCATATTGAATTATTCACACTCACTAAGACCACCGACTTCTATATTGCTAAATCTACTGGGCAATATTCTAGCTCTAGCATATTTAATATTTCAGAGAAGATGGCTCTGAATTTAAGAGCTCATTAAAGAGTGTTGCCTCAACTTTAAACACTAATGTGTTTTTCTTTACAACCACAGATTCCACTTCCTTTTCCTGAGCAAAACACTATCAGGAGCAACCTTTTTGAGTTGTCTTGTGTCCTGGAGCCTTGCTGTTCATAGTGTGAATCAGCAACATGGGTTGTTACCTGGCAGTTTATTATAAATGTATAATCTCAGATTCCCGCCCCCCCTGCCCCTGATTTACTGAATGAGGATCTACATTTTAACAAGGTGGTGATTCATATGCATATTAAAGAATGGGAAACACTGGTTTCTATCTTCACTGTCTAAACTCTGTTGGTCCAAGACACCACCGTTTCCTGATTTACCATCAACTTCCTAGATTCCTCCTTCCAAGTCTCCTTGGGAGATTCCTTTTCTTCTCTCTACTGTGTACAAATTGGAGTTCTGCCCCCAGAGTTTTGATGCTCTTCTACCCTTGTGCTGCAAGTCTTCTTCCCGCCCCAGTTCCAGAAATCTTGTCCACCTAAATGCTGAAGGCTTCTAAACCTCTATCTCTATCCACTCTCTTGAGGTCTAGGCCTACATGTCCAATCCCCTAGTGGTAATTTCTCTTTGAACTCTCCATAGCTACCTCAGACTCATTACATTGGAAACTGAGTTAATCTTTTTTCCCACTATAGTACCCTCCTTACACCCTATTTTCAGGTAATGGCTCCACTCTCCATCCAGGCCTCTGAGAGGGGAGTCAGGTCCGATTTTTTCTTCTACTCTGAACAATAACCAGGTACTGTTCACTCAACTTTTAAAATATCTATGAGATAGGTCCCTGCCTCTTCCTTCCCATTGCCACTAATAAGCTTTTCCTCCACACTTAGGCCACAGGAACCCCTCATGATAGAGAAGCGTTGGTGAAACACTTCTTCATTCAGCTGCTGCCAGAGTTTTACCTAAAACTGAACTTTCATCATGTCTCTTCTTTGTTTTTAAAATATTTCAGCTATGAGGCTCGCTTTCACTATAAAGTTCAAATGTCTTGGCTTATACTTGCGCCTCTCGCCCTAAGCAAATGAGAAAGACATACAATAACTAAAATGCTCTCTTACAACCTACTGCCTCTAAGCGTACTATGTCCTCTTCCTGAAAAGCAGTGTTTTAAGTGTGATGAAGACCACCTGATAGGGAGTTAAGTGACCAGGTTTCAAATCCCAGCTCTGACTTAGTTCTGCAACCTGATTATGTTTCCGACGTCTCTATAAAACCAGTTTACTCAATCATGAAAATGGGAACAACAAATGGGATTTGTGTATATATGAATACATACGTGTGTGAATAAAGTAGTTAACGTATGCTAAGTATTTATTGTGCTTTGTGGCATGGTTCTCATTCTATTATCCCATACTCTTTCAGGTAACTAAGATGGCCTTAATGTTCCCCTTAGCCTGACAAAATTTTAGATAGGCTTCTTCTTGACTCTAGGCCTCTGACCTCTCTTTTCTAAGAGCATTTACTTTAGAAAACTTGTCATTGCAAATCATTTCTCTGTCCATTTGAGATGCAAATCTCTCAGTCTCCTGTCAGTTTTACAATTCAGAAATACCTTTCTTAAGGACCTGGGAATTGTCCCTTTGAAATGTAATCATTAAGGAAGATAGTGTCTCTACCTCCCAGTCTCTGTGGAAGAGTAGGTGACTAACTTTGGTGACTACAAGTTGCAAAAACTACATCTGATCATGAAGATGTGAGAAGTTTGTTTTTCCTTTGGCCGAAAGCCAGTTAGCAAACACAAATGGCCTATGACTTGCCCTTAATGTCCTATAGTACTTTTCCACTAGCTCGCCCAGGCACTTAAAAACTCTGCTACCCTTTGTTTTAGTGGAGTCGAGTTCTTACTAAATCCTGGCCTCTCTTCTCTGTTGCAACTGCCTAGAATAAAGTCATCCATGCCTGTTTAACTTTGGTGAAATTTTGCTTTCACATTAGGTAATTGTTACTTAGTTTTTCAAGAGTCAGCTTAAATGTCACCTTTTTTAGGAAGCCTTAAAAACCTCCACGCTACATTTCCACACAAAGATTTAGTTGCCTTTCTTCTGAACTTCCACACACTTGGTATATACCACAAATAAAATATGTTTTTTGTGTGTTTGTTTATCTATCTCATCTCCCAGACTGGGTAGGAATTTCTTAATATGCAAGTATGTCTTTGCATCTCTGTATCTCCAGCTTCTAGAGCAACCTTTAGTCCACAATGGGCATCTATTAATGGTGGTTGAACAAATGATTCATCAAATGAACAAAGATCTTGCTATAACAGGATGCTGAACAAAGTATGGCCAGCAGGCTACATAAAGCCTATTTAATGTCTGAAGGATCTGAGGCGATCATGAAGAACACATTTTTTGATAAATGTAACACACACGCAAAAATCTATCCTGGGCAAGTGGACATAGAATATCCCTCTTCCTCCTGGAATATATTTCATTTTATGTCATCTACTAGCTTCTACCGTTTGGGATCTCAAATGTCTCCATATCACTAAGCTAAACATTAGCTTGAGAAACATTTATATGTTAAACATTTTTTTTCTTTTGAATAAGGAATAACCTTATTTCTTACCTCAATTGTTTAAGCTATACATTTGGTAAACTCGAATGTTCAAGTATTGTGAGTTTCATGTCTGCCTGGGCAGTGTTTTCCTAAAAAGGAAGACAACAACCTTACTCTTTTATGCACTGAGGCTTGTACAGGCCAGGGAAAAACTGACTTTGAGGTGTATAGAGCACATCGGTTTCACCACATACATCAGGAACACTATCAATCATTTATTGGGTGCTAATTAGGGGAAACATATTGAGCTAAACACTTTATAAGCATTATTCTATTTACATAACAATTCTGTGACTTAGATATTGTAATGATTTTTACTAGTCAAGCTCATGTTGTTGAAATCTTCTATTGTTCACTCTCTCCCAGTCATGTGAATTTTCCATCTCAGAGTTTCTTGCACTAGCTGTTTCTTCTTTTTCCTGCAAGTCTTTGTTTGGCTGTTTTTTTCTCATCCTTCCATTGTCAGCTTAAATCTCACCTTCTCGGAGAGAATTTTCTTAACTATCCAAGTAAAGTTGTTCTCTACCCCTCCCACGTTACTCTCTACCTGTTGCTCTTGGTTTATCTCCCTAATAGCAGAGATTCTCAAAATGGGAATCTCTGAGACCCTTTTAGGGGATTCATGAGGATAACAATATATTTCTAATAATGCTAAGATGTTATTTGCCTTTTTTCTGTATTGATAGTTGCATTAATAGTGCAAAAGCAATGATAGATGAGACCCTTAGTGTACCTTAGTATCAATCAAGGCATTGATTAAAAAAACTGTACTAGTGGTCATTGTATTCTTCAGCACTATGTAGACATAGGATACAACAAAAAATAAAAGCAAAAACCAAAAAAGTCATTTAAGAATATCCTTGCTGAGAGCTAATATCCAAAATATATATATTAAAAAAAAAAAAACTCATACACTTAACAACAAAAAGCAAGCAATTTGATTTAAAAATAGGCTAACAACCTGAATAGATACTCTCCCAAGGAAGACATACAGATGGCTAACAGGTACATGAAAACGTGCTCAACATCATTAGTTGTAAGGGAAATGCAAGTTAAAACCACAATGAGATACCACCCCACACCTGTTAGAATGGCTATTATCAATAGGACAAGAAATAACAAGTGTTGGAGAGGAAGCAGAGGAAAGGGAATCCTCTCACACTGCTAGTAGGAATGTAAAGTGGTACAGCGCTATGGAAAACAGTATGGAGGTTCCTCAAAAAATTAAGAATAGCTCTACCACATGATGCAGCAATACTTCTTCTGAGTATCTAGCTTAAAAATTAGAAAATACTTATATGTAAAGATAATATACTCCTATGTTCATTGCAGCATTATCCACAATAACCAGCACATGGAAACAACTTAAGTGTCCTTCGATGGATGAAAGGCTAAAGAAGATGTGGCACATATATAAAATGGAATACTACTCAGCCAAAAATAGATGAAATACTGCCATTCATAACAACATGGATGGATCTTGAGCGTATCATACTAAGTGAAATAAGTCAGATGGAAAAGAACGGGAACTATATGATTTCATTCATATTTGGGATATAAAACAAAAGCAACAAATAAAACAAACACAAAAATAAACAAGAACTCATAGGTACAGACAACAGAATAATGGTTACTAGAGGGGAAGGGCGGAGAGGGAAGGATAAGAAGAGTAAAGGGGTTCAGATACATGGTGACATAAGGAGACTAGATTGTGGGTGGTCAGAACACAATGGAATATACAGATGTCATATTATGACGTTGTACACCTGAAATTTGTGTTATTAACCAATGTTACCCCAATAAATTTAGTTTAAAAAAGAAAAAAAAATAAGAAAAAGAATATCCTTGATGAAGCAGTAAAGGCATTAATTTTAATAAACCTCCATGTGAGTAAATACTTCTTCAATATTCTATATGATGAAATGGGAAATACACACAAAATACTTTGATACACACCAAAGCAAGATAATTATTTTGAAGAAAAGCACTAGTGCAACTGAACTGAGAACAGAATTGGCTGTTTTTCATAGAATAGAATTTCTCTTTTAAAAAAACTGATCAATGTGGGTATTTTGTAAAAATAAATGAAGAGAGTCTGTCATTTCAAGGAAAATGACTGGGAATAATCGTTACCAGTAATAAAATTTGAGTTTTCCAGAAAAAAATTAGAGTTTTAGAAAATTTTTATGTGCCACCATGAGCTTGAAAGCTTTGAAATACTTAAGACTTTTCTAATGAGAACTTTTTTGGCAATAATAATAAATATGATATTTGAATATTATGTAATGAAATGTTAATATTTGGAAGATGTGCATAACTCTGCGAACCAATATTTTCCAAATGACCAATGCATGATGTTACAAAATCACAAATGGATAAAAGAGTCATTCGAAGTGCAGGATAGCCTGATGGCTTTTATTATTACATAATATAAAAAGTTCATTAATGTGATTTTAGAATCTACGTTGCAGCTAACATTGAAGAAGCTACCACTTGTCAAATTCACCAGCTTACATTCTATTGTATAGTTTAAATTATTGTTTATTGTCTATCTTTATCCATCAGATTGCTAGCCATAAGAAGAGGGTCTATATCTGTCTTGTTCATTGATAGCTCCTGAGCCTAAAAGTTTGTGCCTAAAAGAGCACATACTAGGTACTCGATAAATATTTGGTTGCATGAATGAATTCCCATTTTAAAGATGAAGGAACTGAGTCTGAAAAACTTAAAAGTTATGTATTCAAGTTCACAGATCTAGTAAGTGCCTAGGAGGGGATTCAAATTCAGCTCTGTTCGATTTCAAAGCTCATGCTCTTAATTCAATTACCCCACCAAATTGCCTCCACAGTGAAGATTTGAAGATGATATTGTCACATCAATATCTAACTTTAATATTAACAGATTTCTAGCCTTTGTGAACTTTTATAGCATCTTATGTTTGATATGAAATTATTTTAAAACTACAGGGAACCTTGGAGAGTATTTAGTCCAGCTTCTCATAGATTTACCCAGGGTCACAGGCCGTTATTGGTACAGCTGAGAAACGGCCCTGGAGTCTCCATCCACACCCATTAGGGCAATATATATGGAACCAAGCCATGGAAATTACATGAAGTAGTTTTTATTTCTTCTGACTCATCCCCAGCTCTTCATCTTCTAAAACCCCAGGTTATGAGGAAAAAGCATGAAAGAAATGCGCTGGCATGCTAAGTTGAGAGCTTTTTCTGACCACAGCAGATATTTTTCCATAGCTGACAACTAGGTCTCACATCTTTTAGAGATGTGCCTTGATGATTAATGCCCATCTACACCCTATGAGAGACTGCAGCATCTTAAGTGGAATCATATTCTAGCAATTCCAGCACTTGGCAGAGGCACAGAGTGCAAGTCTTTAGAGATCGAGGCCCTTTGGAAAGGACCTTGTCAAGTTTCTTTTGTAATTTAATTACCTTTCTTTTACACATGACACTTATACCAACAACAAAAAATACTTTATTGTAAAATCATTTCAAATGCTGCAAGGCAGCAACCAAAGCAAATGCAACTAAAGCAGTCACTAAAGAATATGTTCATGTGTGTTCACAGGTAACGTAGTTGGGTATTTCAGAAATAGAATGAAAAGGAGCCATGTCTCCTACACTTTGTCCTAACGGTGCTCAGGGCAATACTTATCTCACAGCAATTCCAATGCTCAGAGAAATCCCTACATCAATGTTGGCCTTAAGCACTGAATGGCTACCTAGGGTGGTAAACTCACCAGCTTGTAGCACAAAGCAGATGATCAATAATCACTGAATTACTAATTTTCCACAATGCCAGTACATTCAGTATGAGTATAGTTCTTCTAATCTTGAAACACTATAGTTGTACTGAAGACCAAACAGATCCTACTGTCTGTAGCAGAGAAGGTTCAATTCCTAAATCATGGTGGTTTATATATTTCTGTTGATAAAGATGACAATATTTTACCTTTACAGAGATACTCTATATAGATCACAGCTGACAGATGAAAATATTTACTTAGCCTACAGCCCTACCACAAAATCTAAAAGCATAACATCAACCTATTTCTTCTAAAGGAAATTCACACACATTATCACTTGGTGAGGGGGTGGGGGGTGCAGATGATATTAAAGAAGTCAGATACTGAACTCATTGATTGAGTTATTAACAGAAGGTTTTAAATTACCCTAATTAATGCATTTTCTAATTATTTTCCCTAATCTTAACAATATTTTATTTCTGGATTTTAATATGTTATATTCAGACACTAGCCAAAATAAGTGCTTAATAAATTTTTTTCAATTAATTTCATATAATGACTCTCAAAGTATGATCTGAGGATTCATAGTAGTAGTGGTATGCTGGAACAGCTTCTATCTTCTCGCAAGCACCATTGTCAAATTTTTGAGAATTTTACGAGTCAATTTTTAAATATAACCATTATTAAAAAATTAAATTATAAAAATTTACAATTAAGCAAATTACAATAAAATAAAGACAACAGTCCAAACTTGTCACTTCCCAAATATTTTACTACTTTTTACTATTTCTAGACTCATGAAGCTATTTATATCTATTGTATTTACAATGTAGAAATATTAAATAACCGTACACTGTTATGTAATAACAGCCATGTTGCATTATCAGCCACATTGCATTATCAGCCACGTCGAGAGTATTTACACCAAGGAAATTGGCAAATGCTACACATTGGACATTTTTTCCTCTTCCTATTGAGTTGGTCATCAAAGTATTTACCAGCACACCACTTGCTGAGCATGCCCCGAACTCTTTCGGGTGGTCTACCAAGTCCTCTTCCTCTTTCAAGTGAGAAGCCCTATTTTCTTCATATATGTTAAGCAAAACAACAAATTCAAACATATTGAATGTAGAAAAATATGAAATTCTAACTGTAAGCTAGATATTAAAATAATTTTCAAAAAATGTAGAACTATGCCCTTCTCACTAATTTTTTTCACAAAAATGCGTTAACATGTAACCTTTTTACTTCTATTTTTAAATGTATTAATACTTTTCTCAGTTTTAAATTCAAAGACAATAAATATTGATAGCTATAATTCATAAAAGCAAACGTTCTCTGGCAACCTCAATAATTTTTTTAAGTGTGTTCAGGGGCTTGTGATCAAAAGCTTGAGAAACACTGATTTAATAGTGTAGCAAATCCCACTGAGTGCTTTTCTGACTGAGTGTCGTCAAACAAGAAATGAAGGTCTGTCTAGGCCTTTGTGACCTTGGGAAATTAATTCTTGACCTTTTCAAATCTTTATTTCTCTATCTGCAAAAAGACAGAGTTAGACAAGATGATCTCAATGAATCTTTCTTTAGCTCTTGGATTCTGTATCCGTGAGAATTATAAATGAGCTTTGCTCCTAGCTTGAAGGCAGTAGAAATATTTTTGCTTTGTCATCTTTTTCATACCTCCAAACTACAACATCACTGCGTTTAATAATCTTTTCTGCCTAAGCTCCTGCCCCCAAAAGGACTTAACATTTGATTACATCACTATAATTACAGAAACCACTATTTCCAGTTGTCAAAAACTCAGAGCAATCTTGGATTAGACTATATGCCATGCAGCAGATACAAAAACGCAGTGCAGGCCAACAAAATGCCACGGTTTAATGTTCCTCCATCCATCAGGTGGAAAATGAAATGCCTAAAGCAGACACTACGCCTGAATTTAATAAAGCAAACTATTGCTCAGGCCCTGCTTTGCATTTCCTCACAACAGCAGAATAAAATGAAAAGCCATGTGCTGCCTGATTATTTCTTCTTTTCTATGCGAACGCCGCAAATTAGCATCTGCGCTGCATCCTTAAGAATGTGTGAATTATCGAATTATCCCTCTTAATTCCAGTCAAGTCTGGATAGGCTTTGCCTTGGAAATCACTGCGGCAAAATGCAAATGATGTATGAAATAAAGGGCCTGATCAAGTGCGCCAAGACCTCGGCCTTCACTTTCACATCATATCTGCGTCTCCTTTCTCCTCGCGCACCCACAGCCAGAGAAAGATATGGCATCTTTTACCAGTGTGCTGGGGATTCAATTTCCAGATCCCTCCTAACACCAAAGAACCAGCAAAAGCAAACGTTCCCGGCGCGGAGATGCTCGGGAGGTGAAAAGGCCGAGGGCGCCCGCCGCCCGCCTGGGGTCAGAGACTGATGCGGACCCCTTAGAGGTCTGGCGCGGGAAGGGGCCGAGGAATCTGAGCAGCGCTAAAAATGGCTGCAACATCACTGCTGCCGGGAAGGGGGCTGCTCGGGCCAAGGACAGGCTGCCCTGCCCAAGCCGCTCCACGCACGCCCGACCCGCGCCGCCAGGGAGTGTCCACCTTCCAGCAGAAGCTGAGGTTCGGCCAAATCCCCGCAGTTGAGACATTTCTCAAATGGCCAAGGCGCGGCAGTCGCCTCTCCTTCATTTAATTCTGCACAAGGACACCCCCCTGCGCCCCCCCCGCCCCGCCCTCCTCTTACGCAACCTGTGCGGTAAGGCATCGCCATGGCAACCCCCTTTCTTCTATCTCTCATTATTGAACAGCTGAGACACAGAGCGTCCCTGAACTTGTTACTGCACAAGTTAATGCGGTCCGCCGAGGACTTAGTTTCCTAACTATTGTTTGCGCCACCGACTGCTTCCTGAAGCTGGAAAAACCTATTGTGTGTTCCTGACGTTCTCCCCATCTCAAGCGTGTCAGTGAATGGGAACTTTCTCCTCCAAGGAAACACAGCAGAATAGGCTGAAATGAGCAGGATTCGACTCCAACCCCAATTTACTGACACTAACCTTGGAACCATTTTAACGTTTGGAGGCTTCCGTTTCAAGAGCTAGAAACCGTTAATAATTATGTATAATTATTATAGTTGACATAATATACATTATATATTAATAATTATATGACTACTTTCTCTCCTTTTCCTACCTGTAATTAATGTTGGTGCAATACTGAAAGTGTAATATTCTCTCTCAGGGACATTAACTGATAAACAATTGTCCCTTTTAATTGTGAGTAATTGAAAATAAGGATTTTGTGTGTGTGCTCATTAATAAAGAAATGCAAATTAAAATAGCAAATGTATGTTATTTAATAAGAATTTTGTTTATTTTTATTTAATAATAGCCAGTGCTGACAAAGGTGTAGCAGATATGGCTGGTAAGTGAGTAAATTGGTACGATCATCCTGAAGACATTTTTTTTTTTTTTCAGGAAATAATTAGAAATCTGAACAAAATACAGATACAAATGTAACTCAGAATTAGATAAAGAAATCAATAACATGAGATATTGTGTATCTTTGAAAAATAAAATGAGAGAATACATAATTCCTTGAAAGATACTTTCAATGATTTATTGCTACGTGAAAAGTAGATATTAAACAGTGATTAATTTGATCCTATTTAATTTTAAATGTATTTAACAAGAAAAAAGTTAACAATAGTTATCTCTGGGTTGTGGAATTACCGATCATTTTATCTTATTCCTTTTTCTTTGACGATGATAAGCATTATTTTATATAACAATAAAAATATATTGTGTATGTGTCAATGGGTCCTATATGTTTCATAAATGAATACACATATTTGTAATAATATAATTGTAATCTATATACACATAGATTATAATTAAATATATTTTCTTCAAAGGAAAGTATGAAGATTTTAATAGAGAAAAGAGCTATGAATCACTCTGATCATCTGAGTTTCCCTTCAGATATCCAAGTACTTGGTATTTGCATTTCGTCTAAAAAGGAAAATTTTTTTAATCTTTACGTTCTACCAAAGGAAACAAAAAATGAATTTCCAATGGAAACATAATGATATTAAGAAATACTCAAAAATGTTTTAGCATCATAAACCTTCATTAAGGATTAAGACTTTCATTTTGTTCTCATTCTCTGGCTATAGAATTGCAAATTGAAAAGCGGTTGTTGGTTTAAAGTGGAAATTCATGAGTAATGATGAGAGGACTGGCTCCAGTGCCAGTTGGTGCTCAAAGCAGAATCCTTCAAAACCACCATGTCTATGGTCCCTGCATCAGGCACCAGAACAGCAGGGAATGGCCTGTCATCTTATGCATACATGACTACTCGATCCTCCAGGGAATCTGCTCTCTTCCCATCCTAGCAAGAGTGAACCTGGCTCTTGTCCAATAGCTTGAGAGAAGCCCTGCAGGTGTACACTCAGCATACTTCATTTCTGAGGAAAGCTCAAGAAGAACCCCAGGCCCAATGGTCACAATCAAATCTGGCCTTTGTAAAGCTTGAGAACTGCTCCCTGTGAATTATCCCAAAGAAAATAAATCATAGACCTGGGCAAAGATACGGCTACAAAAATGCTTTTTTTTTTTATATACTATTTTCAGTAAAATTTTTGAATCCACATAAATGTCTAAGAGAGAAATTACATTACAGCTGGGTGATAAAACTGTATGCAGCTGTTAAAATGGAAGATGGAGAAAAATATTCATTGATGCAGGAAAGTGCTCACAGTGCAGTGTTGAGTAAAAAGAAAGGCATGTTAAATATAGAATTACAGTGTGACCCCCTTTTTATAAAATACTTGATATTACACACAATATTTAATGTATTATGTAAATAAATAACTGAAAATTAAAGCTCCAAAATTGGGAATTGCCAGTTATTTTTCTTTTAACATCTCTAACGAATCCATTAATAATAAGCTATTAGTAATTAAGTAATTACTAATAAGGTATTAATGGGAGAAAGTACATTACATTAGACTCCAGGGAAAGGTACTAGAGGCTCTGAGGACTTTTCAGGTATGGATTTTGCAGGCACCTGGAAATACTTTCAAAGCGTATATTTTATTAGCTCAGCAATTAAAGGATGATACATCACCTGGGCCACATTATTCACCTCACATATCCATGCATCTGGACTAAAATTCTGGACTCTGTCTTTCTCTACAACTTAATTGTTAGAGCAGGTAAGACATCACTTAACTGAGGACATCTGCTTACAACATCGAAAAGATTAAATCAAGCTACAGGATATCCCCGCTCCGAGTGAACACATTATATGCATTCTCAGAGAACATTCATGCTCTGGATTCTGGTCTAATTTTCCATAAATCCCTCATTTATAAATGGAGAAACGATTGACCACATGACTCTCTAATTAACAGTCCACAAAAGCTACCCCACCAGTGTGCATGACCAAGCTTTTCAGGCATGAAGAGCCTTTATGCCTTGTCTCTACCAACCACTAGAGCCTTAAGTCCCAACCCTACCTTTCCCACCTCTTATTCTCAGCCAAAGTGAAACTACAACACCAACACAAATGGAATCTTCTTATATACTGGACATTGTTCTAGTTCTCCCAGCAAACCTGTGGAGTAAATATTACTCTAATAGTCTGCATTTTAAAGATGAAGAAACTGAAGCAGAGGTTAAACAATCTCATCATCCACAGCGTCCATCATCTACACAGTTAATAAGCATTAGTAGGAAGTTTCGATTCAGCTCTTAATTGTTATACCGCCACCCAGATATACAGTTTGCCAAGTAAGTCATTAGCTTCAGTGGATCTCTGACTTAGCCCTGGCTCTTCCCTCTGTGTAGAAGACCCTTCCACTTAGCCAAATTCTGACCCTCCTTTCAAAACAAATGTAACATATCTCCTCTGAAAAGTCTCTCAATCATCCTAGGCAAGCCTAAGGATTTTCCTCTATGCTCACATAAGTACTTCAGTTATGGTACTTACCACACTGCTGAAAGACATTTTTATTTACCTGCTTCCAATGTGAGCCCCTCAAAGCCCGGGTTCACATTTCTGTTCATCTTTATACCTTCACTGCCCCTCCTCCCCCACAGTATCTGACACATAAGAGGCTCGTAGTAATTGATGTATGAATATTTATAAGGAATACGAATTAGTTCTGCTTGCCCAAAAATATGGTCTTCAGTGTCCCACCATGATAGCCACCATCACTCCATTGGAGTGCTCTCTAGATGAACACTGGACTAGTAGCCGGAAGACTAGTGTAGCACCGTCTTTGCTCCTAAAGTGCAATCTTTGCCTTGCTGGGCTCTTAAGTGTTAAATTTGGACCTATCCTAAAGAGGGAAAGGAGGATGTTAAGAGGACCTATTAAGAGATTATCAAGTGTTAATAGTTGACAATTTGCCAGCTATTCTATTAGGAAAGAAGGACCCTTTGGGGGTGCGACAGAGAATGGCTAAGTCTGATAAAGGGCTCAGCGTGTGGCCAATATATGCATACCTGGAAGAGGCTCTTGAATCAGCAGCTTGACAATATTACCAGTTCTGTCTACTTTGGGGAGTTCACACTTCCCCTACCTCACAAGTTTTCACCAAGACAGGGATGAAACACATGGTCTATCAGTGTCAATGTTCTTGAATACTAAAAGATATTCTTGCTGCTTTGAGTCAGGCCACTACTGGAATTGTCTGAAGTAGTGGAAAGTAACTAATATTTATGCATCAAAGTCAATACATAAGGATGCCCAACATAACGACATGTTTCTGTTTGCATCTTTCTTAGTATTTGTGTCTTCTACTGTTGTGCCTGCATCTTTATTAAGCTATCTAAAATCTCTTTTTGAACAAATCCGGAAATAAATAAATATATAAGGTGAAAATAAACATACTGATGATTCACTTTGAGGTTCTGGTTTGAAATTTGCTTTGGGTTTCTAGGTTTATCTGTGACCACGTTTCTCAGGGAAGGTAAGATATCCTCACAGATATCATAACAAATGCTTTGAGACAAAGGGTCAAAATCCTAAGATACTTGTGTCCACTCATTTGGAGGGAAATAAAACCAATTTCATCCCCAAATATTTCTTACATTCTATTTGTACACTGAGGTTTGTCTATTTTAAGGTTCATTTGGTCAACATGGAAAATTTTGGTTTGTGAACTAGTACTATTGCATGTTTAACTAAGAATTTTTTTTTTTTGGAAGTTTTGCAAAGTTCTCATAGATATCTAGTGACTCCTTGTGGAGTTTTCTCTCTACATGTATAATTCACTAAAAAGTTAAGAAATCAGAACCTCAGAGTGGAAGGGGCCATAGGAGTATTTAATGCTAACTTCCGGCCAGTTGGAAATCTATTTAGCAATAACCATGAAAGAGGCTTGAAAATCCCTGGTGACAAGAAGGCATTTTTCAGAATACTGCCTCCTTTCTTCTCCTCTAATGGTGAAATAGATTTACAAACCTTGTTGCAGTTTTCTTGGGATTTGGCCACAGAGGTAACCATTTCAACAGGGCCCAGGAGGAAAGCAAGAAAGGAAGAAAACAGAAATTCACATTTGCCCAGGTTGAGGATTTCCAATAGGATTCTATGGGGGAATTGGATTCTCAAGACAATTGGTGACCAAGTAATCCATGTTCCAAGTACAATGAGGTGTCTCAAAAAACAAACCAAACAACCAACAAACAAAAATATCCCTCTTACTCTGAAACTTCACCATTACTTCATTTGGGGGTTTTGTTGAATATCCAACAATCTTTTTAATAGTCATTTGTCATTTAGTTCTCAATATCTAGCCTCTTGCCTTCATAGTACTCTACTTGTGTTTTCTGGGAAAAATTTCTCCTGCCTTGTGTGTAGTCTATGTAGGATGGTTAAACTAGTTGCCTACTTTCTACTCCTGAAGTTCAGTATAGTCAGTTACCAAAGACAGACTGTTTCTCCCCAGACATTGCATCTTAGGTAAGTAAGAAAGAATCCGAGAAACCCATTTGAGATGGTCATTGCAGCAGTGCTACCTTATAGAAATCATCCAGCTTTGAGGTCATTTTCTCACCCTACAGCACTGGCTTACATCTTGCCTGGTTCCAAGCCAGTTGTATCATTTCTTGGCATCCCTAATATCCTTCTAATAGAGTTTCCTTTTTGAAAAAGCCAGATTCTAGAATTGATTGTAATGATGGTTGCACAACTCTGTGAATATACTAAAAACCATTGAACCATGTACTTTAGTAGGTAAATATTTAGGGACATGAATTATATTCCAATAAATCTCTTGCCCCTTCACCCCCAAATAGTCAGCCAAAGTTGGTTTCCATTGCTTGAAATATAACAAGATCTAATTGATAAAATCTTCCTGTCAAATGCAAATATCTAAGCTATAAAGAATTAAACATTCTCAAGTCTCTTTAACATTGAGTTTACCAAAAATAAAAGTAATGGGCACTAGTTTTTCTCGGGACTGAATAAATCTAGCAATTATAAATTATTCTAAGAGGGCGGGCAACAATGAGGCACCACATGGGAGAGATTTTAAATGTTCACACCAGCACAAGAGCATTCGATAGTGGTGATAGTGGAGGTATGGGTGTGAAAAAGTGTTGTGGTAGGTAATAAGGGGAGGTAAATTTTTTCTCACTGTTCTAAGTCCATATTTATCTGAAGTCATAAACCAAGTTTCATATTTATTACTCCCCTCTTGCACATCATTTATTATCTATCCCATTATTTCTAATAACAAGTGAAGTATTCGAAGGTAAAGAATACACATGTGAAAAATACGTAATTAACAATTAATACACATTTCAAACTCTGGGATAGAATCTTTCTGTGTTTTATTTATAACCCATAACAACCCTGTGCTTCAATTTAGAATGATTTAGTGTTTCTCAAGGTTACAGAGTCAAGAAGTAAAAGACATGAAATTCAAATTCAGGTCCATCTGATTCTAAAGGCCATGCATTCTCTTCACATCCCTTATAATGTACTCTCGGCACTCTGAGATGAAATCTCTCAGTTATAATTGAGAACAAGAAGAGCTAGAAAATAATATACATATGTAATCCCTACTAATAAAACGGTGAGTTACATTTTGTTACTTTTTTCACACATATAAATCCACACATCAAAAAAACCTCATATTTTCTAGAGATACTGTATAAGATTCATTTACTCTATCCCTAACTTACCTCTTAGACTCATCTCTTCTTTCCTGTACCCTCCTACACTCCATACACTGTGAATTTATTATAGGCCATGTTTACTAGAATTTACATATTTTTTTCTCTGCTCTAAATAGCCTTTCTAGGTGCCCATTTTGGTTTAATCATTTCAAGGAAAATGTCTCAGTTCAACTTACCCTTAACTAGACCCTCACAGTGAATGAAATCAATATTCCCTACTCGTCCACAGACCCCTGTAGTATCCTGTGTCCGTCTCTAACACAGGACATATTATTCTGTATTAGATTGATGGATCGTGTCTTCCTGTAACTAAAAGGCAAGTTATTTGAGTCTAAAAACTATTTTTCTTTAAACTTTAGTCCTTACCTAGCACCTGGAATATATTAAGTGTCCAATAAATGCCTATTGATGAATAAAACAATCAATCATTCAAACTAAAATATTTTTCCCCAAAGTCTAATAAATTCAGTTTAGGATATGATAGAATGTTCTGTTTAAACAAATAATCTGTTTAAGAGATTGTCTATACCATAAATGTTATCAAAAACCATCATATCATTAAGTATATGAAAACCCCACTACATATAACTTAACTTCTCCTTAATGAAATAATTTTGGATATTAAGATGGCTGAGGACATCACAGACCCTCATTGGTTGTCATCAGTGGGCATGCTTCAACATTATTTAACAAAGAGATCTGGTGAGCAGGGTATCAAATGCCCTTATTATCTATTATATAATATGTAATAGGTTCACTGTTGTTATTCCAAATATTAATCTAAAAGTATTTCTAAACCTAGGGGAAAAGAGCTTATTTTGAAAGAAACTGTAGAGATCATATTTAGTAATTTTCTGGATATCATCCTATCACCCTGATGTACTGACTTTGACCCATATGTCACCAATATTAATGTTTTCCTAGGCAAAATCTCATCTCATGCTCGGCAGCTAAGACAATGACTTCCTGCCTATGCATTCCCAATTTACTTGTTCTATTTTTAGCATCCATGATATCTTGACTTGATATCATATTTTTCCTCTTCATATTTTATAACATTTAAGACTCTGTCCTTGACATTTAGGACTTAAGCAATCAGGAAGGGTTTTGGCTGTAGTACATCTTAACTTTTAACATTCTCTATTGCCCACAGTGGGGACTCCACTTCAGCTTCTAATGGACTTTTCTTCGCCTGAACTATTTACCAACTTCCTCCAGGGAAAGCAGAACAGTAGAGGCATTAAACAGGCAAAGATTTAACAAGATTGCTATTCCTCTTTGCCATCACAAAGATATGATCAATCCTTTATAATAGGAACTCCTGGCTACATTTGAATGACAGGCAATTAACCGTGAACTTTGCATGAGGAAAAATTGTGTTCTTAGCATTTCCTGAATTCTAATCCTTACTTTGAATATTTATGTGTGTGCACAGGCAAGGCAGTGATCTTTTGTGTCTTGAAGTCACTGTAAAACTAATTATAAGAACAGCTATCTCCTGAAAATACAGATACCTAGATTAACTTTAGTTTGTGAAAAGTTATAATAGAACTAAGAAGGCCGCTATATACTAAACTGATCGTACTCTCCTGTTTCATTTGGGGCAACACCAGGAAGTCTTGATGGGACTTTAGTATATTGTATGCTAATGTCATGAAATATTTATATAGTATGTTATGCCATATGAACTAGACATATTTTTAGCAGAAAATATGATCTTATTATATGTCTGTCATAAAGTTATAATCATGGGTGTTCTAGGGTTGGGAGTGGGAAAGTCAAGCAGTCAGAGCAAGCATGCTTTTCCATTTCTCAGTTTTCCACATGCTTGTTCATCAATTCTTTTTTTTTTTTTTTAAGATACGCTATAGAAAGTATCAAATATCAAGAAATATATATGGAAGAAATTTTAAAATTTGAGCCAGTACTTGTTTCAGAAAATCATTGCTCATTTTTGGAAGCAGAATATTCCAGCTTAGTTCAGGAGCTCTTAATTTCCATACCAGCCTAGTTTTAGAACCACTGTGCTCACATCCCAACATCAGCCTCTAAAAGCAACTATTCTCCCTATTTTTATTCTTAAAATAAACTGCAAGTTAAATTAAGATGGTTTTACTCAGATGGGGATTGGAATGCTAATATGTCCAAAGAGAATGAATCCAGAGTTTAGCATAAATACATAAAATGTACGTTTCTCATTTTTAATAGTCTTTTAAATGTTGACATAGAACATTCACACTGTACTCATTCATGGAACTGATGCGTAATTTGAAACATATTTTCCATTAGCTAGATGATTATATATGGAAAAGGAAATAACTCCCTCATTCCCTCTGTGTATATCGAAAGAGAAATCTGGAGCTATTACATAGTTTATGCTTAAGTTTTGATTAAAAGATACCATAAAAATCCTATGAGAGCCCTGCTCAAGGTAGAGGATTTGATTTGAGCATATTGAAAAGAGATCGGATGCCCAAATACCAGCTTTAAGTATTTTTTCTTACTGAACTATATAATAAACAATCCACATGAATGTAAAAAACAGCAACTTCCCGAATAATGGTCACATCTGTTTTCCAGTCACATTTAAATCCCCTATCTCTAAATCGAGTGAATAATTCATTTTAGAACTAGAAGAGAATTTAGTCCAATTCCTTCATATTACAGTTGAGGAAATTGAGGCACAGAGAGATTTTTCCTTAATAATTCCTAGTAATCCTACCAGTCTCGGCCTAAGTTTAACTCCTTGGGAAAGCCTTCACTGATTCCTGTTGTCACCAAAAAATGAGCCTCTCTCCCAGTGTATACTCAAAAAATTCTCTGCATTTTCCCTTCATACTACTTAACATAACTTATAATTATGCAATTTGTTTTAGAGTCTGTTGTCACAAGTGAAATCTTCACAAGGCAGCATAAGCTGGATACTAGAACATAACAAACACACAGAGTATGTCCAGTACATATTTAACAAATCAATGTTTAGGCAACACACAATGACACTACTATATTTATTACTTCATTTATAAAATGTGACGTTAGACTTAATGACCTGTAAATTTATATTAACTCAAAAAATATTATGATCAGTTAAGTCTAATATTCTTTCCACTATGCCACAAATATCAGACATGTCTTGTTGCTATTCACAATTTCTCCATTTACTGTTTGTGACTTTGGACAAATTTATTCTCTACATCAAATTTCAATTTCTTCAATGGTAAAATAATAATAAAAATCTTTCTTCCAACCCATGTATTTTTAAATTAATTTTTAAATTGTGACATATGTAAAACAAAATTTACCATTTTAACCGTTTTTAAGTGTACTGTTCAGTGTCATTAATACATTCGTATTGTTGTGCAACCACATCCACCTTCAGAAATTTTTTTTATCTTTCTAATGCTTTATTTTTTTGCTTCCACTTTACCATCCCTTCTTCTCCCTATAACTTCCAATCCATTTATCCTTTCTCACTATTTGTGACTCAACTTGTATTAATTATCAACTGCTATGTAACAGGCCATTTATTAAGTTCACAATTCTGCTAGGTGGTTCTTCTGGTCTAGTCTGGGCTCAAATGATTTGGGCTAGGCTTGGTCATGAGTCTGCAGTTGATTGGTCAGTTGACCAGGGCTTGGCTCACTCACAGATCTACCAGGTATGATAAGAATGACTGAGTCACATAATTTTTATTTTCTCAGTGGGATAATCAAAGCTTACTCATCTAGTGTCATGGTACCAAGATGTCAAGCCTAATGCTCAAATGTCTTTCAAGCCTCTGTATCACATTTGCTAATGTCCCATGAATCAAAGCAAGTCAAATGACCATCTCCCATGTGGCAGCAGAAACTACTAAAGGGCATTGATGCAGAGAGGCCAGCACAAACCAGGGGACATTATTTCAAAAACATACCAAACCCTTGTTGAACAAACAGTATTTCATACTTTTATTAGTATGACCATTCCTTTCTAAACATTTTCAACTCTGTTTTTCCTTAATTCTCCCTCCCAAGTACTCAACTGGAAAAAATCCAAACTCTGATCAAACCCAGCAATCTGCCTGTTCTGCCCTATATTGAAGCAATTGTACATTACTGAAGAAAATCACCCAAACATACTGACTGCTCTTAATTGTAATTCATAACTACAAATTTCACCTGGGCATTGAATATTATTTATCCACCTATTTTTCTGGTTAATTCACTTTGTCATTCTCCTAGATGATGCTCTTACTTTATAATATACATCCCAAACACATGTATGGGGGGTGGGCAAGGAGAGAGTGTTTCCTTACCTTTTTAATAACAACTCCAACATTCTTTATCTGTTGGACTATTTCTTACCTCTCTTCTAGATGCCTTTTAAATTTACTTGTCCAGATTTAACCTCTCTCATGCTCCCTTCTCATATATCCAGTTACTGACCTGGCATCTCACATAGATGTCTGTTAGGCAGATCATAAACAACATGCCCAAACAAAACACTTGATCCTATTAGTTTCTTCACCATCATCTTCCAACACAAAAACTTCATCTCTCTCTCTCCCAGTTATTCTTTATTTATAATGGCAACTAACAATGTTGCTCCAATTCAGTAACTGGAATTCATTCTTGTTTCTCATGAATCCATTAGCAAGTCTTGTCAGATACCAAATATATATATATATCAAATATATATATCAAATCTACATGCTTTTTAAAATATCTCTGCTTCTACTAACTCTGCCAGGTTATCATCATTCCTCATCACCTGCAGTATCCTCTTAATTGCTTTCCCTGTTTCTACTCTTAAATGCTTCAGTCAATTCTCTACACAGCTTCCAGAATCTTTTAAGAACATAAATAATCATATTGCTCCTCTGCTTAAAAACCTCTAATGGATTTCCTCTACATACAGAATTAAATCTAAACTTTTTACGGTTGTCTGCAAGGCTCTGATATGGTCCCTGCCTACCACTCCCCAACCTCACCTCCCATTGCTCAACAACTTCTTCTAACGCCTCAGCCACTCTGACCTGCATTCTGTTGCTTGATCACACCAGGCCTGTTCCTACCTCGTGGCTTTGGCACTTGCTATTTTTTCTACCTGAGACACTGTTCATGTGGTGAGTCTTTGTCGTAATTCAGGTCTCGCCTCAGATGTCATCTGGCCATCCTTTCTAAGGTTGCTTCTCCTTCTACAGCCACACATAATCTATACATGCCTCTGCTGACTCTCCACCACATTACCCTGGTTTCTCCTCAGCATTTGTATTACTTGAAGTTTTTTGTTGCTGCATCTATTCCACTAGAATATGAAATCCACTAGATGCTAAGAGTTCATCTTGTTTACTATCTTATTCTTAGTTTTTAGGACAAAGCATAAAAATAGTAGGCATTCAATAAATACTTGCCTGATAAAGAAAATAACTAATATTTTCTGTGAGAAATTTTTTTAATGCATTTGAAACACTCTGGTATATAATGGACATTCAATAAATTGTTGTTCATCTCTTTGCTTACAGCTGGAAGTAAATATTTTTCCCCCCCAGTATTCTTGGCACCTAGCAGTTTCTAGAATAGTATGCATATGATAATTTCTTTTGGTATCGAATCAATGATCGCACAATAAATAACACTAACTTTGGTGAGTACAGATTCCATAGAATATTTTAATTAAGGCTTTTGTGGTGACAAGTAACAGAAATCCACTTACACGAACTTCTATACAAAGGAAGAATCATTATAAGGACAAAAATGTCATCTGAATGGATGCACAGAAAGTATACCATGACCTCCCAGGGCCTTGGAACCAGGAACTAAAAAATCATCACACAATGTATCTATTTCCCCTGAGGTAATATGACAGTTTTGTCTGCTCACTCTCTCTCTCTCTGCAGATCAGCTTGCTCTAGTTTCTCAAGCAATGACTATCCCAGCTCTGGCTTTATGTCAGTTCATAGTCTTCATGACGCAAAGACAGTAAACTAGTATCTGAGAATTAAATTTCCAAATCCCTGTGGAGAAAAGCTGATTGACCCAGATTGGGTCAAGTACTAATAAACATGAGCCCAGGAGTTATGGTCATAGATTACCTGGTGACTTTGGAGGTCCACATCTCTGTGTGTGCATGTGTGTAGAGAGGGAGGAAGGAACGAGTTCTCAGAAAAAGTGGAGAAATAAAGAGATAAACGAATACCTCAAAACGCATCTATCTCTCAAGACACATAAGTTCAACTTAGAGAAAAGTGGAAAACATATCTCCAATGGCAGCTTTAGTCTTCAGGTCTAAGTTTCTTTTCCTTAACCATGTCCCATTCAAATAGTGGAAAGTACATTGAGAGAGGAAGCTTGGCTCAGACATGTGTGGAGATTTTACCTTAGTTTCAAGTGCTAGTAGGACTTCACACTCCAGCGGACTTAGGGTGATCCAGTGTCTGATCTGTATAAATTATAATTCAGATACCCAAAGTGCTCTCAAGATGGGGGCAAAAAGTCTTGTCTGTTGATGCTGACAGAACAAATGTAATTGATGTTTGGATTAGGATACACATATTCCCAGGAAGAATCATTTTGAGGCAAGTTGCTGAGTAGAGATTGAAACAGAGATGAAAATAAATACCACTTTCATCTTTGACCTCCAGAGAAGCTTGATTTATGAAGAGCATAGGAAACCAGAATGATTTGATTCCTGGTGTTAACATAGGCACTGTAGTAGTCATGGAGGGAAAGGAAGGTGGATTTGTTTTAATTCATTTTACCTTAGCCCTCTGTAGGAAAGCCTACAGGTTTCTCACGCATAAGAGAGAAGTATTTATTGAATTTTAGGGCCTAATTGCCTGCCACCTCCCACTCTGTGACTCTCGTGCAGAATGAACACTCTTTGTATTAAGAAGTAGACAAGAGTGATAGAAAGGTGAAAATTGAACTGACTTCTTTGAACATAGAAAAAAGTCAGAAAGATGAAATAAAGATATGTGACTGAATGTTGCCTTGTATTATGGACAGTCTAGATTAAAAGAAAAATGTTTGTTATGTTCCTCAAGTCTAGCTACATTTTAACAACAATCAGGGAAAAATACACTAGTCCCCCTTTATCCTCTGAGGATATATTCCAAGACCACCCATGGATGCCTGAAACCATGGATACTACCAAACCCTACATATACTGTTTTCCTATACATACGTACTTATGATAAAGTTAAATTTATAAATTAGGCACAGTAAGAGATTAACAATAACTAATACTAAAACAGAACAATTATAACAATATAACACAAGTTATATGAATGTGATCTCTCTCAAAATATCCTATTATACTATATTCGCCTTTCTCTTGATGATATGAGATGATAAAATACCAAAACTATTTCTGAATCTGTGGAACCATCCCTCATTTGCAGTAAATGGCTTGGTGTCATGCGTTTTGGGGGATCCCTCGCTGAAGTCTTCATATAGGCTCAGTGCCTTATGGCGCAACCCACTTCCGTCAATCAGAACACAGTTTTCTGTTCATGTCCTTTACCCACAAATTTAATGCCTTATCCATCTTAATTAAGGCATTTATCATGCACTACAGCCATAACTTTTGCAGTTTGAGGTACAATGGCAAAACTAGCACAAATTTCTTTTGCTTTCTTCACAATTTCACAGACAGATTTGCTCTTAACACAAATCTTAACAACCTCAGTGTACGATTTTTTTCTTTCCTTATTACATTGAGGGTTTTCACCTTCTCACTTAAAGGAAGCACTTTCTGGCTTCTCTTTGGCATGTCCGAATTGCCAGTAGGACTACTCTTGCACTTTGGTGCCATTATTATGTAAAATAAGTGTTCCTTGAACACAAGTACTGAGCTACCTCAACAGTCTGGAGCTACTAAGTGACTAATGGGCGCAGGTAGCATACATAGGGTGGATACGAGATTCACATCTAGAGCGAGACAACGCGAGATTTCATCACACTACTCAGAGTGGCATGCAATTTATAACCTATGAATTGTTTATTTCTGGAATTTTCGATTTAATATTTTAGGACCACAGTTGACCACAGACAACTGAAACTGCGGAAAGCAAACACTAGAAAAGGGGGACTACCATAATTAAGAAGATATAAATGTTGGATATCCTAAGGCTATTTCTGCTCCGAGCAAGTAAAATAGTTATACGGCGATTATGGTATTTACCACTTATTCTTCACTCTTCAAACTTTACTTCATATAGCTATGATATAACATTTATATTAGTTGACTTTAAGTAAAGGAGACTACCCTCGATAATGTGAGTGGGCCTCATCTAATCAATTGAAGGCCTTAAGAGCAAATACTGAGGTTCACTGAGAAAGAAGGAATTCTGCCTCAAGACTGTAACATAGAAGTCCTCCCTGAGACTCCAGTGTACCAGCTTGACTCACAGATTTCAGACTGAAGATTTCAACATCAACTCTTCCCAAGTTTCCAGCCCACTATCTTGCCCTACAGATTATGAATTTGCCAGCAGCCTCCACAATCACATGAGCCAGTTTCTTAAAACTCCTATCTTTCTCTTTCTCTCAATCTCTCTTCCGTAGAAGGTATTTTCTTAAAAGCTTTATATTTATTTAATATCTCATTTAATCTTTGTAACCAGAAGCATATCCAGATGTTATGAAGCCTGAAGGTCAGCAATTATAGTCAATTAGGAGGCCCTTCTTAAGAAAAACAACACAAAATTACAAATATAAAATTAGATACTAAATTTGGGGAAAATCTGTACAAATGATGCTTGAAACTTACCCTTTATTAGTGTCATGGTAAAGCCAGCTTTTTCAAAATAACAACCTATAAAATAAGTACTATTATTTAAATTTTTCACAACTGATATATGAGGGAAATGAGATTTAGAAAAGCGACTTGCCTCATGTCTTAAAGGTCAGGATAGGGCAATGTAAAATTCTAGGATAAATTGTAAGTCATGCCTGTGGCTAAAGGTTCTTTACGGTAAGTATACTAAGTAACGTTTCAAACAGGAAGTTTCTATTTTTGGTTGAAGAAAGGAAAATCTAAGAGGTCTGTGCCTTCCAATTTGATATGCCTTTCACATTTCTAGCTCCAAAATGTACCACTACAACCTCTGACCAGACACAGAACATAGAGAAAGAATACCATATACTCAAAGGCTTGGAACCCACTTGGTGCTGGCACATTAAGATATATGGACACAAAATAATTGTGCATTAAAAAAAAAACTGAAGCAAAAATGGAGCTGCTTTAGTATTTATGGGAATGAAAATGCATTTCCTTTTCTCTTATTCTTCATTCCCAAGTGAATGTTATATATTATATTCAAGATAACTGGTTTTAAAACAAATGCCATTGTATCTACAATAAACAAATCTTAATATTTTGTCATATTTGCTTTGAAATTTTAAAATAAAATATTACAGGTAGAAATTAAGCTACCATTGTATGCTGTCCTCATTCACACTTCTCTCCACCTCAATAACTATTGATTGAATAAACGAATAAATGAACTAATGAATAAATACACTTGCAATAATATTTTCCCTCTTTTTTTTCTCAACAAAGTCATAAGTACTTCCATCCTCTACTCTACTAAAACATCAACAAAGGAAACATTTTCCAGATCTGAGTGAGGAAACTTGAGGTGAATGTTCTGATCCACCCAGAATGTCAAAAAAGAACATTATTGGGAAATACATTCATTTATTATAAAACCCTATTGAAAAACCTTGAATTGACTCAGACTTCTTCCATCCCTTAATCAACTATGATCAATTTGTAGGCACTGAATTCATCTGTCTTTCAAAAATTGCTATCAGAATCTCCCCACATTCATTTTTAGAACCAGAATCACTTCTCTTTAATTTCTAGATATATAGGTTGAATGAGGACTAACACCACCAAAGTTTATGAAAAATCAGCATCCATGTGTGAAAATCACTTTTAGCATGAAAGGTGTGATATTTAAACTCTGTTGGAAAGAGGATGATGATATAGACATAGGTAACAGAATCACATCAAAGTTGTGTGACCTACAACATCTAAAGAGCTCCTGTCTTTGAGTTACGCTCTGGCTTTCATGTTCATGGAAGAATTGCTTGCAATCTCTGTCTGGCCCTGAACACCGAAGGGATAGAGGAAATAGCTGCTCTCTACCTCACTAGGGTTCAGAGTTCTGCTCAGAGAAGGGAAGTAGAAGTCTGGTCTGTAGCTGAAAAGAGACATTTATTAAATTAAATGTCAATACTGGTCAACAGCTCAAACTCTGAGCCAGGAGAGCCTGGTTTAGCATTCTAGATTTTCACCTGACTAGCCTTATGAAGCCTGAGCAAGTGACCTCTTCTCAATAGCTTAATTTCCTTATCCGTGATATAGAGATAATAATAATAATTACCTCATTAGGCTAACATTTAATTATATATTGCATCTAAAATTCTTTGCATTTTTCACGACACATAGTAGATGAGTGCCAAAGGTACTAATTAAAAGTACTTTAATTAGTACTTTTGAGAACCAGAAACTGATCTGCCTTTCCAATTCCTGGCCCATTTTGGAAACCCTACCTCCACCATCAAATTCACCACAGGAGCCACCATGTGAATACCTTATGAACTCAGATGCTAGCCACAGTTGATGGTATAGGTAGGGGTGGACATGTGATCAGTCCTTTCCTGAGAATTTTGGTACTAGAAGTGAGAAGGACAGACTCTCTCAGAATAACTTCTGCCAAAGATATAAAACTCAGGAGCTGACTTCTTGAGAGGCCATAATCATCTACTATGAATAAAAAGCTGGTGTTCAGTGGGAGGCAGGTAAAACATCCACATGCAAATGGAAATAGATATGAGAAGCAATAGTGTCCTAATAATGGCATTTGAATTTCTGATTGCAGTTGGTTTTGAGATACAGCCACATTCCTGCATTCTGTAAAATCTTCATGTTCTATGACATATCCCCGTAACTCTCCAATACACTGCCCTTTAAACTGGTTGAAGTTTTTATCTCTTGCTAAAAATGGTGGCACTTTACATATAATATCTCATTTACTTTTCAGTAATGCTGAGATATAAATATTATCTATAATTTGCAGATAGGGAAACTGAGGTTCAAAGAAGATTAAATAGTTGCCTGAGGCCAAAACACTAATAAATGTTAGTACCACATGGGGTGTGATTCCTCTGCCTCCAAGGTTTGATTCCTGCCTCTCCCTTCCATCCATCATGTTCTTGCCTTTTCTTTCTGTCCTCTTTCTCTTCATCTAACTTCTGTTGGTCTTGCAGGTGCTCACAACTCATTCCTTCAGGAAGCTTCCCTTGACACCAGGACTGGGTAAATGTTTCCCTTCTATGCTCCATGGCTTCCAGGCTTCCCCTTATCATAACATGATCACTTTGTATCTTGAGTGTCTTTCTTTTCCTTCTATGTGCTGTACTACACTGTAAACTATCTAAAGATAGGAGGGGTCTCTTTTCCATCTTTGTATTTCACTCATATCAGGCTCAGCCCCATGTATAAAGTAGGCCCTTTATACAAGTATTTTGAATTGAATAAATAAAGGATATATTTAGAGGAGGAAGAAGAGGAGTTCTCTAAATCGCACCACTAAAGGAGTCATCCACTTTTTTATATAGATCAATTCAGCGTTTTTCCCTGAGCTTGATGCTCCTGTCTAATGAAATAATACCCTGTCTTCTGTACCCCTGACCTCCTGTCCCAATTCCCTGCAGCTTTGCAGCTCTGCTCTAATTGGGAGATGAGAGTGAAAATAACAAAAATGAAGTAAAGACAATTTAAATACTTTGAACTACCTCATGACAGTTCTACAGCATGGAAAAATATGTCTTGGGCTAATAATGTTTATATAACTTCTGGTTTAAATTCTGTCATGCTGTACTTGTAATCTCCAGGAATAGAAGGTATGGTTTTTCATTAAATTTTATTTCAGAATATAAAAAAATTATCTGGGTTTTATATTTTTTTGACATGCAAAGAAATATATGTATGAACATAATATATACACAGAAAGAGAATGCATATTTTGAATAAAAAATTTAAAATCTAAAATAATTACAATATTATCAAAGATTCTTTAAAACTAAATAAATTATAATGAAGGACATTGAGAGAATAAAATTTAAGAAGAAAAATTTTTAATGAGCATAGTCTGCATCTAATTAAACTATTCTCAGAAATGTTCTCAAGCAAAGGAAGAGCCACTGGAATGGATGCTAAAATGAGCTATCAGGTATGAGACTTTGTATGTCTGTATTTGACTTGGTGAGCCTCACTTCTCAGCTTGATAGAGAAGACAGAGTGTCTTTTTGTAGAGACCATACTGAAATGGTTTTGAATTATTAGGACTTGTGGTAAAATGGGTCTATTTTGGACAGGTGAACTGTTCTGAACCTGTGTGTCTGTTACCATCCTCATTAAATAAAATTCTGAAAAATCAAATCTTCATGCCGGTTGAGACCAGATGGTTTCAAATAGATGCCGAACAGTGAGGGGCCTACTCTGTGGTCAACCAAGTTGTTCTTTGATAGCATTATCTCCTAAGCAGATGGAGGGAAGGAGACAAGAGCTCTTCAGCACTGCAGAGGACACAGCAAACAAAAAGATGTAGTGTGAGAGCTTTCAGAGCAGGGCAGCTTAGCCCTGGAACATGTGCAAGGTCCCCTTTCTTCTTGCAAGATGGGGGATGGGAGAAGAGAAGTCACAGAAGCACAGAGGGTTAACATAATTAAACCAAAGCTGTCATAACATGAGAAATCAATTTTGAGCGAAGGAACATATTCCTCATTTACTGTCAAAACTAATTTCCACAGGAAGGTTTTTGGTTCCCCAGCCCGTAAGACATCGTATTTAAAACTTTCCACAAGCCGTGTTCACCTTCCATGAATCTTTTTTTTTTTAATGAAAATTGCTATTTCCAAATTTTGGTGTGATGAAAAAATCTGTTCAGCTATAGCTCTTCATTCGTTGATTGTAAGGAAAGGGTTCGTTGTCTCACAAATACAATTTATCATGAAAGGTGTTAACTCAGAAAGATAAATTAGATTGATGTTTATATTTATTGCCACAAAGATGAAAAGAGTTACTTGGAAATAAGTCGCAAACCTGCTCCAATCAGAATGCAAGTGAAAATCAATAATTCATTCTCATACATCTTCCTGCACTTCGCTGGCAATTGCAGACAAAATTAACGGTAAGCCTGACAGCCAAAAGGAATGACTCTACCATGTTTCCCCAGGAGGCATGCACCATTTCAGTCCCAGTGACATAGTCTCTACATTTTTCACACCTTTACTCTGAGTACTTATGAGTAAGCTATTTCCTGTGACTTAGCTTTATCTAGAGTCTGGGCAATTATTATTTTTACATAGCCAAAAATAATAAGTTTCTCTTTGCAAGGAATCATCATTCCTTGGGTATACGAGATCCAAAATTCAATAAAATCAAATTAGTCAAAGACACTTATGAGCTGTAGGAAGAGGCATTAATATTTTACAAGATCTGTGTGTGGTGGTAAAGGAGGGGTCGTCAGCTGTCATAGCAGAGATCACTCGAAGAACAGAAATATACCAAAGCTAATCTAGATAAAGTAGAGTTCAGAATAAAATAAGATAAAGGAAACAATCTCACAAGCACCTAAGGACAAAAAAAGGAGCAGACATCTGTCCTAGAGTGTCTAAGATGTTTCATAAATTGCTCTCTCATTCTCTTTCGGTTGAGCTCATCTCACAGAAGGAGAATGGGCTCCCTGACTAAAATTTAGTTCATATGTTGAAAGCGATAATATCACACACACACACACACACACACACACACACACACAACAACAACAACAACAACAACAACAACAAGAGACTATGAAAAGATCATTCACATAACAAGGCTTTCTGGGGAGAGCAGGACAGGGTCTCAAGCAGTTCCAAAGATGGTTGGAGAAAGCAGAGTTGGACGAACGGCTTCGGGTTTATTGTAGTTAGGAGATGGGGCTGAAATGGAGGGTCTGAAACTGATTTTTGCACTGTTTACCAGTGGTCCCCAAAATTTTTGGCACTGGAGACTGGTGCTCCTATAAGAATCTAATACCTGATGATCTGAGGTGGAGCTGAGGTGGTGATGCTAGCGCTGGGGAGCAGCTGCAAATCCAGATGAAGCTTGGCTCGCGTGCCAGCCCGGCGCTCACCT
>NW_006433024.1:2961545-2963951 GCF_000325575.1 Pteropus alecto | reverse complement strand
ACTGGTGCTCCTATAAGAATCTAATACCTGATGATCTGAGGTGGAGCTGAGGTGGTGATGCTAGTGCTGGGGAGCGGCTGCAAGTACAGATGAAGCTTCCTTGCCCACTGCTCATCTCCCACTATGCGGGCCAGTTTCTAACAGGCCACTGACCAGAACGGTCCACAATCCAGGGGTTGGAGACCCCTGGTTTAGACTTTCCACTAGTGCCAAGTGAGGGTGCACCTGGGCTTTTTTACCAGATTGCCTAGATGGGGGCAGAAGAGAAAGGAGGAGGGTGCTTGAAAGCTGTCAGCAGTTGAACATTAAAAACATGGTGAGACTCTTTACTACTCTCTCTCCCATTGGTCCCAAATACTCCCTGATCTCAGATTCTCTCTGCACATCTGTTCTTTTATCTTCTTTGAGGACCTGCTCCCTCTGTAAGTCTCTTGTTTTCTGTGTGTTTCTTGGGGTTCTGTTAGGGATGACAAAAACTATAGACATAACTCTCAGTGATCTGTTAATATTAGCACCTATCACCATATAAATGACTAAACCTTTGCATCTAAATTCAGGAGTAAGAGAAAGAAAGGGGGACAGGGAAATGAGACAGAGAATGAATCCTATGTTTGTTTTTTCCCAAGGTGAGGTATCCATTTTGGCCCATTCGGTTTTACCCAGTGAAGTAAAGTCACATAGTCCAAATATGGCCACTCAGTGCTCTCTTTCTAAAAGTCCTGTGGTTGGGTAAATTTTAACAAAAGGAATGCTCACTCAGGAGTGCTTTGATATGTCTTGGTGGTTTCCTCTAACCAAGCCCATACTTTGTAAATAAACTGTAATAAATCCCTTTTTCTTTACCTTGTTTTTGCTGCTTCCTGATGCAAACCTGACTCTGTATATACACATATAAAAATACCTTTTAAATATATTCATTTTAAATATATACATATTTAAATCAATGAATAGAAACATCTGGAAATTACTGCTTAAATAAAATGAAATGTTAATTTGACTTTCCATATCGTATAGAATAAGCTCAAAATTTTAAACTGGTTATTCGACTGTTAAGAAATACTTTCAGTTTATAACAAAGCCAAAGAGTAAACCTCTCTGTAGTTAGTCCTGATATTTTAAGAGATTAAGCTCTAGAATATAATGTGGGCATCATTGTGTTAATCAGAAACAGTGTCCTGGATGTTAAAAATGCTCAGGTGCTTAAATATTAATTTTATTTATCTATGTCATCATGTGCAGTATACCTCGTTTACAGAATTTCTATTTCTTGTTAAATACTTTCTCAATAAATTCAAAAATAGACATATTGTTGGATTTCATTATCACTGACACTACTAGCAGACATAGAATCTTACAGAATATCAGGGAAAGGAAAAGACAAGAAATTAAAAAAAATTTTTTTTGTCACGTCCAGGCTCAGGTATGGCCCTCAGGAACATTGTGAATTCGACAAGGTCTTCTCAGCTCAGATTTAACCACTTTCCCATCATGTGCCTAACATCCAAATTTTTTCTGTCTTTTCTCAAAACCTTTCAAAGCTTACATTCTCATTCAGATTTTATTAACTGATTAAACTTGAAATCCAGTCTTAATTTATTCTAATTCTCTCCCCCATTGTCCTTGAATCCTCTTTATACTGGCCCATCAAAGACTCCCAAAGCCAAGAATCTTGTCATTTATCACTGAATCTCCAAATCAGAGCACTGTTTTACACTAACAAATCTTTGTTTATCGGGTACCTACTATATGCCAGACCCTATTCTAAATTCTTAATGCATTCTCTCGCATTTAATCTTTACAACAACTATCATTTAGGTACTCTGATTATCCCTGTTTCATGGACAAGGTTTCCAAGGCACCCAACAGGTTCTTTTGCTCAAGCGGCACAGCTTTTAAGTGGCTGAGCTAGTAAAGAAGCATGTGTCTGCTTAACGTGAGAGATGGTGTACTTAAGTTCTGAGTTGTCTTGTGGTCCTCAGAAGCTGTCAGGCATATGTACTTTTAATACATAGATTCTAACATCAATTACCATTTCATGCTGATGAGAAATTTGTGGAAGCTCTTAGCTAGAAAATATTCTCTGTTCCAATGGGACCTGGATTTCTTTTCATTATTCCAGTTGTTTTTGCAAAGAAGAGCCAAAGCACCTTGTGAGCCAAAGGACTAATTGTGAAATTTCTCTTGATTTTGATTTTACAGACAATGCCAATCACATTAAGTACATTTGAAAAATGGCTGAACTTTAAACTGTCTTAATCATACCTTTCTTTTAAATATATCCTCTTTTCTAGTATTTAAAGAGCACATATTGCTGTAGTTCTTAAGCTTATCAAAAGGTCACACCAAGATAAATTATAAGTAGAAGAGGGGAGAAATGGCAAGGGGGAGGAGTGGGGATTTGAAGGA
>NW_006433024.1:2921773-2961479 GCF_000325575.1 Pteropus alecto | reverse complement strand
ATCAGTGGGGGACAGTGTTGATGAATGTAAGGAGGAAAGCAATCTAATTCCTGTAAATGACCATATTTGTAGAACTAAAAAGAGCAGGTCCAAAGCAGTCCTTCCCAAGAAGGCTTTCTTGGAGTCTAGGAAAAGACCCTGCCTGAAAAGAGTCTGAATCCTCTTCATTAGTCCACCTGCTCCTTACCAGACAAAGTCTGGCCTGGGGGGATTGCATCTTACCACGATAGAGGCTTTGAATAAAAACCACAGAGACTAGGAAGCAACAGTCTTGGTGTCAGGGTATTTTTCTTCTTTTACCTTCCTTGGCTACCTTTTATATTATCTTTGTTTCTCTGACTCTCCCGGCCAAAAAAAAAAAAAAAAAATGAATGGTTGGCAGTTTTCAAATATCCCTTCGGCTCTGCGTTCTTTCAAATGCACATCAGCTTTTGGAGGTGATTAGATTTCCGCAGGCTTGGGTTTTGAGTAGAAAATTCTTCACTAACACTGTCATGAGATGTTTAAGCGAGTTTCCTCTTTTTCTCTCACCTTATAATACAATCTATCAGGAAATCTGTCAGCATTTCCTTCAGAATATTCTGAAACTCTAAGAGCTCATCTTTACTGTGGCTACTGTCCTAGTCCAAGCCCCATTGTCTCTCAGCAGTAACCTAACTGGTCTCTTGCTTCTATTCATGCTTACCCTATAATTTATCTTCCACAAAGAAGTTTCATAACTTATTCTGAACTTTAAGTCAGACCTTATATTGAGTTTCCCATAACACTTACCAAAAAATGCACACAGGTCCTAGGTGCCCATCTGTTTCTCCAGCTACATTCATGCCATGTTCCACGTTCCCACTGAGTTCCAGACGCATAGTCCAAGCTTATGCTGGTGATGGAGACAAACACTTGCCTTTCCTTCTGCCTGAAGTACCCTTCTTCCAGATTTTTGCATAATTGGCTGATTTATCCTGCCAGCACCAAGATCAAATATCACCCCATACCCCCATTGTTATGCTGGTGTAGCCACCCCCCAGCTGTTAGGTGTATTGGTTGTTAACAGCTCGCAGCTGCCACCTTTTGCTAAAAATTGCCCCCTAGCCTAAGAGGTTGTACTCTCCCCACCAGGGGGCAAACTGAAGCTGATGATTGACTGACTAACTGCCTGCCTGCCTGCCTGCCTGCCTGATAAGGAGATGCAAAAGGCAGCCCTCTTGTTTCTAGAAGGTACTAATTCTGTGGTGTAACTAATATTCTAGAGCTCCTGGTGGGGCCAGGCTTAAGGAAATTACAGCAGAGACCATATCCCTGCCTTGCTTTCTTTCTCTGCCCTCTTTTTTTCATAGTCGCCCTTCTCTTGAGAGCATACTTTCAATAAATCACCTAGGGTTCCCCATCTCGAGCTCTACTTCTAAAAAATCCTACTTAATATTCCTCCTCAGAGAGGCTTTCTTGACAACCAGATCTAAGGTAGGACTCTACCCTCCCACCATTCTTCTCTACCTCATTACCCTCTTTTATTTTTGCCCTAGTACAATACTATTCTGGAATTATCTCATCTTATTTATTTATTTATTTTAAAAAATGTCTCCTAGACATGTAATAAACACCATGACATACATACATATACTTGGAATAGTACCTGATTATGTGTGGTCATACAGTCAGTATTTGTTGAATGAATGAATGGAACGCAGGCTTTAAATTTGGATGGGGAAGGAAATGCTTTCTCTCTCTGAACTTTGATCTCTCTCTCTCTCTCTCCTGGCCTCTGAGGTTTGATAGATGTTTATGAGCACAACTGCAGGTGAAGGGAAAAAGTTGATCTCTCTGCCACAGGGACATAGGGTAAGAGTAGGGGGGAATTATCTCCAGCTCTTGCCAGGAAATCAGCCTGTAATGAGCACAGGCATTCTGTAGGGATGCCTGAGGAATTCCCAAGTCAGGTAGCCTCTAGAACTGCCAGCCTAGAGATTTCCAAGGGCTAAATTGACCTGGTGGGTGTGGCTTCATAGTGTAGTTTTTAGCACGTCTGCTTTACATGCAGAAGATCCTGGGTTTGCACCCCAGGGAGAGCCATGGACCATACCACGAGTTAGCCAGCCCTCCCCCGCCCCGCCCTAGGGGTGCCAGGCCCCAGGGGCACTCTCGTGTGGAAGGAGACTTAAGGCTTTCAGAGATCCAGTTCTTACACCCCAGGGAGAGCCATGGACCATACCACGAGTTAACCAGCCCTCCCCCACCCCGTGCAGGGATGCCAGGCCCCAGGGGCACTCTCGTGTGGAAGGAGACTTATGGTCTTCAGAGATCCAGTTCATAGGGGGAAACGGCAACATCCATAGGTCAGGGGTGGAAGTGTGTGTGCGGGGGAGGAGAATCGAAGAGGAGAAAAAATAAATAAATAAATTGGCCTGGAGCTATTTTGTTTATTTAGCTTGCATTGTTTGTTAAGTTGCCATTATATTTGTTGACATTAAAAAATAATTGTGAAATGTCACAGAAATAACTGGATTTTCAGCCTCTCCTGAAAGAAAGTGGCATCATTTTCACATGGCTATGGTCAACTGTAACTGAGGAGCTGCTGCCCCTTTTCGGCTGAGAGTAAATTTTCCTTGTCACCACATCCCCACTAGCCTTCCTCCCTCTTTTGCATAATATGCCTAATCCCTATAAACCTCTGAGTTTCTAATCCCAATAGTGACCAGTTCAAGATCTAATGTCAAACTCTTCTATAATTCTGGATTCTTTCTTTCATAAACCATTGTAGAATCTTCAGCTTGTCTTGAGCTGTACTGTGAGTAACTAAAGGAAAGATTAGCGTGGTAACCTGAACAAAGGAACAAGATGAGGGAGCCGTTAGTCCTGAAACCAACCAGAACTCTGCATGACAAGCAGTATACCCTGACACCAGGCAACCAAAAGGAAAGGTGTTCCTTTCAAATCCCATCTGCCTCTTTGTAATTCATTGGCCAAGGGCAGGCCATGTGTAGAAGCTTGGTCATGAGGGAGCAATACCTGCTCAGACCAGCACGGTGATAGCAAGAAGAGTTCCTGCTGGAACTTCTAGGAGATAAGCTCCCTGGCACCAAACACAGTAGAAGCCCAGTTGGTGACTCAGATGGATATGTCAGCCTGAGGGACGCTCCCCAGAAGGAAAGTTGGACATAGAGTCAGGAGTGGACTTTAGATTTAACTGTTATGTGACCTTATTTGAACCCAGAAGCAGAATGACCTAGAGAATTCTGGTTTTATTTGATTTTCAGGCAACTTTTCAGTTTCATATACTTTGCAGATCTCACGTTATATATCACATAGTTGTTGATTTTTAAATAAATATTCCAAAAATAACTTTTGACAGTGACTGATGTTGCCATTATGTTGATTCGCTTCACTGAATTTTCTGAATGATGTTAAGCATAGACTAAGACACAAATCGCCAAGTGGAAGAAATCAGACTCTTGAGTGACTTGAGATACCAGTCACACAGGCAAGTACACTTGTTTTATGCCCTTGTCTTCAGTGCTCATTTTATTTCTTGCCCTTTGCTCTAGCATTTCTGCCATCTGATTCTTGAGGGGATCGACAGCGTGTCTTGTCAGACCGACTCCTTGTCAGCAGAATGGCCGTGAAGCATCTCTGTGATGTCTTCCTTGCTGTCTAGAATGCGTATTTACTCACCCATTTCTGGCTATGTTAGTGGTGGGAACAATCACATTTCTACATGTCTTGCAAAAAGAACGCTGGAAAACCAATGTTCATGATAAGCTAAGTGTAACAACATTTTGCAAGAGGCTCGTTATCCACTGTAAAGGGGAAAAATGGAGAGATTATTAAGAGCAGCTGCTCAAACTCTTAAAAATTGAGAGCCTAGCAGATTCTTTTAAAAACAGGAAGTTGTGGGTTGAATTGTGTCGCCTTCAAATCTATATGTTGGAGCCCTACCCCCCAGTACCTCAGAATGTGACCTTATTTGGAAATAGGGTCTTTGCAGATGTAATTAGTTAAGATAACGTCACACTAGAGTAGGTCCCTAAGCCAATATGACTGGAATCTTTATAAAAAGAATGTTATGTGAGAGACAGACATGCACACAGGGAGACCAATGCCATGTGAAGATTGGAGCTAGATTGCCATAACCAAGGAACTACCCAAAACTAGAAGAGAGGCCTTGAACAGATTATCCTTAGCAGCTTTGGCAAGAGCACAGCCCCATCCACACCTTGATTTCAGACTTCTGACCTCCAGAACTGTGAGACACTAAACCTCTGTTGTTCTAAGCCACCCAGTTTGTGGTACTTTATTATGACAGCCCTAGGAACCTAACACAGGGGTGTTTTGACTTTAGCTCCACTTTATTCTCTGTTTATTAGATATGATGCATAGTTTTGGGTACTGTGGGAATATAAAAAAATAAATAAGACATCATTCCTACCTTCAGTGACTTTAAGCACAAATAATAAGACAATAAGGCTACCTGGAAATAAAGTAACTTGCTGTCAGTGAGCAGAGAAAAAGATAACATACAAGCTTTCCAGACCCATTTCCTTCCTTTCGGTGCTCCCTTTCTCCTTACTCCATGCAGGACTTCCATGCAGTCATGTGGCTGCTCCTTCCCACCCCCACCCAAGGGTACCCCTACTGAGCCCACCTCTACTCAGGAGCACCTCTTTCCACAATTACCACCTCTCTTGGCATTTATTTCCCTTGGGTTTATTCCATCCAAAAAACGAGTACTAAGGCATATCTGAATTAGCACTGGTCCTGGGTTCTAGCCCCAAACTAGATAAAGCAAAAGACTTTCTCTAAGTTTCTATTTTTTAATGAGAATAATGACCCTTCTTCATTCTACCTCACAGTAATGGTGTGAGGATCAAATAAGGGAGAATATCTGGAGACATTTTGAAAACACATAATATATAATAAAATATGTATAGTTACTAATGATCTCGTATGTTTACATTGAGTTAAATACTTCCTTTTTACCAGGAGCTTCTTTAAGAACCACTACCTTCACTCAACTAGAGAAACTTGAAATCCCTGCATTGCTTTTGCACCTTATAAAGATTTACAAAGCTTACAAATCAAATCTTTCACTTAATGTTTACCACAATTTAGTGAGCTATACATGTTATGCCCATTTTGCAGCTGAAGATACTGAGTTCAAGAAATGAAGTTGTTTGCTCATAAGTGGTTAAAAGTGTGATGTGAAGCTAAGTCTTAGTGAAGGGGACGTTTTGGATCACCCAACCCTTTCTATGTTTTTGAAAATAAATCCTTAGTACAAGCAACTATATTGTCCACAATTACTGATGAAGAAGTGTGATTTTGACATTGATAGCCCTCTGGTGATACATCAAGTTTTTATTTATGTTTCTAGACACATCACAAAGAATTATATTCTGTCAGGAAAAGAGAAAGAAATACAATGAAAAAAAAAAAGCACGAAAAACGATGGGAATATAGTCAAAGCTTAAGTTGAATCTACCATTAAGACAAATCTATTGTTCCCTGGGTTGAGTGTATTGATTTCCTTGAGGAAAGAGACTAACTTGGGGATACCTCTGGAATAAGTATGTTGCTAGATGTGAGAAAAAGAAAAGTAAAAAAATGGAAATTTTTGTTTCCTCCTTGTATATAACCTTGAATTTCAGACAGGGTTTTGAAAGAGAAGAGAAAAAGTATTATCTCATAAATATTGTGTGTAGTTCTTACTTCTTAGTTTTGGAAACCAGGGACAAGTGGACCACCCTGCCTTGAAATCATTATGCAAGGTGAAGAAAACATGCATCATGTGTTTGTCAATGTATTTTGATCATCTACATTTGCTCTTGGGTTTGAGTTGTGAGTAGGTGGCTATAAAAGTAATGAATATGCCAAACTCATGTCTTAACATCTGAAAAGCACCATGATCCCCCAGGCAACCATGTTCCCCCCACGTCTTCCTTGGAATTCTTGTACAGAATCTGTTTCTAGTCTCTCCCCATTCCTGTGCAACATTCTGCAAGACAGATCTGATCATCTCAGGCTCCACTAAAAATTTCTTCAATTATGAGATAGGATTTAGACACTTTAGTCTGACATTTAAGGCACTGCACAAGCTGCCTAAATGTCCAATTCAGCCTCAGATCTACTAAGCACCCTTGACAGTCCATCATACCACCTGCTCACTCCTCCAAACATACTATGATAGCTACACTGCCATGATTTGCTAATGATGTGGCCTCTGTCTCTATGCCTTTCCTCCATTTAAAAGGTGGACAAACATCTATTCCACTTTCAAAGTCTTCCCTCTATCTTTCCCTGACTTCTCTTCTGAAAAGAATAATTAATTTAATGAGGAGGATAATATCATTCTGCTTGCTTATCAAATATAACCATCCATAAATCATATATAAAAGTGCTCAGAGAACTCTAAATTGATATACTTATGAAAGAAATGATTATGAATATATGCTATATGCTGATATGCAGAATTTGCTGCCCAAATAAGAGATTCTATATACACAAAGTTCTCTTTTAATTTGCTCTGATGACATTCTATACCCATTTCTATTTCTATCTGTATTTCCTCTAAATCAGAAATTTCACAAGAGCAGAGACCTTTGTATCTTCGTAGTACAATTAATAGGCCTGCACATAGCTTAATAGTTGTCGAATGAAGTAATGGCGGGCCAATTTGTTGTTCTTGAAAAACTGTTTTAGTATGTTAGATTTAGCTTAGCTGATTAGCATTTCTACATATTAAACAAATCCCACCTCTACTATATGTATACCTACTAACATTTAGGTGCTAACAGTAAAATACTTACCAAGTTTCTTCTACCTTAAGGTCTTTGCAAATACCATTTCCTCTTTCTGAAACTCTCTTCCTGTCATGCTCTGCCAGGCTAATTCATACTCACCTTTGAGGTCTCACATTATATGTAACATTTCTGAGAAAATTTTCTTCAATCCATAGACTAGGCCAAATCCCGTTTGAACTTCTCGAAGCACCTATACTTCTTTTTCATAGCATCTATCACAACTGTAATTAATTTTCCTGTTCATGTATTTACTATCTGCCACCCCCACCGTGTAAAGAATTCTATGAAGGCAGGATCCATTTAGTCTTTTCTCCCACTGTATCCCTAGTACCTGCCACATAATGCATTCTCAATAAATATTCACTGCTTGACAAACTAACTTACTAAATGAAAAAGTGGTTCTTAATTTCTCAAAAGCACTCTTGTGAACCCCAAAAAGTAATTCCACACTAACCTCAGCTACTAATTAGTTGGTGGATTTTAACCAGCCACTTCTAGCTGCAGCTTCCCCATCTATAAAATGAACGGGCTTGAGCATAGATTTCCAGCATTTCTAATGTCAAGGATTTATAATATATCCCATTAAACTAGTAAAAGTTGAGCAAGACCTGTTATTAGAACTTAGACTCATGGTTTTCACATACAAGGATTTCAGCTCATTGCAGGATATTTAATTAGTAGAGTTCCATAAAATTCTCAAATCCAAAGTTCTACAAAAATGTGTAAGAGGCAGGAAGAAAAGGGCATCACAGAATAAAACCCACTGGGTAGTGAGGATCCTCCAATTTTGTCCCTTCTGTTACCTATTGAGATGGGTGACTGATTAAAAAAAAAAAGTCAATAGGAATGTAGGCAGAAAATAAACATTTAGTCTTGTATGTAGTGGAATTCTAAGAACAATTATAATACTTCTTCAAGTTCACTTGAGGAACTCGACTATTTGTCAAGGAGAATAGGGTCAGAGAATTTCAGAGCTTCAGAGCTGAAATCTTTAGAAACAATCAAAGCTAACCAATCCCTTTATTTTCCAGCTGGGGAAACTGAAGTCCAGAGAGCCGATATAACTTGCCTTGGCTTATATAAAGGGGAAGTGGCAGATTTAGATATTGGAACCCAAACGGTTCTGCTTTTTCTGCTACCCCACCACAACTGGAATTGTCAGAGTTAATACGCCTGTAGAATTATGACAACATACTAATTTCCACCCTGCATTCATGGACAGAGACGTGCTTTCTAACACCCCCTCCCTTTTTTTTTAATCTTTGAGAAGCAGGCCAATAGACTCTGATGAGATCTGTCAGAAAGATGGCTTTCATCTGTGACATTTATTCTCATGCACACTTTTGTTAGCTTTGTGCAGAAGAACTTTATTTGGATTCATAAACCTGTTCATAAATGTGTAAAATTCTACCTTTCTTTAACTTGACTTTATAAAATAAAACCATTCTCCCAAAGTTGTTGCATTACATTCTATGGCTTCAGAAAACTGTCAAATACTCTTGAAGATCATGACAGTATCTTCATTGACAGTCCAGATATTAAAAAAAGAACTAAAGAGAATAAGATTTGTGTTTCCTGGGAAAAAAAAATTTTACCTTATAATACAGAAAAGTACCATGAAAGGTATAATAAAAGGCCATATATGAATTCTAAGAATAAATATTGATATATTCTCACATTTACTTAATATCTTTTCTAAATTAAAAAATGATAAATTTAAAATTTATGCTTTTCTCAAGTTCATTCTTTCTTCCTCTCCGTATGCAACTACTATCGATATTTTTGTATTCAACACTTCCAATTCATGTCTTTATCTTCTTACTACATAATATATAGTATTTTATATTTTTATAAATATATAGATTTTATAGATTTTACATAAATAGCATCTTATAGCATCGATTGTTCTATGCCACATAAAATTTATAAAATATAAATGGAAAAATAACTTAAGTAATCAACCTGAGTAATTTATGACAAAAATATAAATATCTCAAGATAATTTCCAAAATGATCCATTGTGATGAATCTGACACTGAAATTATATCTAAAGAGTTAATACCTCACATTTATTTAGCATTATGGGAAAAGTGAAGGAGAAGTAACATTTGTTAAACTCTTACTACTATGCAGGGTGCTGTGCTAACCATTTGACATGTTATTTTATTTAATTGCAAAACTAGCTACCAATTTGGCTTTAGAGTGCCAATATCATAGATGAAAAAATTAATTTACTTTATTTACTTTGGTAAATTAAGTAGCTTACCAAAGTCACACAGCTACTTAGAGGCAGTGATAAAAAATATAGGATCCGGAATCAGACAGCTTGTATTCACATTCTAACTTTACTCTATTAGCTGTATGATTTTGAGCAAGTTACTTAACTTCCTGTGCCTAAGTGCCCTCATTTACAAAAAAGAGTTAACAATAGTCTCTAGCACAATGGGTTATTTTGGAGATTATATATATATATGATATAAATATATATATTATAAAATACAAATTATATATATACACATATATGTATAAAACCCTGAGAACTGTGTCTGGAATTTTCTAAACCTTATAAACATGATTCATATAATTATTATTGGATCCCTATTCACTCAAAAGTAAATAACATCTAAACAAACAGTAAAAATCAGAAACTAAATAAAAATAAGGGAAAGAAAATACAGCAACTGAGCCAAAAAAAATGTTTCTCTAAGATTCTCGAGAAGGAAACAAAGGAGACATGGTAGTTCGCATCCTTTTATATCTTTTTGTTGAAAGAGCTCTAATGCATCCGGAAAGCGTGCCTCAAACTCTTAGAAAGGCAGGGATCTTTATCTACTGCATATTGAGCACAGTAATAAAACAGGTCCTCAAATATGATTTAACAAAATTGGAGAGGTTTCTTCATTTTGTTTCCTCTTGGTGAAAGCTGAGAGTTTCACTCAATAAAAGCTGCTAAATTTGGATAAGGGAGTATTTCCAGATTATGCAGCTTTTAGATGCCTGGCTGCATTCAAGGGGGAAAGCGTGGAGAAGCTCGAGCGTTTTAAGGGATTGAATAGTATAGACCAATGTTCATAAATAATTTTTGACAGCAGCTGAATGAAAATTCAGGTTTGAGGTCTTGCATGGAAATCAAGAAGAGAAAAAAAGAGAAAACCCCTGATAATTACATCACTACAGGAAGAATGAAATCTCAAGAGCCACTATTTGTGGTTAAAACTGAGGGAAGCAGCAGGTAGGTGAAAGAGATAAAGCAGAAAGAGAAAATGTATATATAGGTCCTTAGAAACCCAGGGGACAAACAGAAACAGAGCAATTTGAAGAACTGGATAGAAGATGCTCTTAAGTTCAGCCCATCTATATCTGATGTTGCAGAGATGCAGGCACTGGAGATAGTTTACTGATCTTCCCCCAAGGCCAAGACTTCCTATAGCATGGGGATCTCTGAGGCTAAAAACAAAGCTTCCTTATCTGAAACTTAGAAAAAAAAAGTCAACATGAGGGGCACCTGGAAAGCAGCCCAGCTTTGAGAGTGTGAGGAATTAAGAACAATCCTTTCTCAGGAAGGTTAGGAAAGGCCCTGTATTTGAGAGCCTCTTCTCTCAGTCACATCTGTGTGGACTGACTGGGCAGCTGAGTCTGCTACAAACACCTTGGTGGGGGACTAGACTGTAGGGTCCATAAGAGCAAAGACTGGATCTGTTTTCTTACCAATGTGTACACCCAGTGGCTTCCATAGTATATAGACACTTATGTAAATTTTTTGTGTTTTTCATAGAAAAAATTCTAGAAATATTTTAATAATGATTACCTCTGGATGTCAAGATTATCAAAGTATGTGTGCAATTACCTTTACTTTCATTGTTTTTAATGCTGTTCTTTACCTAATGAAGGTCCCCTCCCATCCCATACTACATTTATCAGAAGAGTAATAAAGTGATTTAAAAGCAAAAACAAATTACTCTCTTACTGTGGCCAGATAGTTTGTATTCTTGTTCCAGCCCTGCCTAGGAAAACTTTAGGAAGTTAATTACCCACTATTAGACATGGGCCCTCTTATTTAGAAAATATAAATACTAATATTAATATGTGACCTTTCAATTTTACAAGGCAGATGTGTGAATGAAATGGGGTAATGGAAAAGCATTTTTTCAAATTGCAAAATACTAGATATATATACTGAGCCATATTGAAATAGGTAGTGGGATGAGGAGGAAAATATAGACGAAAGGCAGGACAAGAAGGAGAAGGGGAAGATGACTTTGTATTACTGAGAAAAAAGAAAATGAGTGTGTATAGTGGTAATATTAGGAGACATCATTGTTAGAGCAATTTTCTTACAGGAACTGTAAATGTTTATATTACGAATTAAGGAACTTGTAGTATTAAATTTAAGACATTTTTATTCCTGCCATCAAGTTATGCAAAGATGGCATGTAAGCCACCTTAAGAATTAGGTGTGGTCTCTGGCCCTTGCGTCTTTATGTAAAGGAATGCAGGAAGAGAAAATATACTCCCTCACCTACATTCTTCACCTTCACCCCATACACTGAGATTATGTGAGTGCTGAATATGGGGTAGTGGTTGAAGCAATAAATATTCTTTAATTCCTTAAGTAAAAACTGTTTTAAAATGAAAATAAAAATAAAAACAACAGTATAGCTAACCAGAACAACTTTTTTCTAAATCCATAACATCCTGTGTCCTCTCGATCAAGTCAGTTTCTCTTACTGACCTTCAGTGTCCCCCCTTGTTATATAAGGGTTGTCAACTACATCATCCATTAAGTCCCTTTAAAAAATAAAGTTCTAAGAGTCTCAGATTGCAGTGCTATATAGTTATAGTCTCCCTTTTCTACACATCTGTAAAGTAGGGAATCTGAGCTAAATGACTCTCTTTCTAGTGACAACGAACATTTGATTAGGCTGCCTTGATAAATCTTGCTCACTCCTGGCTGGTTTGGCTGACACGTTGCAATGTAATGCCATTACCCTATTTTACCCTCGAAAAGTTATTTAAACTTTCTGATTTTTAGTTTCTTCATTGTAATCTGGGAACTAAAAAAACCTACTTTGGAGGGTCAGTGGAGTTACATAAGATACTTTACATAGAATGAGTAGAGCAATGCCCAGCACAGTATACGTGTAGTCAAAATCAGGTAGTATCGTTGACCTGACGAGCTTCGAATTTTTTCCTAAATTTTTCTTGAAGCTTAGCAGAAGTTGTAGAAAGACTGTCATTGAAAGATAGAGTTTCAATAACAATAAAAAACAAATGATCCAATCAAAAAATGGGCAGAGGACCTGAACAGACACTCTCCCTAGAGGACATACAAATGGCCAACAAATATATGAAAAGATTCTCAACATCGCTAGCTATTAGCGAAATGCAAATCAAAACCACAATGAGATACCATCACACACCTGTTAGAATAGCTATAATCAACAGGACAAGTAATAACAAATGCTGGAGAGGATGCGGAGAAAAAGGAATCCTCATACACTGTTGGTAGGACTGCAAATTGGTACGGCCACTATGGAAAACAGTATCGAGTTTCCTCAGAAAACTAAGGATTGATCTATCATATGATTCAGCAATCCTTCTACTGGGTTTTTTCCCCAAGAACTTGAAAACCCATATCCAAAAAGATATTTGCACACTGATGTTCATAGCAGCCTTCTTCGCAGTGGCCTAGACATGGAAGCAATCGAAGTGTCCTATAATAGATGACTGGCTAAAGAAGCTGTGGTACATGTATACAATGGAATATTACTCAGCCATAAGAAGAGAAGAAATACTGCAATTTGTGACAACATGGATGGACCTCATGTTAAGTGAAATAAGCCAGACAAAAAGTTGAAAATCACATGATATCACTTATATGTGGGATATAAACCTAAAAAGCAACAAATGAACAGGACAGAGACTCATGAACATGGACTAGTGGTTACCAGAGGGCAAGGAGTGGGGGAGGAGTGTAGACTAGTGGTTACCAAGGGCAAGGAGTGGGGGAGGAGGAGGTAGGTAGACAGTTAAAAGGGGTCAAAAATAGGGGAACAGGGAGAAGATGAAGTGGGTAAAGGAGATCAAATATATGGTAGTTGAAGAAAACTGGACTTTGGGTGGTAAACCCACAATAGAATATACAGATGTCAAATTATAACGTATACCTGAAAATTATATAATTGTATTAACCAGTGTTACCCCAACTAAACTTAACTTAAAAAAAATGAGAAAAAAAAGAGAGAATTTGACTCAGAGACCTATTTCTTGAGGTAAAATTCTATCTACAGAATCATATCCCACACAATCTAAAGAACGCCGTGTTCTTCCACTAAAATCTTAAAGTGGCTAAAAGAAAATGTTATTCTTGAGCCTAGATTTGACTCTGTTGGAGCACACACAAGCTAAATGTACATTAAAACTACAACCTAAATAAAATAAACCCAAATTAATGTATTGTTTTCTTACAAAAGGATAAATAGAGCATTTTATTAACACTTTTTTTGCAGCAACAAAATGATAGTTCACATCTTTTCATTCAATACAACAAAAGCTATGTCACATTACATCACTGAGACACAAAGCAAAAGTTATTTTCATTTTCTTAAGGTCAAGAATGGTTTGCATTTTTAAAACAAACTTTATGTTTTGTATTTGCAGTAGCAGAGCCTCCAGTCACTAGCACAATACAATGAACAGATCAAATATCCAGAATAGACAATTAAATACACTAATAATATTTCGAGTTGAATTGGGAAATGCATTATTATCATTTTAGAACATTATAAAGAGGTCTGACGTTAACTTTTTAAAAGGAAAAAAAAATCATTCCAACCACCCAAAAAGCTACTACAAGCAAAAAAAAGAGAATATACAGACAGAAAATTTTATGCATTGCACTTATTGCTTGGTACACAAATGTTGCAATTCCTGTTGAGTTATATTAAGAAATGACAAGCAAAGTGCCTCTGCCCCATCTAAAATTCAATGACTCTATGAAAGTAGAAATCACAGTCCCCTAACCCAACATTAGGTGTATGCTATTTTTGTTTTTTGTTTTTTTTGTGAAGGTTGTTTATTATGTTTCTGTGTATGGATATGTATAAGATATACAGATATATAGAGATATAATTTTAATATAATTTATTGGCCTATATATTTAAGACAAATATATTTTAAATGGGACTTTAAATAATAAAATTGTCTACTTACAATCTCTCTATTAAATTTATCTTTTTATATTATATATAGCTCTGTGGCACAAGTTTCATATAGTATTTAATTATTAAGGAAGAAGAATATCTAAACCATTTCTATTTCTTTTGTTGTTAATATTGCATTTGCAGGGTTATATTTCCATAGTAAATTTCTTGTTAGATTCTTTATGGCGATTGCATCTTTTTTAATGCAAGTTACAACCTGTACAAAGTTGTAATAAAAAATACATTAAAGTCTATTTATCTTTTTATAATTTTTTTTGCAAAAAAGTTATGTGATATGCTACATGAAAAGTCAGATTTTATTGAAATATGAAGTGTTATATACTGTTAGGTAAATGAATGGAAGAACATGAAGCATACCCCTCACTTTACAAGTTTTCTTTTACAGAGATAAGTGGTTGTGCCCAAGCATTTCATATAAAACACTGCAAGATATTCCTTTTGATATCCAACAAAATATTCCACATTATGTAATAACAACAATTATTTAGTATGCCTTGCTAGTTGCTAGCCCACAATATTCTTCTCTAATTGAGAGATATCCCATCTTCATGATTTACACTCAATAAACGTTGTCACCATCTGATACAGCCAACATGACAACTTTACTTTTTTTTAAACAGGACTTCTGCATGAGATCTTGCAATACAGTGTAACAAATATATAAGTGCATTTTACATGGTCAAGTAGCTTTGGTTTCCTAACCTTTATATGGTGAAATGTGCCAACTGTTTTAGTTGTGCTTTATTAAACGGTGATGAGTTTTAGCTCATATGAATCCAATGAGTAATTACTTGCTTCTACATTTTTTACCAGTCAACCTTTAAATCATAAACACAAGAATAGATGACCTGGATGGAAATGAATGATTTTCACAACTTCTACAGATTGCACTTGATGGTAACTTCATGAGTTTGTTCTGATTTCATTTTTATAGCAAGACTTGCCTGGTTGATATGTTTACATGTTTACATCACATATTTTTAAAATTTTTGTGCAATCACAATTAATTTAATCACAAACACTAAAATCCAGCCAATAGCTTTGTTATGAATAATCATCTCGGTCCTTGTAGGTGTATGAGTCATGTACTTCTTCTTGTACAAATTCCTCTTTCTTTTCCCAGCCATTAGGCCAACCTCCATTGGCCTGTGTCGTCGCACCATAAGACTTGGTGGTACTGTAATTTATATAATTTTGAGTAATGTCCCCTGTTTCTTCATCAAGTTCATCTTCATGGATAAATCCACATTTTTCTTCACTTGTTTCCTCAGGGTCTGCCCAGGGTTGCTTCTCTCCTGAGGCAAATATTGCATAAAATATAACTCCGCCATAATGGACTAGGGCAGCGATCAGGAAGACATACTGCCACTCTTCACGTGACTGTAGTGACAAAAGTGGCACTGTGAGAACAAACTCCCCATGTTAGAAAAGCCTAACATCTTCTTTAAATGCTTCACCTTCAAGCTTTTCATAAAATTCTATCTTCAGGAGAAATTCTATTATGATTATATAAAACAAATACTGAGACAGAAACTTTTTATAATACTATAACTTTCATCATTAAAAAAATTTTAAATCTAATTTTGTAAAATAAAACTACCTATAAAATATTCATAATTTCTTTTAATTTCTATTGATTTACTTATTTTTTTCTCCCATTCCTTTTGTTTACTTCCTTCTGGTAAACCATGATTTTGAAGCTCTACATATAAGGACAAATAGCTGGTAATTATATTATTCCACTGATAACTGCAGAAGACTCTGAATTGAGGTTTGCAAATAAAACTCAGAAGATTTTTGTTTTCCTATTCTAATAATACTATAGAAGTGAAAGGTTATTTTTTTACTACATCAAAGATATCAGAAATATTAAAAGGTATTCAGAAGCATATTGCTTATTGGTTGAGAAAAAGGGCTCACTCAGAGTCCTTAGAGATTTTCTTCTGAGCCTCGATTATCTCCCTTATTCAGAGGTATGGTAACTGAACCAGAAAAGAAATGCCAAAGTGAATATATTAACCCCTTCTCCAACCATGAGAGAGAATCTTTTACAATTGAACACCTATTTTGTTCCATCTTACCTTATTCTTGGTCATTGCACCAACAATGATAGGGCAAACCATTCCTGACAATGTTCCAACACCATTCGAAATACCCATTAAGATACTGGCATATCTTGGAGCGATATCCAGATGGTTAACATTGAAACCTGAAATATATACATAAGCTTTGACTAAGAATCCTAAATCTCTTAGAAGTATCTATAGAATATTTTCTATACTCCTTAAAAGACAATAAGTACATAGTATGTGCTCAATAACTACTTTTGTATAATCCAGCTCATGGGAATGAAATGAAGTATAATTTATTATCTAATATACAATATGTGATACTCCACAGAGAAGAGATATATTCTCTTAAAAAAATAAAAAAGGAAGAGTAAGCCAAGAGAAAGTAAGTAGTAAAAAACCTAAATAATGATTTCTAAATGGTTTATTATTTTTATTTTATTTCCTAGTGGAAATATGTTGAGTGAACTTTCTCAACAGTTGAAATATTAAAGAGAAAAGTAGAATATAGAAAGATTAATAGATGATAGATGATAGATAGATAGTTCTAGATAAATCATCTTTTATCACTAGCCAAAATCAGATGTCATAAGTACAAATTTAAAAAATGTATATTACCAGATATAGCAAATCCACTGAATCCCACTGCAAGTACCAAGAATGAGATAGCTACCCCTCTAGTATGAGAATAGCCGACGACCAGAAGCAGTGTTGCTTCCATGCCAAAACCTTCAGAAACAAACACATGACAATACTTCAGAAATTTGCGTAAAATTTTCCAATGAGCCCAAAGTGCTAAAAATGCAAAGACTAATTGACCTAGCAAACCACTTTAGGGGATCCATCTTAAAAATAAAAACATTAATAATCCCTACACAGAGATTACTAAAGCCTCCCTTGTTTTTTAATAAAAACATCAAAAAACGACCTTAAGTTTTAATGTTAGGAAGGGGTCAAGTTTGTTATGCAGTTATTTAAAACTAGGAGTTATGAAAATCTGAAGATGGAAAAATGATTATAAATGAACAATGAAGGCACAGATTTAACTGGATATTTAATATGTATAGAAAAAGTTACTCATGTAGATCAAAACTTTGTGAACTAAAAACATATCCTTAACATCGCTTATGCACTTACCACCACAATTCATAATCTTTCTTACTGTAGTAGTGGAAAGAATTTGCTTGCTTCTTAGAAAATCTGCAATCTGCCCTCCGATAGGCACAATAATAGTCATTACTAAGTGTGGCACAGCAGACAGCATGCCAACCTGATGAAAAACAAAAAGAGGAGAAATATACGTGACCATAAATAATGTGGGCAATTTAATGGTCTTCAGTTTTCTGAATCCATCATAAACACTTTATGGACAAAGGAAGGAAAGACTGTCTCCAAATGACCACTTATTCATTCCTAGAATAAGTAATAACCTCCACAGAATAAACAAGAAAAGCTAAGTAAATTTACTTTGATCCCTTTTTATCTTCTCAAAGAGAATACTTTTTTTCCTGTGCCACAAGTCAGTAAATTTTGAGTTTTATGAATCTTATCACAGTGATTCACATTTATGTGCCCATTTTATATTCTTAAATATGTTTGCAAAAATTTGTCATTAGCCAGGGAGGGGAGTGGAAAAGAGAGACAGAGACAAAGACAGAGTGAGAAAGAGGAGAAATCCATTTGAAAAACCTTGAAGAGTCTGTATTTAAAATTCATTTTTAACTCATAATAAGGTTAAAAATCCTTTATTGGGTTTTTAATATATATGTCTTATGAGTGTTATATTTAGTTTCTATAAATTAAGAGCTCAGAAAATACAAATCAATTCTTTAATTTTAGGCAGTTTCTATATCAAATGTCAATATTTGGTCACATTGTCATACAGTATAGTTTCTGTACTAATTTCATAGTTTATAGCCCAATCTAAACTTTAACCCACCAGCGTCAATTCAACACATACTGTTTGACCAATAATTATGTTCAAGGCACTGTTCTCTAGGCGTTATTGAGGCAGGAAGTATAAATAAAATGCATTTTAATCATGTATTACCATATACATGGACTTAGTAAATTTTAAATATAAACATACAAGGAAGTTTTTTACTAAGTATAATTTGAAGAACAATTCCTGGCAAATTGAAAGTATTGGATAAAAGTTCATTATCTGGTATAAGTATGTCTTTCAAATTCGATTTTTGAAGGTTCAAGAGACAAATATTGTGTTCTATTTTATAACGGTAAATAGTGTGGAGACTCAACCATGAACTTGGGTTGTTGTGATGATTAATTGAGATAGTGATTGACTTTATAATAGCTTAAATGTCTAAGCAATTTAATTTCCTCTTTCATTTCAGATGTTTTATATTATTATTATAGTTTATTGCAGAGCTTGGATTCAGAACCATGTCAGCCTAGATCCAAAGCCCATGGTCTATTTCCTCCATCACCTCCTTCACACATTTTTCAGGTAAGTCAAGAAAGTTTTTTTTTAAAACAGTATAATCAAAATCTTCAAGCCAATCTGTTCATATATAATTTATCCACAATTTGAACTAAAAACATAAGTGAATCGAATCAATCCATCTGGTTATTATATTTAGTTTTTATAAAATGTCATTGCTTTTACTCAAGCATTTTCAATTAATTGGAGCTACAGGGCCAGAATGACCATTAATAACAGGTTCATTAATATCAGTTGGCTCCTTCACTCTCCTCCATGAGACCTGACTTTATTAATAGCCTCTCAGTGTCATATTTGTCCTAGATTATGAAAATGGACTCACACCTCCAGCAGCTTTTGTTGAGACGTATAACACCTCTCAGAGCTCCCAAAGGCTACCCTGCAATGTTTGATCAGCTCCAGAGAGAAGAGCCCTGTCTAAAGCAGCCATTCTTCTCAGCAATGGAGGAAGCAGTTTCCTTAGAAACAGGGATTACAAAAGAGCTCTTAGAATAGCTACTCCTAAACTCAGGTTTTCTTCAGTTCCAAGCCTCAGATAGTCTTTCATGTAGAGACATAATATGAATAGCGAGCCCAGCTGGACTTATGTAATGACATGAAGAGAGATGGCAAGTCCTTTGCCAGCACAGACAAGTGTATTCAGGACTCAGCAAAGGGCTTGGCATGGAGATGCCATTTAACAAATACTTGCTAAATGCTTAAATGAACATATGATTTACCTGGATTTGAATGGTATAGTAGAGAGAATTGAAACATAAATCAAAGGATCTGGGCTTAAACTTGAGTCTGTCATTTATTTCTAGCTTGGCCTTAGGCAATTTAAATACTCCCCCTAGTTTCTGTTTCCCCATCAGTTCAATAGAAATGGTGATAGTTATCCACCTGGTCAACCATACAGGGTTGTTCACGAATATAAAATAACCTAGTAAATTTCAAACTCTTATATATAGTAGTATTATTATGTTTATTTTATCCTTATAGAAAATCTCAAAATGATTACATTTTCATAGGTATAGTACATGTCTGTAGCATTAGCATGTTGTGCTCTAATTGGTAACCTTTTTTTTTTTTTTTGTCTATACCACCAAGCTATGAACTCTTAAGGACAGGAACCATGAACCATGGGTTTTATTTCTGAATCTAACACAAAACCTGGCATATCATGTTCAACAAATCCTTGTTAATAAATTGGATAAATAACATACAAGAATGTTTTCAGATATTTTTTGCTATCCTGAAATCTTTTAGCCAGGCAGATTTCTGAGAGCATCGAAGAAGAGTTAGATTGTTATTTTACATAAATACAATTCCATCTTAATAAGAAACTTTTTTATTCACTGTTATATTGTCTCTGACCTGAGACTTAAGGGAAGTTATGTTTACAGAGAAAAGGGTACGCTGCTGCCAACTGAGATGTAAACTCCATGAAGGCAGAGACTAGGTCTGTCTTGTCTATATTCCTAGTAACAAAGAGCAATTTCTAGCAGATAGCTGAATACAGTAAATACTCAAACACCTTACTTAGTCTTCATTTCTTGAAAGTTATTGTTGAATAACTAAATGAATAACTTAGGAAATTTAGAAGATAAAATCTTGGCAAAGAAACTTAATATTCATGTAAATACCAAAGTAATGGGTTAAATAGAGATAATTTTTACATACCTTGCTGATTTCAAATCCAAAGACTTCCTCAAAATATGCTGGCTGACTAATAAGTAATAAATAAAAAGTCCAGCTTCTGCAGAAGTTTGCAACGATTATTGCATAGACTGGCATTGATGTAAAAAATTTCCTCCATGGAGTCTTGAATTTCTGAAATCCCAAAAAGAGAGCCATTATAACCATTTTAAGTATATTCTAACTTAAATAGGAATGATAGGGGCTTTGTATTTTCAGGATGTGTATGTTGGGACATGAGTAGGAAGTAGGCAAGAGGTAGTGAATCATTAATTGCAACAGCCTAGTTAACTTTAGCTGCATGAATAATCATTTGAATAGGAAAAAAGACATATCGGCCCCTTCTTTTGATCAAATTGCTTCAGTGTTAAGAATATACAAGATTCCACAGTTTTAGAAAACTAATTCCAAAAGCATAGATCTTAGTTTCTAAGTTGTTTTTTTTCTTTTTTTTGGCACTGATAAATCACGGCTCAGCTAAAACTTACTGCCAAATCAGTGACCTTGTTGGTATCCAAAATAATTTATCTAAAATACTGAAAATTCAATGTTATTAGGAGGATAAAAATAAGAAAAATTAACAGTGCGAAAATGCTAGACATTCTAAAGACAATGATACCACTACATACTGATAAACTCTTGATAGCCAGTGGATATCAGTATAAATTCTGTGACACTGACATGCAAGGTTCTATAAAACTCACATGGTAACATCTAGTTAAAGCACTTGGCCACCCAGCACACCAGGGGCACTTCATAACCACAGTCATGCATCGCATAAAACATATGCGATATAGATGTGGTGGTCTTCTAAGATTATATTGAACATCTATAATGGTGGTCTTATAAGATTGTAACGAAGCTAAAAAATTTGTTTTGCCTAGTGACACTATAGCCATCCTAATGTTGTAGTGCAACACATTACTCGCATGCATGGTGATGCTGGTGTAAACACACCTACTGCATTGCCGGTCATATAAAAGTATAGCACATACAATTACAGTCGTAGGCTATACCATCTAGGTTTGTGTAAGTGCACTCGGTGATGTTTGCACGACAAAATCACCTAACGACACATTTCTCAGAACGTATGCATTGTTAAGCAACACATCACTGTAGTTATTTGATTGTCAAAACATTCCAAATTAACAACCTAAATATCATTAGCTTTGCTTATAACACCCATTAAAAATTACATTTAGTGTTCTTAAGATCCTGTATATGCCCAAATATAAAACAAGTGACTTCCCCTAAGACTAAGTTTACACCTTAAAATGCCTCTCATATTTCCAAATACTTTCTCAATCACTTTATTTTGAATACCAAAATACTGTTTGGTGAAGAAACAAAAGCCTAAAAGAACTTTGTTTAATGCTAGCTTGGGACATTTTGGCCTGACCAAATTAGTAAAAGAGAAGGCAAAACATTTTTTAAACAGATTTTATAATTATTTTAGATATAAAACCTCATAATTGTTTGTATTAAGAATCTAATTAGGCCTTTTAAAGATCACTTTAAAAGTAATATAGTAGGAAGTTATATTGTGATCACAAATATATATGATAAGAAAGAAACAAAACAAACAAAAACAACAACCTGTCAATAATATATAATGAGCACTATATGGCTTTGGATAAAAATTTCTAGTGACTACATCACAGGTGGGTTCAAAAAATGCAGGTTTGTTTTTTTTTTTAAATTAAATATATTCTTAGAAAATGGTGCCAAGTGAATATACTTATTCACTGATTTAAAAAATGGTCAAATACAGGAATGTCTGCATTATAGTATTATGTTTGCATATGAAATAATTTTAGAATATTATTAGAAGTAAATAACTTTTCCTGCAGGGGAGATATTTCTTTGATATATACCATCTCTAAGAACTTTACTCTTCAGGTTACAAAACACTTCACCAAATGTAAGAGAAAAGTACCTAATTTTATATCTTAAAACATTGGGGGGGTCCGTGGGAGGGTTTATGGTATTCTGATAATATTCTATGTACTGAATTGGCTGTTTGCTTCACAAGGGTATTTAGTTCATAAAAATTCAGCACTCTGTTTGCTTATTATTTGGTGCATTTTTCTGTACATATGTTATATCTAATTAATTTTTTAAAGAAATAAAAGAGATTTAAAAGACACTATAGTCAGCTGCAATGCATGATCCTTAATTGGATCCAGACTTAAAACAAATAGTGACAAAAGACATATGAATATAGACTAGGTATTAGAATTTAGACTGGATATTATAAATTTGAACATAATCTAGGTATTAAATAATGTTAGAAAATTATTTATAATTAGGTATTAAATTAGGTATTTTAAATTAGGTATTAATTATTTTTAGGTATTATAATAGTACTTAGATTGTGAAGGAGAATATTATTGTTTTTCTAAAAATACATGGAAGGGGTTCGTGGATAAAGTTCTGATATTTCATTTATTTTCAAATCATTCAGCAAAGAAAAGTGAAATAAGTAAGGCAAGGAGTTAACAACTGTTGCATCTACGCCATGGATATATGGATGATGTTGTTACTGTTCTTGTATATTAAATTTGTTCACAATAAAAAGTTCAAAATAACTAAAGCACAAATTCTATTCCCGCCTTATCTTATTTTTAAAATTTAACTTTGAAGCTACAGAAATGTGTAAAATATTAGTAAGAAATAAATTATTGTGTTTAGAAAACCAGTAAGGTCTAAAAAATGGAGAGTTTGAGATTATCTCTGCTGTTTTATTAATCTACTGGCTGTTCTTTTGGTTTTTTTTTTTTAGAAATTGGTTTTCATTTAGACTAAATTTCTGATTGTATTTTAAAAACTTATGCTTGATCTAGACATATAATTTTTCAAAAACTCGTTAATAAAAGAAGCATATTTAACCATGTAGATACAGGCTGATAAGATTATTTTTGGCTAGAAACTGAAGCTAAATTCTGAACTCACCAGCCTATAGTTAGCTTTCGGTCATGGCAACTGCAGCTGGTGGGCACCGGAGCACACTGCCAATTCCTCCCCCCACCCTCACATCACCACTTGTTTTCTGAATAGCCACCATTAGAAAGAAATTATCAATCCATTACAAAACAGAAAGAGAAAAGTTCTAATGTCAGTCTATTCAGCTCATGGAACAACTATAATGTAAAGATGATTATTTTTAAGTACTGAAATTTAACTTCTGAATAATATCCAATATGGGATTTTTCTTATTCATTAAAGGCCAAGATACCTCAGCAACAATGGATGACAGACCTATTTACCCGGAATGAGATGTCAAAGACAGCCCTTCTCTAATAAATGAAGCAGAGAAGCAGAGCTGGAATAAAATACAATTAGAATGGGGTAAGGGAGCCTTTAAAAGAACAAGGAGAAACATAATGTGTAAGGGGCATTGGTTCCGCAGCCGGTACATGTTACCTTTCAACTCTTACAATAATAAAATTGAATTATGCATTAAGTGCAGAATTACTTAATCTGTCTAAATGCATTACTTGTGCTTACCAGTTTTTTCTTTTTTATAGTATCATATGGCTATCTATTGATTACTATTTATGATATATTAATGTCTCATGAACTAAAGTATTTGCATTATTGACATAGAACTGCCTTTCACTCTTCATAGGTAGATCCCATCTAAGAAGCCAAATCATAATTATAAAAAAAGCTTTACAACATTATCTTATAATACTTGATCTTCATAATAATAATTCTGAAAATCGATAACATTGTATCCATAAAATGATTATATTAAGAATATTTTCATGCCAACTATTATTGGCATTCTAATGCTTTATATTTACCAAACCATATGTAATATAAATATACATTCTAATGCTTTATATTTACTAAACCATATATAATACAAATATACATTCTAATGCTTTATATTTATTAAACCATATATAATATAAATACATATGTATAAAACCTACATTTAGATTATTCAATAAACAAAATATAGCCTTTTCAATGACTGTGTTAGGTGATTTGGCATTTCCTACAATCTAAAATTAAAAACAATTTGTTAAATTTGTTTAAATTATGGACTATATAGAACTGTGTTTCAAAAATTTGTTTAGGTTTACAGTAATAGCTATAATCCAGGGCAAAATCTGAAGATACTTAACAAAGATAAAGAAAAAAGAAATTATAGATGGAGGAAGTAGCAATCACTCCTAAGTAAGTTAGGGAATATGGATGAAGTAAAGAAAATCATGATTCATACCAAACTAGTTTTGTTGAATTGAATAGTGACTCATAAAATAGTTTGGTTGGTTGAAAGGAGATGAGATGGAGAATTAGAATAGAAATATACACCATAATAAAGTTCTTACTTCCATTGCACCTAAAAGATTTGCACTCTCTCCAATGCTTTCTTCTATGTACCTACGTTCTTCATCTGTAATAGTAGGATGCTTTGCAGGACTCTCGTAAGACACCAAAAGCCAAAACATGTACCAGATCATTCCAAAGCTTCCTGCAAGCCAGAGTTCAAAAGGAGAAAGTCAAAGAAAACCATTATAAATACTGCCATTTAACAGTCATTTGCTAGAATAGACTACAATAATTTTGTGACAAAAATATTCTATTAAACGTGAATTCGAGTTTATGTGTCTCCAACTGACTTTACTCATCTCTTCTTGTCTTTTGCCACCAGATGACAAGATTCTGGAAGGCTGGTCCTGTAGTTTTATCTCTTTGTCTCTATTAAATAATATTGATACATGGGAAACTCACAATAAATAATTACTGAATGGTGTGGTTCAGAACATGTTCATACATCTAATAAATATTTACTGAGCAGTTACTTTTGCAGGCACTCTGCTAAATGAGAGAAATGTGATGAACAAAAGAAAATTCCAGTCCTTAAAGAACTTTTCTAGGAGTGAGTCCTTTTACCTTATTGCCTGTCTTAATTATATTAGAGTAGTCACTATTTTCAGAGAAAAGAAATGCTTGTTTCCCTCTACTGTTAGCACTTCCAGATCTAGTAAACAGAATATTAAATAAAATCTAGAAGATTATTTTACCTTGAGTAACTACTGTACGTTTAAAAAATGGGCTTCTGTAGTTAATGTAGTAACATTTTTCTCTTTACATGACTGTATACCATATTTTCAGTACATGCTATTACCTATTGGTCACTCTTTGGGCAGATGAAAGTTATAAATTCCAGTACAATAAACTGTTTGCAAATTTTTTCATCACCTTCTTTATTTAGCACTCTCGCCATTAAAGTATGTCCTTATTGTGCAATATAAATGTGGAAGCATTAATGATAGAAAGAATCTTAAGTGATTTATTTTAGGTTCCCAGCAGCTAGCAATTTCATTTTTGTCTTGTACTGTTCTTTTTCCAGTGGGTACCAATCCAAATGCCGCTGATCGCCATAATTCTTGTTTTGTTTTGTTTTTTTCCTCATTCATTCTCTAAGAAGAGTTCCTTAAAACCATAGTTTCTGATATTCCATGCTTCTTTTAATTACTGAACATGATAGCAAATACAATCTGGGGTCATATAGTATGTGAAAATTCAGTATAGTGTAGTGAATATGGAATATGATCTCTCAGATTCAAATCCTGGCTGCATCACTCATTAGCTACATCATCTGATGAGAAACTGAATTCTATAAACCTCCACTACAAAATGAGATGATAATTTTTATGAGATTATGCCAAAGAGAAGTTAAAGGAAATGATGTATAAAGCCCCTAGCACAATAGATGGCACAAAATAAGCACTCAATAAATGAGAGCTCTTGTAATTTAGAAATAATTATCATTACCGCTAACTGAATGCATCTAAAGTGGCACTCAGCTAATTGCTTTATGTGCATTATCTTTTTAAATCTAAGGCACTATACGGGTCTTACCTTACTAAATTTTAAATTATTAAAATTTGATTGAATGTGTGGCTCAAAGACCCAATTTTTGTTATACACAGCACGTAAGTACTATGATATGATATTTTCAGATTATCCAATATTAAAACTTTGTACCATTCAATGATAAGTATTAAATAAGTTATAACTTGCAATAATAAGGCTAGTTTTTGTGAATGCTTTGTGGAATTAGCATCCTTCCTTTAAATCTACATCACGTCTTCATTTAAGTAATTGATGAAGGGACAAATCAAGGGATTTAAAGGATGGCCATCCCAACTTTATTATACATCCTATAAATAAATACTTTAAACTTCTTTGAACTATGAACTCTTGAAAATCTAATGAAAGATATGGATTAAAATGTGATAAAAAGATCTATCTGGAAAAAAAATGTACAAATGCATGTATGGCTTATAATTTAGGCATTCATAAATCCAAAACCCATTCACAGCTTTTGACCGAGGGTAAGAGCCTCTCCTATAAAGTATATTTAGTAACATTCTCCAAACATAAGGATTTGCTCTGATGAAAACATTTCAAAATGGAAATGGATCATGGCAAATTTGGAAGCAGCTGAATACTGTTCTGTTCAACTTCATGAATCTTTCAGATTCTCGTGCCCATGTTCAAAAATGGTATTAATCAGTGACAATACCAGTTAGAACCCAGCTCTCTTATATTTCTCCTTTCCTCATTAAAACCGTCTCTTAGAGGGAGATTCTAGGGGTACTTTGAAGTGGTATGCTTTCAGCTTATGGTTAGAAAGTAAACAGAAAGGAAGATTGAACTTAGGGTTACTTGTTATTTTTTATTGCCATTTGAGGCTTCATCTCCTTTAATTCTGGAAAAATAAAGACTAAAATATGTTGCTGCTGTAGGTGACTGATAATATTTTATCACAAAACTGAATTGTTTCACTAGCATTAAAAGCACCATCCAGCTTTCTACCCCTGTTCAGTCATGAGGAAGCACAATCAGGGAAATGAACTAGACAGTAGCAAAGAAGAGGAGTGGGCACAGCCTAGCTCTTTCTCTTAATCAGCTTTGAATTGAGAGCTAATTTCGTTTGTTTTTAAATTCATAATAATCAAGGACAATATTTGTCATATATTACAAAGTTTCCATCAGCAATGTGGTTGTTTTTTTAAATAAGTAACAATGTAAGGAAAATAATAGAGAGAGAACATTTTCCTCAAGCTTCTCAGAATAAAAGGAAAGGATTCTTTACGGAAAAAAAATAAGTGAGTAAACAGAAGTATGTTTAGTGATCCCTTTGTTTTAGCTTATGCACATTTCTTTTAACTCTGTTGTATAGAAATGTAACATACCATAGACATAGAATACTGAAGACCAGCCAGTATACTGTACAAGAATGCCAGCTAAAGGCATTGCAATCACAGCTCCAGCATAGGAACCTAAAGTAGAAGGGAGAATGGGAAAAAGCTAAGTGAATTCAATAAAAAATTTTGACTTTATCTCATGTTCCTTGGTTGGTTCACACAAATACACAGTGGCACACGGGTGCATGTGCACTCACACCCATACACTTCCGAACACACACAAATATCTATACCTACATATTTAGCCAGTAGAGCAGAGGATTGCACAAGTGGATATAACTTACCCAGGACACAACAGACATTTAAAAATAATAAGACTATAATAAAAAATAAAAGACTAGAATAGAAACCATTCATTAATGTCTTTGGAAACCTAGATGAAATGAATGAACTAGAAAAATATAAAATACAAGAAGAACTAGAAGATTTAAGGAGTCCAATAAGAATTAAGGAAATTGAAACGGTGGTCAAAAACTTTTCCTCGCTATCAGGTTGCAGGATACCTGGATGCCCCACGCCTGAGGCCGACGCTGCCAGGGCCGCGGGGTAGGACTCGTCTCTCTTTCAATAAAGTTGTTGGTCTAACTCAAAACGAACAAACAACAAAAAAAACTTTTCCTCACATACACACACATCTAGATGGTTTTACAGCTTTATTAATTTTCAAGTCTTATTCAAGTTGTTCCTCAACTTTTACCCACCAGCACACAGTACTCACCACAAAAGGAGGTGGTCGCCAACCTACTCCTCTCTAGTGGAGGGGCCCATTTGCTCCATATCCCATGGCATGCTGGGTAGGTGACGCCCTGTGATGGGAGAGGACATATATCACTGTTTACGATCCAGGGTCGTTGGGAAATAAGCACATTCCCTTTGATGCTATTTCCTTTGAATGTGCACAGAGGAAGCTGCTTCTTGTGGGCCTTTACTGATTCCCTGAAACTCTATTTTTGAAACTTTCAGCCCAAACCAGGTAAAATATGACCCCTTTTCAGTGACCTGTTCGAATTCTTCCCACCCTTCAAGTCTTCCTCTGATCTCGGTTTTCTTCTAATTAAGGCAAAATAAAAGATCTTCTATTAGTTCATTTGCAATTTGGAACAGTTTGAGATTTTGGAAGGTGTTTTTGTGAGGCATTAAGCTCAGTGATACCCAAATGTAAAGAATTCATAAAAAGGAAGGTAAAGCTCACACTCCCTAAAAGCAGTGTCTAGAACTTAAGACCTTTAAAATACAGTCAGCCCTCTGTAACTCCATGTTCTTCATCCACAGATTCAACCTGCCTCCAACCTCAGGTCTAAGTAATCTGGAGACAATTTAAAGTACACAGGACGATGTGTGTAGATTACATGCAGCAATGCTATTTTTTATAAGGGACTTGAGCACCCTCGGATTTGAGTATCCTCAGAGAGGGGGAATCCTGGAATGAACACCCTTCAGATACTGAAGAACAACTGTCAGTTTGATCCTATAGATTTTTCCTTCTTTTTGGAGATAGGAGGTGGTTTTCAGTGCCTTAATATTTTATCTGTTTTATCTGTTCCCGCCATACTCTATGGAAAAAGAAAAGGCAACAGGCAGTCCCAAGTTTTTAAATGATACTCTTCCAAAAGCAGTAGGTTGATAGAGCAAATCGTTAGAGTTAAGTGCCCAAAGAATATATTCAATAAAATATTTTAGTGAAAAATCAAATCATGATTCAAAGCCAACAGGGACTTTGTATAAAACTGTCATAAGGTATTAATTCAGGGTTATCGCCAGCAAAGGGCAGACTCAAACATTTTTATCGCAATCCATTAACAAAATTGCTTTTTCTTTTTTTTAAGTCATTCACTAAACATTTCTTTAATACTACTCAATTCTAAAGAAGGGGAAGTAATCGGTAATAGTTGTAATTTAGCATCATTTAAAGACACAATATCTAATTGCCTAACTTTTCCAATTTTTTTAACATGATGTAGACATAACCTAATAAGACACATTTATTTGTAAATCAAGACAAAGATCGCCTAATAATTCTTAATAACATGCCAACCTTAAGATGATGTCATCTTACATTTCCATACCTCAACAAGTCCCTGCAATATCCTAACAAAGATGACACACCCATAATGCACTCTGGCTGCTGATGGGATTAGCATATTGAGGGTAGAGGTAAGAAGTATGGCAGCTCCAAAAACCCTGAAAAAGAAAAGGAGTTAATAGAGCTAAATTCTCAGGTCAAGTTAATTACAAGCAATTTTAAAGTAGATTGTTTTTTTCTGAGAGAATAAAATATGTCCTGGACTTCATTGCTAGCCATTGCAAATAGATATTTGAACTATCTTGAAATACTAGATTACTTGAAGCACAAGAAATAAAAGAGGGATCCAATAAATCTGGTTATACTTACTTGTATTTATTTTCTTCATAGATATAATTACAAATAGTAAATATGCAATGAATCATTGTATATTTTTTGATCTCTGTCTCAGCTTACAATATAAGCTGCTTAAGGGCAAGAGCTGGTTTTTAGATACACTGATAGCACAGTGCCTAACACATAGTAGAAACTCATAGAAGAGTTGGTGAAAAAATAATAAATGGTTGAATGGAGTTGTGCCTCACATTATACAATTATTTGCAACTTCCCTGGAATCTGTATATCTATAAAAATTTTATGAATGAAATCATATTTTAAATCTCATGATCAGATCCCACAACACATGTTTTTATAATCAAAACGACTATTACTTAATATATCTGTCTCAGGTCTTTTTTTATTTTTATTTTTTTTTTGCATGTGTGTGGGTAGGGAGATTGTGTTTAAGGCACAACTCTTAGATGTATACATTTACACAACAAGTCAAGAAAGAATTGCTAGAAATGTGGTGCTAACATTTTTATACATCTGCAAGAAAAAATTCCATTTCATCCTTAAAAATATATAATATTCATACTAAGCAAGAAAAACAACCCCATAACTGAGTAACTTTAGAAATATTCTCTTACGCAAAAGTTTTGAGACACACTATCTCTAATGAGCTTAGCTGTGTGTTCTGTGCAAGTTTTCTCAAGTTGTACATTGTGCCTTTGATTCAGTAAAAATTGGTTGTCTCATAGAAGCTCTAAGTCTTCCACGGGATACATTTAAATGTAACTGTGAAAGACTTGAGTTTCTGAAAGGAATCTTGAGCATTATTATTCCGCTACTGAAATTTGAAAAATGACTTTAGAAAGTGGATCATCTCTTTTTCTATGAATCATAGACTGGGTCAAATACTTTTGTTTACTTGATGCAGCCTTCCATCTGCCTGTCCTTAGTGGCTTCTCTCTCCTGAGGTAGTCACTCAGACGGTGAATGTTCTGTTCCATTTTTTTCTCTGTGCTCTTTCCTGAACAGGTATCTTTGGGTTTGTGTCAAAAAATAATTTATTTCTTAAATGTCTGGCACAAAATAGAAACTTTCCAATTCTAGAAATAATGACTTCCATGAAGATGCCACATACCTAGTGGCATTAAATGTCTGCCAAATATGGATTTATTTTTCAGAAAATTAATGCAAAAATTCCATAATGTGTTTTTGTAAAAATAAGAATCCAAAATTGTTATAAAAATTGATTTAAAACATATTTTAATTCTTGATTATTACTTTTAAGTTGAAAGAATTTTCACCTTTCTTAAGATGGCAAACCAAATGTCTTTGCATGCAAACCCCAGAACACCTTGGAAGTTTCCTTTAAGGCTGACAGGAAATAGGAGGGAGTATATGGGGCATGTTTCCTGGACCTAGTGGTAAATGGTTCGTGTTCCCAAAGGCCAGTGAGGTGAATATATCTTTCCACTGCTCTGGGAGTTCGAATGTGGTATCTGTGCAACAGAGAAGGATAAAGGCGGAAAGGGTGAATGACACAGGACTTTTGGTTACATGAGTAGGCTGCCTGGGTACTGGCAATCTTGTGATGACTGTATCTGTATATTCATCCCAATTTGCTTATTATCATCAATAATAATGAGACTGACTGCATAAGGCTTTAAAGATAAAGAGAACCAGAACGACATAAGGCTATAGGATTTTTTAAAGTGTTTATATTAGTTAGCATTCACGCATTCAGCCTTTTGGAAGAATTCTTTCAAACTGTCATCCCTGAACCAGCTGCATTGGAATTGCCCGGAGTTCTTGTTAAAATGCAGATTTCTCACTCTAGACTTTTTGAATCAGAATGTGCTGTGAGTGAAGCCTGGAAATCTGTAGTCCAGGTGAATTTTGCATACTAAGCTATGCAAAAAAACACGGTAAATGTTTTATCAGGGTTTCTCTAACATGTGTGTCTTCTTTTCCAATAATATTTTGAAGGTATGATGCATAAAGTTCATTTTCTATGAATATAACTTTCAATCATTACTTTATCCCTCTTTGAAGGGTTTTAAAATACTGCTATCTCTAGAAACGCTCAAGAGAGATGAATTTTACCCATTTCCTAGCTTGAGTTTTCTCAGCCTCCACACTATTGATATTTTGAGTTATATAATTCTTTCTTGTTGAGATGCTGTCCTGTGCATTGTATGATGTTTAACAATACCCTGGCCTGCACTAGATACCAGTAGCATACACCCCAAAACTGTGACAACCAAAAATGTCTCCAGCAATTCCAAAATGTCTCCTAGGGAACAGAATCACCCACCAGTAGAGCTAAATCAATTATGGACTATTGTTGAGTGCTTAATATAGTTGGCTCTAAATTTAATGAATACTCAACTTGCTACACACTATGCTAACACTTCATATGCCATAAAAATCCACAACCACCTAATAACCTAGTGATATTGGTGTTACTAATATACCCATTTTATACATAAAGAAATACTATGCCTGAGAAAAGTGAAATCACTTGCACAAGTTGTTCACCAGTTCTAAGTAGAGCCCTGTTTCACATCTAGTCTGATTCTAAAGCCAGTGGACTTTACCACTAGGATTTATATCTGATGATGCACATACTCTGTACTTAGTAATGCATTTCAGGATTCTAATTGTAAATTTAAATAATAATTTTCACAAAGCTACTTGAAATCAACCTACTATTTCTGAAATAAAACGTTAATAGATCACTTTCAATGTTTACTTTCTACTCTTGCCCTGAATAGTGTTTGAAATTATCTAATCTTACAACATTTCTAAATGCTTCCAACTTTAAAATTCCTTAATTCCTTTAACAATTCTTTTTTTATTATTATGAGTGGCCATCGCATCATAAAAATGCGTTGACTTTTTTCTAACTGTTTTAAGAGTAAAATCCATTAAAGTTTTCAAAACCTCATCTTCTCTTTAAATTTGGTGTAACTGGTATACAAATCAATATCCAAATAATTGAAATTCTGATTATTAAAATTCTTGCTCAATATGAGAAGGCTTTGCACCTTTTCTTTCTGTACTATACACAGCCCAATTGAAGCAGCCATTTCATTCAGCATTCATTTATGCATTCACACTCCACACTGTTGTGAGACGATATTCAGAGCAGGGTATTGTGTTGAGGAGGAGAGGGGAGCTAAAATTCACAGAACACTCGCTATACTTTTTACACCTACAGTAACTTAATCCACATGACAACTTTCTGAGTTACACTCCCTTCTCATTTTACAAATATGAAAATGCAGACAGAAAGTTCCATAAGAAAAAATCAAGCGGTGGAGCTAAAATTTGAATCCAGGGCTCTCTGACATGAAAATCTGCTCTTTTATCTAAATGATGCTACTTGGCACTCAGAAAAAAGACAAGAATGGCCCTTCGTGTAGTAGGAGAAAGAAAGAAGTAGCCAAGAGACAACTTATGTCAACGCTGTAACAGGACTACAAATGGAAAGCAAAAGAGAAAAAAATCCATTCCAACTGGGGTGGACCAGGAGGCAAGCTCTTCCTTCATAGGAAAACTTTCAAGTTGGGCATTGGAAAATGAATTAACAAAAGAAGGAAGAATTTCCAAAATGAGGAAATGGTCAGCAAAAGTCCAAAAATTGGAAGAGATTAAGTTATAGATCAGAATCTAGGGCTGTATTGAAAATGGCTGGACAGAGTGGTACAGGTGATAGGAATAAGAATGTCAAGAGTGAGATGATGAACAAGAATTGTGTGTGTGTGGTTGTGGGGGCGTGTTGAGGAAATGTAGTTAGGATAAGAGAGAAAGAGCAAAGTCCTTAAGTCCATGACATCTTGGAAATAAAGGAGTTTAGGGTCATAGAGGATAACAGAAGATTAAGCCACTAAGGTGAAGTAAATATGAAACTTACAAGAATTAAAAGGAGAGGGATCTAAAAGGCCAGGGAGACAGAAGGTGATCAGGATTCATTTAAGTTCATGTAAGATAGTGGCGTGAGAGGAACGAGGGGCCAAATTCACTAATGGTAGCAGAGAAAAATAAGTGATGTAATATGGTGCAGAAATTTTTGTAAGACTCTAACTTCGTCACTTAATGAAGATGTGACAGGAAGTTACTAACTTTATAGGCTTCTGATTAGTTGTCTGTAAAAAGGGCCGTGCATGGTCAGAAGCATGGTTTCTAGGGCTAGACTCCCTGGGTTCAAAGCTCATTTCTGTCACTTATTACTGAGGTTATCTTGAGCAGTTTATTTTACTATTTATGCTTCATTTCTCATATACAAATGGGGATATTAACAGAACCTATGAGTTATTACAAGTAAGCACCCAGAAGAATGTCTGGCATATCCTAAGTATCTAAGGGGTGTTAGGACTTATATGAGGATGATATTAATATGTAATGTTTCATAGAACTGCTGTGAAGCTAAATGAAATAATGCACCTAAATGGCTTAGTCTGGTGTCTGGTACATAAAAATAAACACATAAATGTGAGTCAGTCAAGAAGAAATAATAATAGCTTATGGTTATTGAATTGTTAGTGTGCGTCAATCACTGTTGTAGATTCTTGTTTTAAATGAACAGCAATATTAGAAAGCTATTACTGCTATCCTTACATCAAAGACAGAATAACCAAGTCCTAATGAGTTTAAATATCTTGCTAAGGTCACACAGATACAAAGAGGATTCCTATGGTTTATATTTACTCAGTCTGGTTGTACATCCTGATGCTCAAACACCAAGCTCTACTGTATGTTAATAGCAGAAGGACACTAACGGTGACAGCACCAGCAGACGAAATGAAAACTTTGAAAGACAAAAACATTATTGAAAGATGGATGGTCATAGCAGTGGGAAACAGAACAGGACTCAACCCCATCCCTCCTATGTTTTAAAGTAAGTAAATAGAGAGGCTCATTAAGGAAGGGTTTTTGTCTTTTTACGAACGAAGTCTGTTTCAAAAAAAGAATGGAAGAAGTAATAGAACTGAGTATGGAAAGGAAGTTCCAGAATATCAAATAGTTTAGCTCAGTGATTTTCAAGCTTTATCCTATGTGATAATCACCTCAGGGAGCTTGTTCTAACACAGATTGCTAGGCAGCAGAGCTTCTGATTCAGCAGGTTTGTGTGGGATGGAGAATTTGCATTTGTAGCAAGTTTCCAGGTGATGCTGATGTTAATTTTCCTGATTTGGGAATCATAGGTTGACCAGTACTATGCTAGATATTCTCCCTAGACATCACAAAAAGGACAGATCTGAGGCAGAGCAGGCCTACAATGAAAAGAGCTAGACATAGCTGAAATAAGGGGCTTACCTTTTATTACAGAGGGAAGTGGCAAGAGTTGAATGCCACTGAAAGAGACGACGTCATTTATAAAATATAAACTGTGATTAGATCATTTGATCATGATCCAAAATGAAGTTCACTGGCCTGGTTTTAACTGTCTGAACTGACCAAATTGACAGAGCAGCTGCCATATTTTTCTAAAGAACATATAAACAGCATGTAATAATTTTTTTATGATTGCCAGAGGGGAGGGGATTGGGGGCTGGGTGAAAGAGGTGAAGGGATGAAGTACAAAGTAGTAGTTACAAAATAGTCATGGGGATTTAGAATATAGCATAGAGAATATTGTCAATAATATTATATAATGGCTGTATGTAGTTCCAGATGGGTGTTAGAGTAATCGGGAAGATCACTTCATAAATTACATAAATGCCTAACCATTGTATTCTTTACCTGAAACTAATGTAAAATAATAAAAATAAGTAAAAAAAATACACTATGTGAATTCAAATTCCAACTCTAATTTCTTACTAGGTATGTTGTATGTTACTACTCAAATTCTCTAAGCTTCAGTTTCTACACTTGTAAAATGGAGATAATAAATGTTCAAAGGATTGTCATGAAGAAGGTTAAATAAATCAATTACGAAAGGAGACAGTATCTGGTTCACGGTAAAGAGTTTATAAATATCAGCTATCATTACATAGAAATTTCCTAACATTCAATTGAGTTTTCAGAGAATTATTATTCTTTGTTCTTTTCTTCCAGAATATTTTTGCCGTAAGTAATCTATTTCTATATCAATGGAGTCAGAATTGTTCCATGTCATCTTGAAATTCTAGCGCTTAAGTTCATGAAGATGTACAGTGGGAATTCTATCTCCCATTCTGAAAGCACATAGAATTAATCAACATGCATTAACCTCTCAATCTGTGTTTCAATAGTTAATCTAAAATATCACACACGAAATAAAATTTTTTAAAAAATTAACAACCTTCTCTAAACCAATTATACCTGTTTTGGTATCCCCTTACCCTTACCCCCAATATTTCTCTTACACACACACACACACACACACACACACACACACACACACAGCCTCTTTTCAAGCTAATCTCTTGTAGATACTTCTAAAGCCCAGTAGAGCACTTGTATAAGACTTAACCCAAGGTATCATGTGTCTCTCCACCCCCTAAGTTATTTGAGTCTCTTGGAGAATACAGTCCAGGTCTTTATTTCACTTCTTCAAACCCCATGATATAACAGAAGGCTTTTATATAGTATGCTGTTATACTTTTGTATAAAGGCTTTAAAGGGAGGGCATGATAACCTCCTTTTCTGAGGTAGATGTAGGTGATAGCAGAGTTTTCTTCTTTGAACCTTCTTTATTCTGATATCTTATTCAATCAATTGACCATTTATTTGTTCTTGAGCTTTTAATGGGGACAAACTGCTGTTCTGGGTATCCTAACAATCCTAGGAAGCTGAGTTATTCTCATGGAATAACTGTAGGATACCAGCTATGGACTAGAATTTAGAGTACCCCTGTGGATAAATCCTCACTTGAGATAGTTGCTGAGTTCAAGTACATGGCCCAGTCTGGCCTCATCCTTAAGTCTTCCAAACAACACTATAGAATCTCCTGAAACCAACTACCATTACACTTCTGTTCATCACAGCATCCTGGTCAGCCTCGGAAACCATTGTCTCTGAAGCTCTGCTTTCAAAATTAAATTAGATTGTAAAGCTTTAGAGGTAATACATTCTCCTCTTAAGGAATCTCATCACTTATCAATCCTTAATGTCGTTGCATATGTTGTATCATGCTTGACTGTCATCATTTTTGTTTGGCCTGACATAACAAAAACAAACAAACATGATCATTGATTATTGAGTATATTTTTGATATCTCAACAGACAGAAGGAAATCGATTATGTACAAAGAAACATTTGATATTCATGTGAGTTTTATTATCCCTGGCATTGGTCTCAACTTTGACACATATTTGCGTTTCACAGCACTGCTGCCCTGAAAACAATATGCATCATAATAGGTTTTTCAAGTTTATCCTCTTATCAAAAGACTTGTCTAAAAAAGTAAAATCATGCAAATAAATAAATCTTTTAATTATTCCACAGCCCTAAGTAACATAGTGTTTTTTTTAAAGAGGCTGTAAAATAGTTTTGGTTTTTTTGTTTTGATTTTTTTTTTTTTAGAACATGCACAGTAAAGCTATTCAACTGGAGAAACCTGTTTAGTAAGGAAGCACATCATTTGAAGTCAGACACACAGGAGTTCAGACCCCCTACTCTTCCTTTACCAGCTAGTAGTCTTTGGGAAAACAACTGTGCTATTCTGCGTTCAGTTCTCTCATCAATAAAATGGATGTAAGAACGTCTGCCTTATAGAGTCACTATGAGGAAGAAAGATGGTGTATATTATGTATATTTTATTATTCTAATCAATTCTAATTTCATATGCCTCCTAAAATGGAGAACTAAGGCAATTATTAAGACAATTCATAATTTATATCTTCCCTATTCCCACCCCCAATGAAAATGTACTGTTTAGGGAGAGGTAGAAATTTTATCCCTGAATGATCTACTTCACATTGATTAAATAAGCTCTTCTGATATTCACTTACCCCTGTCCACTTTGCATGGTTAGAGTAGCTCTTCTGTGTTTCCACTCTGTCGAGCTAGCTTTCTATTTTTCTCCATTTTAATCTAACAGCAACACTTCTAGACTCTTTTTAACCACAGGAAAGGAGAAGGCATCCTCTCCTCCATCACATAAATTAAGTAATCAGGTTACTGCATGACTGCAGTAGGCATAAAGGGAACATTTGAATGGTTTTTTAGGTTCGTTTTTACAATCTTTTTGTTTCTTGAAATCTTACTGTGGATTTTTTCAGGTGTATTTTTAGTGTTTGTCTAGGCTTAATGTTAGATTTCATAATATCAAATAATTATGTCATTTATCTGAGACCATTTTAATAAATTGGTAACTATAGAATAGAAAATTAATTCTCTATTCAATACAACTAAACAATTACATATTTGTAAAAATCTGACTTCTGATTTCTAGTCTGGGTTTCAGTTTTGTTTTGTTTTCTTGCTTTATAATCAGTTTGAATTAAAAAACTCACTCAAGTTCTGATTGCTACTTCTTCCAAGTAAACGTAAATAGTGTAAGGGAAAATAAAGAAATATACTTTACATATAAAAAAAGATTTTTAGAAAGAAATAAATTTTCTCAAATAAACATTTGTCCATTTTTATTTTCTAAATTGTAAATCTCAGTTCTCTATAATGTCAAGAAGTATTTGTATCGATATATTTATATCACTACTATGTATAAAAACAAACCATAAATGAAAATTCTAGCAAATTACACATTTTCTCAGCAATGAACTAAACTAAAATAGTTATTGCTAAACAAATAATCAAATCATATAGTTGTGAATTAGGTAGATATTGCCAAACTTGAAGTTCCAAATAGCAAGTTGGTTCTCAGCTAGAATGATATTTTATTTTGCTTAAAGTTCTTCTCCTTATAATTGGTAGATAAAGTGCTATCTGAAAAGTCTACTCCTGGTGTGAATTTAAGTCAGGGATGAGTCATCAGCAATTGAGCTGAGGAAAAAAAAGAAACACAAAAAAATGTGCAGACTAAATGTGAAAAATCTTAACTTTTCTATGCCTAAAGAACAGGGTTAGAAATTGATGGGTGCTCTCAATTTTTCAAAGAGCATCATTATGACTTCTGTGAAATAAGGGCCATTTACTTATTAAGATTGCTTTTCAAATGATAAACCACTTGAAAGCTACTTAAAATTATTGCTTTTTAATGATTTCCTCAGAAAATGACATACTAAAATGAATTTGATTTCTTTATTTTCAAATTGAAACCTAATTTTGACTTGCTTTTTCTCTGCTTATTACACACACACACACACACACACTTCTTTCCTCTCCTTTGTCTTACAGTATGAAATAATTATATTTTCTTACATATAATCACTTTAAAAACACTCTATGTGTGTAAATTGTCTGTATGTGGTGCAGGAGGCTCTATATTAATAAACAGATTGCTAAAATTGAGAGTCATATAGTATCCTTAACAAGGAAATGTTTGGAAAAACAAATGTTGTTGTTGAAAACCTGTACCACATTCTTGCCTGATGATTAACATTCATTGTGGCCCAGGGCGAGTTAGCTGTAAAATTCCCAATCATTTCTTTTTTCTATGACCCATAGCCACATGCCTCTCGCATATCAAGCCCACTCCACAAGGATTTGTCCAGAAGAGGCAACAGAAACACTGGTGACTTGTCACTTTTACAGCTTATATCCATTTTCCCTGAATCAATCAATCAATTTCCATTTGGGCAGTGGGTTGTCACTTAACAAGAAACTAGTGTTCCTCTCTCCAGGTGTGGCACTAATCCTCTCCTAGAGGGTGTGCAGGAATAGACTGATTCAGGCTGCTTAATCTATTTAATCTAATCAAATCAGAGCTCCATACCTTCTTTTGTCACATCTGATGCCCCTACTCCCATATTAAAAGAAAGAAAGAAAGAAAAAGAAAGAAAGAAAGAAAGAAAGAAAGAAAGA
>NW_006433024.1:2915112-2921596 GCF_000325575.1 Pteropus alecto | reverse complement strand
AAGCAAGCAAGCAAGCAAGCAAGCACAAGCATGAGCCAGCCCTCTAAGTCCCTTGGTACATCATTAAGTTGTAAAAATGACTTCATCACTCATGACAGAGAAATTAGACAGCCCCAACAGTGGCATATGGCAGCGGGAGAATCATTCTACCAGCTGCCCACCTGACTCTCTCCTCCCTCAAAATCATGTCTCTCCCCTCCAGAGGCTGCCTCTGCAGTGCGGTAGTAGGATGTGGCAGCCACAGGGGAAGCTAGAGCTAGTAAGGGGTGAGAGGAAAGGAGAATGGAAGGAGAAAAAAGCTGAGAGAAGCTTGTGTTAGCAAAGCACGTGCAAGCCCTTTAGGGACCCCTCCCCGTCTTGATCCATCTATTCATGTTATGTAAAGGGTATTTTCTTTTGTCAGAAAAAGGAAGACCTCTTCTGCATTGCCCTAGATACCTAACCTACAGGGCCCACAATAGAAAGGCAGCTAGATGTTTTATAGATGAGTGAGATAGAAATAGTCACCTCTGGCCCTAAAAGACGAGATGACTATAAACTGTTTTTCAGCCATAGAAGGATGGTGGTCCCTTGCAGCATGCTTTATGTTCATAGTTTGAATTATATTTTCACACAAAGAGAAATTTGCAAATATTTCTCACTGGAAGGGTTAAGGAGCCCTAGCTTGCAATGGAGGTTGGAATAGATAAATAAATAGAGAAGGAAAAAAGATGCTAGATAGATGATGGATAGATGTGAGAGACAGACAGGGAGATAGTGTGTGTTTGGTGATGAGACTTAAAAATTCATTTTCAGTAAAAGCTTATTTCAATAAATAAAGCATATCTTTATTGTTTTATTTCTGTGAAAAAAAAGAATTATGGCAGTAAAATCATTTCTTTCTGGGCTTAAAATCTGAAGGTGTTGTGTTTAAAATAGGTTTGTTCCTCTCTTTCTGAAAATCATTCTCACAAGAGGATTTTTCATAATCAGACTATCCAGAATATTTACCTAAAGTATATTAAATTTCATTTTTATAAATGCTAATGCACATTAGTAAACTGTTTTAAAATCTACCCATTTAAATATATTCATTTTTAAGTATAAATTATTCTTTCATTTATATCAGTAGTATCAAATTTCATTTTTATAAATGCAAATGCACATTAGTTAAGTTTTAAAATCTATCCAGTTAAATTTGTTCACTTTAAATATAAATTAATCTCCCTTTTGTATCAATAGTATGAATTAAATTGTATCATTTGAAATCCTAAGGAAGAACCTCTCTTTGCAGGCAAAAGGTCCAAACTACCCCCACCTCAGTCATGCTCAAACCTCTGCAATCTTCTAGAAGCCCAAACTAAAAAAGGGGCTAGGTAGAAACCATGTTTTCTGTTACAGATAATCATACTATTTAAGTCATTATCAAGTTTGAATGTTGCCTTTTGCAGAGAAGAACAGAATCAGTCATGTTGTGGTCAAATAGTTTGGGAGCCAGTGCACACACAAAAATACAGTATGTTTTTTGCCACAAAAATCTAAAGATCCCTTGGGCCTGCTAAAGGCTTCTCTCTCTAATTCGTGGATTTTTGTCCAGGATTTGGGACATGATAGATTGTAGGCACTCGTTCAGAGAGCAGATGGCTCAGCCTGCTACTGAAAGTGAACTTTGCAGTGAAACACATAATCAAGCAGAGATATTAAATTTCAAAGTAGATGTAGCCTGTGGTCATGTACTGCTGGACATCTGAGTTTTAGTCATAATCTCTTCTTTCCTGGTCCGTAAAATGAGAGGATTGGATTAGATGAGCCCTGTCCAGCACTAATACAGGTTCTTTCTGTCATAGGGAGTTCATCTTATGATACAGACACATGCAACCCTCAGTCTTTTATTCAAATAAGGAACTATTTTTTTCTTTAGCAAAAGTCATTAGAAACCCACGAAATACTTGAAAAAACAAAATGTTGTCCTAGGAACTGAATCTTATTTAAATAAAGGATAGGGGCAGGGGAAGATAAACTGTAACTTTCGACAGAGAAATCTAATCTCAAACTTAAATGGATTTCTCTAAATGTATTTATAATGCCTGGCTAGAATTCTAACATTGCATACACTGAATTACTAGCACTCTCTATACTGTTGGCTAAAAATATTTTAAAGATAGCTCTTTAAAGGCCTTCAAATGAGATTTAACGACATTTGTGGTGAACAACAAAATTAATTGAGAATAATGTGTGTGAGAAAATAATTTTAAAGGCAGAAATCTGGCATGTGAAAAGAGGCATTTTTATTACAATAAAAATAATCCTTTTGTATTACTAATGCTTAAACACAAGTAATACTGAACGGTCATAGAAGTTTTTTTTCTTTTAATTTCTTTCTGAATTTAAGATTTTTATTAATAATAACAGCAAGTTATTGAGTGCCAAGCACTTTTTTACAGAATTTTACATATCCTCTTATTTAGATGTCATGATAACCGTACCAGGTAAGTACTTCGATTAGTCCCCTTTTATAGAAATATAAACTGAGGCTCAGAGAGATTAAATAATGTTTAATGTCAGTAAGTTATTAAATAGCACATTCAGGCTCTGAACACATATAGTTTTGTTTTAAAACCTATATCTTAATCTCTAGGCCACGCTGCCTTCTCAGTTTTTTCAAAAGCCCAAAACATTTTGTTGTGATGTTCTTTTTATTTATTCAACAATTATTAATCATTGGCTACTCACCCTCTGAGATGCTAGGTATATAGCAATAAAAATAACAATGACAAAACTATTTCTTTTTGTCGTGGAGCTTACATTTTATTAGAGAAAGGCCAACATTAAACAAAAAGAAAAATAAGTAAAATATTGATAAAACAGGTGGCAGTAAAATATTGATATGACAGGTGGCAGGGCTGGAAAATCAGGAGGACAGGAGCTGGATAGGAAAAAATTTTAAATATTGTTTAAGTAATATTGCCACTTAGACAAAGGCAAGAATAGTCTTTGTGTATACACTATTACCATTAAAAACATAATGTTGACCAAACTTCCTTTGGTAAATCTGACTTTCTTTGGTTATGCCAATGCAAAATTCTGTCATTTCTCTCATTTAATATTTGCCCAGGTTCCTCATCATTTTCTAAATACAAGGTAAAAGTAGTCTTTAGCAATTTTGCATTTGTAAATATCTGGATTACTGTAAGTCTCATACTCCATATTATTTAAAGACAAAATTAATTTGTCCCCAACACTTTTTAACCACTGTTAAATATGTTATTATTTGAAAATATTACAGATTTTCTGAAGAGTCTTTCTTTGGCTCTCCACCCTAAGGCTCTCCACGAAGGTGACTAATCCACCTGCCCAGAATGTGCCATAGCCCTTTAATGAAAGGCAAAGGAAAAAGTGATGCAAGAGCTCTCCTCTGAGTTTCCTCTACCCAGAACTCCCTCTGCCCCTCTGTTCAATAAACAAGAAAGCAAGAATATTTATAATTTGGCCAGAAAAAGAACCAAATCTCTATATTCTGACCAAGTATGCGACTAATTTTGCTTAATTTATAAAATAGAGACTCCAAATCATTGTCATTTGTTTTTCATTAAGAAATATGCCAGGAAGCATAACCAGGAGCCTTTTTCTCTTGAGGAGCTGTCTCCACACATCTCAGTTCCTCTACTCCAGTTCCATCCACAACAGTGAGAGCAAACACTTTCCAGTGTGAACTTCTTTCGTACCTAGAGGGAAAGGAATCTGTCCCCAGTCTCCCACCCAAGAGAGATCTCGTTCTATTATTAAATGATCCAATGGGAGAAGCTTATTTGAATGGGCATACAATACTTGTAGTGGAAATCTGGTCTTGCTGTGTTGTTTTTACTGTTTTTGAAAAAGAATCATAATAGAAAATATACATCTTTTGAACCAATTCTAAAACTCTCAGATTTTGTGTTTTAAAAAAGTCTTATAGATAAAATTCTGTATAGCATGTATAGGACTAATTGGACATTCATCAACATGTAACTAATAGGTGTCTCTGGGTGATTAAATTATTTATGATTTTTTTTATTATCCTTTCTTTTATATTATATATATATTTTAAATATGTAATACTTTCATAATACAAAAGGGGATGTTATATATTTTTAAAACAGGAGGCTTCAACTGTATTGTAATGTTTGGTTATATTTTTTAGATGAAGCAAAAATGTTAAAATCCTAAGATGCAATAAGGAGGTTAGTCTATAATCTTCTACCTGTTCATAGTACATTACAATGAAGTTTAACTTAATTTTTTTCAGTCTCGTAGAACGCAAAACACCATGTAAAAATGTTAAGTTTCTCTCTTTTGAATACCCATTTAAAGGTAAGGTAAATTTGGATTCAAATAAAAATTCTAAAATTCAGAAATTTTTCCTTTGAGGAAAATCTACCATATAAATTAAAACCTGAGTCAGCATCAGTCTTTTCTTTATGAAAGATGACACAAGCGATAGCAGTGAGCTTGCTTTTTTTCTTTTAACCAGGAAAATCTGTTTATTGACCTCCTACTGTTACAATTAGGAAAGCTGGGGCATCCATGGTGTTTTTTTCCTGGCAGGAAAATGTTATCGTTTTAGCATTTGGCAAGCTGAAGGTTTTGACTCTGAAAAAATACTTACTGGCAAAGCCATTGTATTTCCAGTTTACATTACATTGAGTTTCCTGTATCAGTTTTGGGTTTTGGCAAATTATTGGATATTCACCCCTGAAGTGAAAATATTTCATATATGTATGTTTGGAGTATCTTTCTGGGGAAATTTATTTTGTTTAAGGAAAAAAAAAAAAAAGATTCAAGACCCTATGCATTAGGGATATGAAAGTCAAAAATGTAACATGTTCATCACCAATAATATTTAAGGAAATATTTCCTTCAGATTTTTCTGCCTGATATCAGTTTTTTTATTTGATTTATCTCATTCACAGTTAATCATTTTCATTTTACACAGTTAATCATTTTCACTTTAAACTGATTCTTTTTTAAAAAAAAATTGCCTCTTGTTCTGCCTGAATGCTAATACTCCATAATGTCAGGCTAAACATAATATTCCTAAGCTATGGCACTCTCCTCTAGAACTCGTGAAACTGTCCAAAAATCCTCACCCTACAGTCATTAAACCTAAAATAAATTTCCAAGAATTCCTTCATAGGCCTTGGAGAGGATGGAGAAATCTTGGACAGGAAGACACCTCTGGTGAATGAGATTGAAGCCACAGGAAGGTTTCATTGAGAGCTGAGGAGGGACCAGTTTACAAAAGCAGAGAAGATATCAAGACTAGAGAGGTGCCCAGTCTTAAATTACTTCCCAGGTTTTGGAGGGAGGGAGAAGGTGAGGTCATGTGTACAAGATCTGAAGGAAGACCTGAAGTCTTTATTTGGGGTCTCTATGAAGCAATAGCTGAAGGGCGAACACATGGGTTCTTGCTCAGCTTAACAATTAAAATTTAAGAAGCGTGTAGTTTTATTATGCTACAATGAAGCAAATGAAGCTCTCACCCTCCGAGGGCCAGGCTGTGCTCCTTGACACCATCAGTACTTATGCCCCAATGTCGGAGTCCCTTTGAATGCGCTGGGGACATTCCTGAGGGCTGGCGCTAGGACCAGGACTTGCAGCCACTACCGCAGCAAGGCTGGAGGCCGCTGGTCGCAGCTGAGCACCTTCCCCGCCCCGCCCCTACTCTGCGGAGCTCATTAACAGGTGGAATCGCACCCCGGGCGCCTGAAATCGCCCCTGCCTCCATAGAGACAAATCCTTCAGATCCAGAGCACCATCTGGACTGGCTCCCCGGCCGTATTTTCGACGCGCCCTGCCAGGAGGTCAGCCCTGCAGGGAGCCGGGGCACCCTCGGGCCTCGCAGGCGAGAGCGCAGCACGTGTCGCCCCCACCTCTTTGTGCTCCAGCCTCACAGTCCGTGCTTGGTCAGCTCACTGCGGGGCCTCAGCTCCTCCTAGACCTAAAGGCACGTCGACTATTTTGTGAAAGGCCGGTTGGGCCTGAGCAAATAGAAAGCGACAACTAGCGCCCTCCCAGGAGAGAGAGCCCCAATCCTTTTGGGAGCCTTATTATGGAAGAAGGCATCAAGAGTTGCCACTTCGAGAAGGAGGTGCCAGGGACCTCGCCCAGGAGTTCCCAAACCCCGCAGGACTGTCGTCCTTTCCCCCAGCCTCCTCTGCCCCTTCCAAGTGTACAAGCACCACCACGTCGAGCCCTAGCCCTGCCTGGCGCGTTACCTGTTGGCTGCCAGCCGAGACGCGATGTAGCCACCTGGAATCTGCGTGATGATGTAGCCCCAAAAGAAGGAACCGTGGATCATCCCTACGGTTTCTGGGTCCCAGTTGAATTTGGCTTTCTATGGGAGTAGGAAAAAAAAATTAAAATTAAAAGCAGTGTGGAGGGAGAGAGCAGTCAGTGCCTGGACTATGATTTTCGTTCAGGAATTCTCGGGCCAAATAGTCTTCCCCCTCCCCTCCCCCACCTCCAC
>NW_006433024.1:2909094-2915057 GCF_000325575.1 Pteropus alecto | reverse complement strand
GACATGGATGTTGCTCAATTTTCGTTTCCTAATAAAGTTGAATCTACACCTTCTCGTAGGGAAAAAACATCTCTTTTAACTGAAAAACAGTGCTCGTTTAAAATCTACTGTGACTAGTAGCAAAGCTGGGCCCCCTGGCTTTGCTCTCAGAAAACTGTTGGGCCGGTCGGATCACCTCACCTCAATGAATGAGGAATCCTCAGGACTCCAGTTTGGGAAATTTGGACTCTCCAGGAAGAGATTCCTTTAGCTGGCTGGAGATAGAGACACCTGGCAGGGTGCATTTAGCCAACGCCCGTCAGTGAGGACAGTGGTGTCATCGCTTGGAGAAAGGAACCCAACCCAGGAAATTCCGAGGAGAGAAGGCAGGGACCTTGGAACAGAAGGTGCGGAGGGGAAGGATGGTCCCAGCAAAATGGGGGTCGGTGTGGACCAGAATGACTTGGAGTAAGTCATTCTTTGCAGAGTCAGTGGAGAGAGAAGCGTGCTTTGGGGAGGTCAAGAAAGCGGGAGTGGTGTGTCTGAAGGTCGGGGCCTAACTCTTCCCTCACCAGCGTGAGGGGCTGTACTTGGCGAACCTTAAAGTAAACTCGGGTGAAATATCTGCATCAGAAAGGGAAAAGAGTGCTTATTCCGCCTGGGAAAATGGGGCTGCTTTTTTTTCCCCTTTGAATGAAAATTTGAAACCAAACACATTTTGCAGGGTCTCCCGGAATCCCTCTGGGGAGTCAGCGCTCACCGCCTACGTGTGCAGAGCCCGTCCCAAATTACTCCTCCCAACAACCCTTGCTCTTCTTGGCTTATGATCGCTCAGATCCCTAAACGGAAAGCACGGACCCACGGGTTTCTGTGAACTTGACGTTGACTCTCTTCTCCCTAGGAATCACCCAACACACACAAATGTAGGACTAGGGTACTGGATTCCCGAGACCCCGAGACGCGCCTGCGCTGCAGCACCATCTCTGACCTCCCAGCCAGGTGGAAGGCTCCTGGAGACCCCCTCGGGGAAAACTGTCCATGTGCGCATTGTGGATTTGATTTGTTTTTTTGTTGTTGTTGTTTTTGTTTCATTTTGATTAAGAATGTTTGGCGGGAATTGGAAGAAGTCGGGGGAAATTATAACACGCTGCTCTATTACTCTGAATAAATGAAAAATATTTCAATTTAGATTTAGAGGACATTACTAAGCAGCAACTTCTTGTATGAAGTCGCTCTTCTCAAAAACCTAGTGAGCTAGATACTATTTTCCACTTTGCGGGTAAGAAAAGGAAGGCCCAACCGGCAGAAGCGACTTGCCTCGGGTACAAAAAGGGAGAGGATAATACTAGAAGGGTTTTATAAGAGCTTTGCTAGAAGGGGACTGAGTAAGCATCCAGGCCTTCTTCATGTTGGGGGAGGGGGGAAGGGGGAAACGGGGCTCAAACGGGCCATGTGGCTTTGCACAACCACTCTGCCAGCTGTTGCCCACCTCCTTTATGACTTTGCCCCCGCGGTGGATGGTGCTGTTGTTGACCATGTCCACGATGGCCACGCCCAGGTTGCAGCGGATCCCGAACGAGATGCAGAAGCCGAGGCCGCTCATGATAGCAATGATGTAGCGACGCGGCAGGCCAAAGCACGTGCAGTCGCACAGAGGCGCCTTTTTCTCAGGCACCTCCAGAGGCTTCCCATCTTCCGTCAGCTCGATGGTCTCCCCGGCCTCTTGCTTCTTCTCCAGCACCCTGTGCGGCAGAGCGGGGAGAGGCAAGGACGCGTCGGGTTAGGCACTCTCGACGATGGCCCGTTCCCAATCCTCTGGGCCAGTCAGGGCTGAGGGAAGGAGCTCTGACCCGTTCCCCTTCCTCTGGGATGGAGGAGTTAGAAAGACACCAGGCTTCAGGACCTCATGGGTTCTTCAGCCTCTGGCAGTCCTCCTCCCTTCCGCAGCATCTCTTCAACTTTAATGCCTTCTGGCCTCTGGTACCCAGTCCCCATTCCCTCCGGATATAACCCTCAGCGCCTTGCTTCACATACACAGAAGGCTTGGGCCTAACTTTCTTGTGGGCTCTGCAGTTTATGAAGGTTACCCCAAAGGCTTCTTCTCAGCACCTGTGTAGGCGCCTCCCACCACAGCGGTTTACTCTTGCGATAGAAAATTTATTCAGCCATCCAGTCTCCCGCAAGCCGCTAGGCTGCGGGCCGGCGCAGCCCCTGGCCTGCACCCGACCTACCCCTTCCTTCCCCGTCAAATTGAAGCTTTCCGGGGTGAGAACACCGCAATCCCGCCCCCAAGCCGAGCCCGGCGCCCACGGGGCCTAAGGCCTCCCCAGTCCAGTGCCGATGCGGAGAAGGTCTGCGAACGTTCTCTGGGAGTGTCACGCACTCTACTGCCCCGTCCTCCAGCCCCAGGGTGCCAGATCAGCGTTTACTTTCCGGTTACACATTTCACTGTCTCCCCGCCTTTTACTCGAGTTTGAAACAAAGACCTCCGCAACATATGGCCGCCGACACCTAAGCTTCCTACTGCCAGAACATGAATAATTAATTATTCACAATCTTGCGTCATTACTATCTCGGCTACAAACACTGAAAAATGTCACGGGCCCATTTCCAAAGACTTAAAATGTGAGTCCCAGATATACAAACGCGCCCCAAATTAACTCTGCTAAGATGTTCCAGCCAAGGTGAAAGGTCTCATATTTAGTTTTTGTTTTGTTTTTAAATATGCATAGTATTTCACAAGATTTCACCTGCCTGATTCAGTTACTTTTAGGCTTTCCTCCTTGGGGGCAGGGAGAAGGGGAGAACGGAGTGATGGAACCATGTTACTAAAAGTTGATAGTATTGTTCTAGTCCACGGTGTATCCGTGAAACTACTATTTTAAAAAGGTGAATGTGAACGGTAACATCACCGATGGACCCTTGAGATGGACACTTTCAATATTTAAACAAGGAATCTCTCCGTTTACAATTTGCAGTCCCCCATATAATTGATTTTTATGTGTGCTCTTTTAAATGATGTAGCCACACACAATTGTTTTCATGCACACGGGCAAAGCAAATGAAAATTTCAGATCAATTCCAAGAATGCACAGCTTGAGATTTGAGATTACTAGGGGGGGAAAAAAAAGTCAGACTTCCAAATTCTGCAAAATTATCGCCTGGGAATGGGTCAGAAAGGTAGTCGTGGCTATGTTAATGCTTATTTCTAAAGTCCAATCCCAATTGTAGAGCACAGGGCAATTTATTCTGGGATGGAAAAACTCAGCTAACGAAATTTTATTATTTTCTTACATTGGCTTCATATGCTCATATATGCAAAGTTGAATTCTGCACCTGAACTCCCCACCTGATGGCACTTGAGCTGAGGAACAACAGCTCTTTCCAGGGCAGCCAAGGGACTGCAGGCCCTTGCGGTACCTACTGCCGCATAGCATGACTGAGCCCGCACAAAGCCCCCAAAAACGGAAGAGATTTTGCAATTTGGGAGGCACACTGGTCATTTTCTTTACATTTCCTATACATTTCCAAAGTCTTAAGTTTCCCAGCTATGAAAATGAGTGTTCTCTTGGAATCGTTTCTTTTTGCTTCTGCCTTCTCTTCTTGACTTTGCTCTGATTAAGAAAAAGTGTATTCCTGTAATGTTCTTGAAGTGATTTAATGTTGAGAAGTTTACCTCATAATTAGTACAATGGCTACAGGGAAGATAAAAAAATTTAAATAATTTCTAGTTCTTTCAAAGTCATTTTGCTGGTTATTATTATGTCTTTTTTTAAAGTACTGTGCCATTTCCCATGCAAGAAACAGACTTCTATGAGAAGTCAAATAATAAAAAATACATTGTACATTGTTTCAAGTTCAGAGAGAAGAACTGCTTCAGCTATCAATTATTGATATATTTTGATTCTTCTTCCTTCTGTACAGAAGGATGATTCTACCGGAGATTCACTACTCAAGTGATTTTGAAGCTAAGATCTAAATTTCTTTTTGCAATTACTCTTTGGAATTTCTTGGTTAATTTTTTTAAAGGATTGTATTTTTTTTTTTATTAATTTGTCTGCATCAAAGGAATTTAATTTGATGTCACTATAAGCACTAAAAGAAAGGTTCTTTGAATAGTTGCTGGTCATTTTTCAATTGTAAAGAGGATAAATCCTGGATAAGAAATAATGAGAATCTGCAGGTACCGAAACAAAAATCGCATACACACATACACAAAGCAGACAGGTTCATTTAGTACAACATTCCTGAATAAATAAGCAAGTTTCCAGAGCAGCTCCGCTCCTGCAATGAGCAACAAAAAAAGACTTTCCGATCATATTACAATCTCTCTAAGCAACCAGGTTTTACGGAAATAGCCTTTGCAGATTTTTTCATGCTGAGCCCCAGGCAAATATGGGTTTGCTCTCTCTTACCTGTAGATCTGGCCGAGGGATTTTCCGGCAAAATTCTTTAGCCCCTCTTTTCCTGGGGTCAAAATCCTTTGTTTTACAGACTCCATTCCTGCAAAGACTGGTGTCAGCTCTTGCCAAATTTAAATAGTGATCGCTATAAAAGGTGAGAGTTGCGCATATTGTCTTAACCCTTTAAGGTAGTTGTGGGCTTTTTCTCCTCAGCAGAAAGGTATTGGTGTGCCTCCAGCAAGAGTGCTAGTGAGAGAGGGGAGGGAGAGTGAGAACGAAAATACAACAGAATAGCTGCATGCAACCCACGGGTTTCCTAATAGGAGAGTTGGTAGACACAATCAGAAAGTCTCATTGGAAGGGGAGGATCCGGTAGCAAAGGGCGCACGCAGTGCCATGGTATTTGGGCGGGTGCCGATGAGTCCTTGTCCTGGAAGTCAGTCCACTGAAAAACGATTTAAATTCCCGGTGTTGAACGCCTCATTGCTATAAAATCTTGTGGCTTTTAAATGGAAGGGTGGAAATATCACAGAACCCTTGTGTAAGGACAAAGTCAGAATAGCACTTTTTAAAAATGTTGTATTTGCTGTAAAGAGCAGAGAGCACTTCTCAAACTCATGGGAGCATCCTGGGTCTCAGGTGAGCGATGCTGCTATTAGTTTTTCTCCTTGTCTGTGATCTCCTCCCATCACGCCGGCGCAACTCTGCTCTGCGGTAGAGTCGAATTAAGATGGAGAAAGCTTGCTGCTCTTTGAGGACGTGAGTAAATAACAGATACACAGTCCTGGTTTGGGCAGCGTCAGGGAAGAATTTTTTCAGCACGGCTGACAGCGCCCTTGTGGGAGCGTCTCGGCAGGAGGGTTCAGCACCACGGACAGAGTAAGTTTCAGGAAAAGGGGCAGCTTCTTTTGGCTGACCAGATTGCCAACTTTCTAGGGGAGCTGGGCGGATCTCCCTAAACAAGGACTATTCTGGGGATCTACAGAAATGGATGCTATGGAGACCAACTGGGAAGATGTCATCATCGCCAGAGTTTGCAGGGAGAATGGTGCATTTAGCTCTGCGAGGAAGGAAGACTTTATTAAAAATTGACAAGTTACTTCTAGTCTCCTACGTTTTACCCAGCACGTTGAGATCACATCTGATGGTATTGTAGGGAAGAAAGATTACAATATATTTTACTTATGTTCGTGGTATTCTGAGGTAAATGAGCTCCCATGGATATAAAATATATGTAAACAGAATGCATAATTATATTGTTTGGGTGTTTTGTTTTAACCCCTAATGAGAGAGAGAGAGAGAGAGAGAGAGAGAGAAGGAAAGAAGAAAAGAAAAAAAAGGAGAGAAAGGGAAAGGAAAGAAAGAATAGTTACAACCTCAGTACCCTTGGTTAAATAAAAGACAGGTAGTTTAATATATATTCCTTGGAATTTTATGATTCTTCACTTAACTAATTCACAGCTGAAACATCAATATACTAATGAAATTTGTGGCTATACATTGTGCTTGTCAATAAATAATCACTGATGATATTTTCAAGATTCACTTAAAATTACTTTTATTCCTTTAAGGTGTGTCTTT
>NW_006433024.1:2837569-2909080 GCF_000325575.1 Pteropus alecto | reverse complement strand
CTAAAATAGAATTAGAGAGATCCACTTAGACTTTAGTTTTCACACACAGATACAGCATTAATGAATCTATTTCATTAAGCAAAGCAACTATGCTAGCTTAATGTTTATTATTAATTCATTTTACATGCATCACAAACTTCTTAGATGCAGTTCATGCAAATGATTACAAAACAGATTGCCCTTGAACTGCATTCTCAAGGTCGAAATACTTGGATTTTATTTAAACCAACAGGGGGAGTAGATTTTTCTTGGAGATCCTGGGACCAAATCTCAGAAGTGTGGATCCAAATGCAGAATCATACAAGAATGTTCTCTGAATAGGCCAAATAATACAACAGATATGTGTACACAAAATGGATAGCTGGAAAATATTATCAAAAGTGACTAAAACCATCTGCAATTATTAAATTTAATAGTTGTCGTATTTCATTATGAGTTGTGATAAAAAGGATACTGAAGGTATCTTTCCCTTGTTTTGATAAATTTGAATTAAATATATACACACACACACACACACACACACACACACATACCTATAAAACAATGAACTAGATTTTTCTAAAACCCTGGAATGTCTCAAAATAATATCTATCCCTGACGGTAATCAAGCACCAAGAGGAAAAAGAAAACATTAATTTACCCCCTTCCAAACAACAGATTCAAGCTAATTGGGATGTGATTTATCTCGGTGCTTTTCGAAATACCTGTTTTTAAACTCTTTAGTGGCCAAATTCATTAAGTGTAATTCATTTAGGGATATCTGCGATTTTGAAATTCTACAAAGTTATGAAAAAAATAGAAGTTAAATGAATATCTTTGGGGCTGGATGATGATATAAAATGATTCTCCTAAGCATCCCTGCTTAAGTTTCATCCCAAATGTTGAGATCTAAACCACCTGATTACTAAGACTGCATTATATTTATCTGAGGGGGCATCAAGCAATACAAATTCAATATGAAAGCATTGTTTCTAGAGTAAAATAATTACATTCACCTTTATTGGAATAAATGTCATCCGGATCTCTTTTCCATTCTCTTAATAACAGGGTGAGTGCTTGAATAAGAATTACTGCTAATATTGATTTATTCATTCTAAAAATATTCATTTAGTGCCAAGAATTGCACTAGGTTCTAGGAATGTCCCCTGAAAGGCTTCACAAGCTACATGGGAAATAGACACACAAATACAATTACAAATAATTATGGGTGAAATTGGACAAGTTAAGTAACCCAGCCTGGAAATGAAAATGTACAGAAGAAAATTCAGGAAGTGGTGTTTCCTTGTCTGTCTTAATACTTTAACAGAAATTTAGTCCTATGAAGATGATGGCAGCCCAGTGGAACTGAGTAGGGGATGGGTTATGTTACTTAGAGATCATCCCAGCCAGAGGGGACATCTTGAGCAAAGTCATAAACAAGGGGAAAATGTTGTATATGGAAAATTACAATTGTTACTAGGCCACCTGAGACCAAAGAATGCCTTTTAGGCTATTCTAAATTAATAGCTACTCCCAATATAAGAGACATGTAGTCAGACACTCTTTACTAATCCAACAAATTTTCTTTGTGTATTTCCAAAAAATCCAAACACTAAACATGCACCTTTGTGACTTTAAGTTCAAAAGATTTATCTTTATGCAAGGAAATATTAGTAGTTATACATATGGCACTAATTTAGTAATATTGAGAAAGCCTTTTTTCTCCTTTCTGGACACTCCCTTACCCCTAATATTTTTCATATAGTTTTTAACAGTGCCTTAAATTGAATTATTAGACAATCCTTTTTATAGGAGAATTGTCCTCTCTTCCCAAGCACTCTTAAAAATAAAAAGGAGAAAGTTTCATTGAATATAACTAATGTGTGTATCATATTACAATTTCTGAATGACATTCATGTACACAACCTCATTTATTTCTTATACTTATTCTTCAAAACAAACCAGTTTTATTCCCATTTTATTGAGGTGGAAAATGAGATTGAATGACTTGCCAGACTTCATGCAATCAGTGATGAAGGAGCAGCAAATGTTAGTTTCTTAGAAATTCAGATCTTGTTAAGACACAGATTTTGATTCAACAGGTCTAGAGTGTAGCCCAAGATTCAGCAATTCTGTTTCCACGGCTGATTGCCCGTGGATCCCACTTTGGGTGTTATAGGTCTAAAGTATGAAATGTGAAATCACCTGACCTGAGTTGAGGTCCTTACTCAGCTGATTATTATCCCTGGAACTTTGAATTAATCACTTAATTTGAATAAACTTTAGTTTTATAATTTGCAGAAATTCACACTTGTAATAAGTGATCATCCCTGCCACTTGTAAAATTCTACGACTTTTTCGTTAATTTATTCATTGATGTAAAACCATTCTTTTAACCCTAAGATTTTCCCATTGTATTTGAGCTAAATGGTTAATAATAAACTGAGAATATGTCAGTAATATAGAGAAATGTGCTCCTTTCTGCAAGGTCTGTCTTGTTACATATTTAAAGAAGAGTAAATTTATTGCTTGTGTTTTACTGAGTAGATGTTAATTTTTATATGCAATTGTTTAAATAATTGAACAATTGTCATTATAGTATTCTTTGAAATTTACTTAAGATATTACCTAATAGCAATGTGATAGGTTTACAGTTGTTTATATCCTTGTGTAAGGAAATATTTTTGAGAAATCATTTAAATGTCTTGTAAATGGTGCCCTCTGGTGGAAGGATATGCTATTTTTTAGAAGCAAATGCAGTCCTCAATTATGTAATTAAAACTACTATACTGTTTCTTTTCATTTTTCTCTTCTCTTCCTCCTTCTTCCCCCTATTATTTTTTATCTACTCCCTTGCTTCTTTTTGTATTTGTTAAATTAAAATCTATAGCTAAAAATAAAAAGTATCTTTGTGGGCAATATATTTGCTATTGCCTAACCAAGTTCTAAATGTCCTTTAGAAATAACTTGTTTGTTCAAGAAACCTTCAGTTAACCAAAAAGTTATTATAAGGAAATATCAGTTCATTAAGATTTAGAAATGGCATGGCTATCACATTGAAAAAATAGCTTAAAATTTCTAATCGCAATAGAATGAATTGTGATAATTTTATAAATATTTCAAAATAGTAATATAAGTTTAATAAGTTTCCTTTCCCATCACCAAGTGTGTGTGTACATATATATATTTATATTTATATTAAAGGCACCATACGTAATGCTATTTATAAATTATTGCTAAGGTGTTTTTAAGAAAAATTTATTTCAAAAAATACATCACAATGTCTAATTCTGAGGCAATTTTGAATGCAAACTTTTCTATTTATTATTTTAAAAATATTCACTCAATAGATATTTGCATCTAGCATGGATTATGCCTTTTTCTGGGGTATAGTAAACCAATTAACTCAGCACAGTTTTATAGCTTTGTATAATAAATGTAGAAAGTGCACATTCCTACAGAGAAAACTGCTTCGAAAAGGTTTTTTTTACAACATGGCTTTATTTGACTTTGAATTTCTAAATCAATCTGCAAGCTAATAATTATACACTTCTTTCATCTTGAGGCTATACAATAAGTTCTAGGATTCATCTGTGATTTTTTTCTTATCAAGAGTTTTTAAGTGTATAGTTTTTAGTTCAGCTTTATTTGACTTTACTTTGTAGTGTTAGCCTTAGAGACATTTCCAAGAAGTTGTCATTATATAATTTCTTGAGCATCAGAAATAGAAGAAGTAATTTAATTTGTTTTACCCACCTCTATGTACGTAACCTCCAATACTTTGCACTGCTATATTTAGTGGCCTAGTATAAAATATCTTTTGATTTCTCTCTGATCTATCTGGTTAAAAAAAAATGGAACAGAAAGTTTTAAAAAAAATGTTTATTGTAATCTTAAGTATATATTTTACCTACCAAAAATGTATATACATAAAGACATATGCAATGTATCCTTCTTTTTGTGTGCATCTTACTCTGCATAATTTACTGTTAGAAAGAAGTATACATCTAATTTCAGTCCTTTTTTTCTGTACTCAAGGGGAAAAAAAGACCCATTCGCTACCTGTACCTTGGGAAAAACCCAAGTTTTAAAGTAAATAGAGACCAAATACGGTTTTTTTAATGCCAGAAAAGTACTTCTATTTTTGAATCTCACAGTATGCACAAAGTAATCTGATAAATTACAGAAAAACTTTGAAAGCATTAGCCTCTTTAAGGTCTCAAAAAATATTGTCTTAAAATAAAAGGCTTGACTTTACAAGGAAATACTAGGGAGAAACTAAGAATAGAAAGGGGAAATAATTTGTAGAGAGAACAAAAGAAATACTATATACTTCAATATGAAAAAGACCAAGGCAGACATCACCATGACTTAAGGTATTTTACAAATAAAGAGGTTAAATGACAAAGAGATATATATATATCTCTCTGTCATTTAACCTCTTTATTTGTAAAATACCTTAAGTCATGGTGATGTCTGTCTTGGTCTTTTATATATATATATATAATATTATTTGGGCCTCATGAAATCTTACCTAATTGAAATGTCTCTCTCATTTTGAGTTCTATAGGATCCTAGTTTGTTTTCATCATCCTGGGGTACTGATTCCCTTCCTTTGGGTACCACATGTTTGTCATTCCAGATTGTGGAATACTATCTTCCTTGAAGGAAAGCATCTAACATTATTGAAATCTCCCACTTGGCTGCAAACACTTAGAGATTTTCTATTTAATTTCTTCACACTATTTTCTAAGTTACTTAAGGTAACAGAGGCTAAAGGTGGGGGGATTTGACTTCTAGAATAAAGTGATGCTTTCCAAAGTAAAGATCTAAATACATAGCTAGGTACTAGGACAGAATATTTAAAATACAGAGTATTTTACTTTTGTAAGCATACTTTAATCATAATTTTAGAGAAGTAAAAACAATAACAAAAATGTAATAAAATACAGTGGTGGCTATAGGTATTTTCTAACTGCTGCCCTCTAGTGGTGAGAAAAGAAAAATATTTCTTGCGTTGAAAAGGCTAAACTTAAAGCAGGTTGATTTAAATTATTTGAAAGTAAGCAGGTAAGTATGTTTCAAGTAATATTCATAATATAAGTGTGGCTCCTTTCATAGCATAAAAAATCAAAATGGCACCGACGAATCATTATTTAAATATTGTGCCACAACTTGCACAGGTTTTTGTGCCTGCCTGTGGGGTTATAATACTGGTAAAGACACTGTCACACTGTGGTGAGACTATTGCATGGGTGGGTTTATTGCGTAAAATGGAAAGGCTGTAGTCATTCACTGACACTCTTCTAATATTAAGTGCCAATCCCTTCTGTCATTTACTGTGGAGAAACAGAGTCAGAAATTTATTGGACCACACCTAAAACCTGCTCTCTAACTAGACTGATTTTCCAAATGTTTGAGCCAATGATGCCTTTTAATTAATATTTGAGCCAGTTCAAACTGGAGTTTCCATTGCTTGCAACTGAAAGAATCTTGATATATCACCTTTGAAGTATTTTATGGATGGATAAATGTATGAATAGAAAAAAAATGGATAAACAACCAGGATTTAGAATATAAATTAAAAACACTGGAAAGAATGAAGGGTCACATAAGAGAAATTATAGAACAAAATGCTAGAAAGATTGAAAGTATTAGCTTCTTTAAAACCTCAAAAATTTTAAATAATATTTAATACTACACTAAATTTTTCCAGTTCTTCCTGATGCCTGCTCATTGGTCAACAACTGGTCTGAATCTACCATTCCAAACTGATTTCCCAGTTTTCCTTTTTAATGTTCTACACACTTCAACAAAGCAGAACACTTCATTACTCACAAAAGCCCATTCTCTGCTCTTCTCTCTTCATGCTCACCATTATCGTCATCCTAATGTGGTTTCCCTTTCACTCCATTCACTGGTGTCAAACAATAATCATCATTCAAGACCCAGATCAAATGCATTTTTTAATGAAGTTCCTTCCTTTATCCCCTCACAGGAAATTAAGATCCAGCTCTGTCTCTGGAAGAAATATACAAACTCGGATAAGGTCATTAAAATTCACCATGCCTCAATTTCTTTATAGGTTAAATGAAATAAATTAAATTACTACCTTTAGTAAATTAAATCAAATAATGCATGTAAGCCACCTCTCACAGTGCCTGCATGTAAGTATGTAATGTATGAGAGAGTACTTATTATCATAATAGTTAATATTATTACTATTTATGTAAACCTCTTATATGACACTTGCCACTTTCTACCTTTCGGTGTTTGAAAATGGAGTTCATGTGTGCATCATGTGCATGTTCCATAACTCTTGCCAAAATATCTGACAAACATTATAAACAGTGAACAAAGCTGAATAAATTCATCTTTCTAGGCTTTATTACTAGGCTTCCCTTGTGGCAATGGGTATTGTATTAGTTTCCTAGTGCTGCCATAACAAATCACCACATTAAAATAATAGAAATTTATTCTTCCACAGTTTGGGAAGCTAGAAGTTCAAACCTGAGATGTCAGCAGGATTGGTTCCTTCTGTGAGGGAGAAATCATCTCATGGGTCTCTCCTAGGCTCTAGTGGTTGGTGGCAATCCTTGTAGTTTCTTATCTTTTAGATACGTCACTCAAATCTCTGCCTCTGTCTTCACATTGCTTTCTTCTTTGTGTCCTCTCTTCTTCCAGGGACAGCAGTCACTGGATGTAAGGCCCACCCTAGATCCAGAATGATTTCCTCTCAAGGCCCAAATTTCACCTCAAGGCCCATATAAGGTCACATTCTGAGGTTCTGGGTGGACACGAATTTTGGGGAGACACAATTCAACCCATACAAGTATGTGTAAGGATCATTTCCACTTATAAAAATTGTAATTAAGAATATAAATTCTACAGTTAGACTGCATAGGTCTAGGCCCTCCCCTACCCATACTGGATGTGTGGCTTTGGTTATGTTAGCAATTATACCCAATTTCAGTTTCTGCATAAGTGAGATGAGGATTATAATAATATTTACCTTAAAGAGTCTCTACATGGATTAAAAGGGATAATCCTTATAAAGGGCTTAGTATACTCTGGTTAATGATCAATCAATAAATGTTGGCTTCCTCTTTTATTTTTTTCTTTTTATAGGGCAGGTTTCTCTGCCTGGAAAACTCACTAGTCCTCCTACTTCTTACCTAACTCCTAAAGATTTGCATCTCAGTTTAGGTGTCACTTCCTTAGCGAGACATTCTCTGAAAGCCTCAAGAAAATCTAACAGTTCTTTTTATCTCTCTTTTCAGTCCTTATCACAACCGTATAATGATTGATTAATTATTGCAAGCAAATAATAATTGAATGCACTTTAGGTAATTGACATTTAATATCTGGATCCCTATAAAGCTATATATTCCACAGGGACACGAACTCTGTTTAGTTTGATAAGGATGCGGATTGCCTGGGATTGAACCCTAGCTCCTTCACCCTTCCTCCTTGAGTGAGTTCCTTAATCTGCTCAAGTCTCACTTTTCTCATATGAGATGGCTATAATAACATTATTTACCTCAAGCAATTGTTATGAGGATTAAAAGAGATCTTGTACATAAAACATACAGCTCACAGTGCCAGGTACATTTTAAGTGCTTAAAAATTGCTAATTAATATTAATATATTTTTAGTCTCTGGCATCTAGTTGGTTAAATGAATGAATGAGCCGGGTAATTGGCCAAATCTAGGAATATAAACTGTGTCACAGAACAGTGTGGCTACTCCATAGGTTCCAGGGACCTCGTCCTCGTCGGTGATTTTCTCTAACCAAAGGCGCTAGCAAGCCCAAAGGAAGAGCTGCCTGACACCCCTGCCCTCAAATAATTTCCTCTATTATAACCTTTACAATCCCATTTAGAACCAGAATTTAAAAAAGAAGAAGAAGGTTCAGAGAATTCAATTTGTTGCTCGCCCTGGGGTGGTCTTTTGGAGATGGAGAAAGACTTCCTGGAGGGCAGTGATAAAGGTCAGGCTGCCTCTGGCTCCTGAACAGTTGAAGTGTGACTTTGGGCAGCAGCACCTTCATGGGAGGAGGGATAGGAACTCGTCAGGACTGTGCAGCTTTTAAAGTGCTTCCCTACGGTCCGGGGAAAGAACAATGTTGCATGAACATAAACGGCCAGCTTTGAAATGCAAAAGAAAATTGTTCACTACCCTAAGAATCACTTGGTGTTGGGGAACAAATGTGACTGTGGAAGAGCACGTGGCGCTCACTGACGCGCGGCCTTCACCGCAGCAGTGAAGATTTTGCCGCACGGCTTGGACATCAGACTGACCCGGTTTAAAACTCTGGTGGAAATGTCAGTTCTATTTTCAAGTGAGTCATGAATCACGTAGGTTTTAACTCTACTTTTGGGGGCTGACGGAATTCCTCAGTCCTCAACTCCCAGGAATTGTGACTTAGTATGCCTAGGGTGGGTCAAGGAATCTAAGTTTAAAATATCAGGAGGTTTTAAAAAATCTGAGGCAGTTCCAATGCTGATGATCTGCAGACTTTATCTTGAATAATAATAATAATAATAGAAAGCAAGAAAACTACTGCTGCAGGCAACACTTAGCGCTGATATAGAACAGGGTATATACACCTTTACATGTGTCCTTGCGAGACATGGCTAGTCGATTTCTCCAGTGCGAGTTCCAACTCATTTCTCCCTGTGGCCTTCTCCTACAGGGCCCCTGTCTCCCCTGCAGCTATAGTTAGCAACCTGACCCAGTTCTGGCTTCTGAGAAATCTAATCTGTTCAGTGATAGAACAGAAAGGCACAGGGACAAACAGATTGCCACTGCTCCCTCACCCTTTGAAGCAGACATTTACCATATTTATGACTGCTCATTTTCTTTTGAATTGCCTGATGTAGAAGTTAGGATCTCATAACCGGATAGGCGCACAGTCAAAGCCCCAGAATGGTCTGAAAGGGAGCACTGTTGGGAAACAGGGGCTGTGTGGAGTTGCCATTTGTTACCATAGATTGTTGATGGTTGAGGGATCCGAATTTTGGTATCATCAGCAGCAGTGATGGCTGCTTCATAGTCGTAAGGTGACCTACTCAGCCTGGTTTGCCCAGGGCTTTCAGTTTGCCACTGAAAGTCTTGTGTCCCCAGAAACCTGCTCAGTACCAGACAAGCCTAGACAGTTAGTTACCATGTGGCTAGGGCCGCACTATCGATGTAAGTTAAGTAGTAAACCGAGTTCCTGGAATTTTGTGCTAAGCACTGGCTAAAGCTTCTGGTGTGTTTTGAGATTTTCTCCTGGAAGCTGAACCGAGGGTCTTTTCTCTCACCCTTCCAATGGCTTCACAAGCTGCCAAATACATTCTAAATTACTTTTAAGCTGAAACTAGCAAGAATAAATTTATTGTTTTGAACTAAGATTCCAGACTAATATACCCTCTTCCTTCTTCAAATACCGCGATACAGAGATATAGCAGCCATTTATAACATGAAATGATGAAAATGAGGATAAAAATCAACAGTGAGGAATAATAGAGTGCAAGGAAATAATAAGCTTATGTTTTTGCTTGTATAATTAAAACAATGAACAAGTCCTGGAACTGCCTAACTGTAAGACTTCTTGTAACTGATATGATAAATGTCGCGTTGTAAGTCGTTGTACCCCATTTAAGTAGCTATTTTAACTAATATAGTTACTCATGCTATTATGTAACCTGCTTTTTTCCTTTTTTCCCCAAAATAGTATGACTTCATATTTCTCTGCATATGATGTAGATTGACAGCATGATGATGGCAAACCCTAAATTTCCTTGGATGCCCTGTCCTCTTTTCCTACAAAGCCTAGTTCATCTGTTTTGAACTTTTCTAATATTTTTTGTGGTTCTGTCTCATTTTAGCTGCTTGTTACCATTTTAATAAAATCTGAGAGGAAAAATATTGTTATATTTGAATGTGTTGATAAACAATAGACATAAATAGTTTTAAATGGTAAAAAAAACATGCTATGTAAAAGCTAGTGGATAATTTCTGATTTCTGTTGCAGCACAGATTTCTGCACAACTAAAAAAATTATTTTACATCTTTTTCGTTCCTTCAAAACTTTATGTCCTGACTCTGTACAATTAGTCTTGGAAGAGACAGCTTAGAACATCTTATATCTCTTCCAAACAAGGAATTAGACAGTTTTCAGTTGTGAGAAGCTTTACTGGGTTGCTCTGATCAGATGATTAAAAGAGAGGAGAAATAAAAAAAGAGGTTAAGGCGGGAGGAAAGGGAAGGGAAAGAAGGAAAGAGTAAGAGAAAAGGAACAAAAAAATGAAGGATGTAAGAAAGAAAGAGTAATTCGACTTGAAGTTCCAGTACGAACAGCAAGTGATTATGAACACACATTACCTGTTTATGAGCTAAATTCCCATTTGTCTTACTTAAAATCTCAGTTAACCCTGGTAATTTTATTCCCTTCAATATGTTAGTGATTCCTTAAGAAGAAAGGTGACCTCTATCTTCCCAGAAAGAACATTATGCCAAAATAAGAAACAGTCAGCAAGCACAGTGCTTCCAGCCCACATCTCCCTTCCCCCTGGAATCTTCCTGCTGTAAGGGCACAGGCGATGCAGACATCTTGTTCCCACATAGGAAGAAGCCCTGCTCTCTCAGGATCCATGATCTATCAGAGACTCACCAAAGATACTTTCTGCTGATGTACTGAAGTTGTACCTCTTGATATCTGGAAGCTGAAGCCAACCTTACTATAGACGCTGTTAGTATCTTTGCTTCCCCTCAACTTGCTTTATCTAGCATGTTGCCTCTCGCTCTCACAATGTTTGTGAGAATAAAAATGAATCATTTCTGACTTAGTATGCCAACCTATATCATAAATCTTCCAGGCTAGCCTTTACAGATCGTTTGCACTCCAACTAAAATCCCCAACTATGTAGACTACATTTTTTAGCAGATAGCTAATTCATTTCACTTTTGAGCAGGTTTAAAAAAGGAACATCGGCTCCATTGTTTCACATTTAAGAAGTCACTATAACTCTCTGAGCTTCAATTTTTTAACATGTGATATAGAGATAGCAATCCCTATTTTACAAAACCGTGTTGACAGATAAAAGAAATAGTTCATAATACATAAAGTGCTTAATTTAACATAGTGCCCAGCACATAACCAAATGCTGTTTCCCCACCTTCTGATCTCCATTATCCCAGCACTGACATTTCTAAGAAAAGCTAGGTTTTGACAGAGTAAGAGCGTGGGTTTACAAGTAGTCTTAGAAAATTTTGAGACAAATAGAGTGGCAATAAAAGATTCAAAAGGTCTGAGCCCAGGGACAAAGAAGGTTTCTAGGGATAAGAGGTGCCATCCCTTAAAGTAACCTGTTCTACCAGAAGATATAGTATTGTAACTGTATTACTGATTCTTATTCTTCAGGAATCCTTCCAATAAAAATACGTGGCAGTGGGCACAGAGTAGAAAATACAACATAATAATTAAGAACCAGTCTTATTTAGCCCTGAACCTAAATCCTGTTTCTGGCATTTATTAGTAATACACCTAGCTAGGTTAGTTTACTTTTGTGACTAAATTTCCTCATTAGTTTGATGAGATCATAATATATAAAGTCTAGGAATAAAGGATAAAATGCGATGTTTAATGGTAAGCACACAAATGATAATTATATTTCATTCATTCAATAAAATGTTTTGATGACCTTAACAAATGTTGATGCATGAAGGCATGTAAGGCGCAGCCATGTAATTGTCTCCTGAACCACAGTCATGTTTTCCGGAGGGTAACGTGTGGATGAAAGCAGACTTTTGCTCTTTACGCACCAATTTCGTGGCACTGTCACCACCAAATCGCTACTTTGTGAGCACCACAAAAGTCTACTATAGAGACCAAGACAAATTGTGATACTTTCTAGTTCTGTAGAATTTTTCATCCATCTACATTATCCTTATTATTGTTTTGGTTAGTTAGAAGTACCAATTTAAGAATCAGAAACAGGTTTGAACCCCAGCTCTACCAAACACTAGTGAGGAGACCTATGGCTAGATAGTCATTGCTTCATGAAATAAATGGTATAATATCTTTTTTTGTTTTGTTTTGTTTTTTACTTTAGTTCATGCCAGTGACACATAATTTATAGATGTCACCCATTTTAAGTTGAGGTGGATGAATTCTGAAAAATACCCATGTAACCACAGCCACAATCAAGAGTAGAACATTTCCTTCACCCCTAAACCTTTCCTTATGCCTTTTTCCTGTTGGTCCCATCTCCACACCTAGCCCTAGGCAACTGCTGATTCTGTTCTAGAATTTCATATCATTGGAATCATGCAATATGTACTAGGGTATGACTTCTTTCACTCAGAATAATATTTTTGGTATTTTTCCATCTTGTTATAAATGTCATTAATTCCTTTTTATTCATTTCATTGTATGTAGATGCCACAGTTGGTTTATCCAGTAATAGTTAATGGACCTTGAAGTTTATAGTTTTTGGCCATTATGAATATTTGAGTTTTAAATATTTGAGTTAGTCCTTGAAGTGTATATATTTTTTATTTTCTTGGGATTGCTAGGTCACATGGCAAATATCTGTTTAACTTTATAACAGACTACCAATCTGTTTTCCAAACAAGTAATTGTACCATTTTATATTCCCACCAGCCACATATGAGAGTTTCAGTAGCTCTATCCTTGCTAACCCTTGGTAGTGGTAGCATTTTTTTTTTAAATTAATTTTTATTAGCCATTTCTAGAGAGTGGGCAATCGTATCATATTGTGGTTTTAATTTGTATTTCCCTGATTACTAATAATTAGGAGTACATTTTCAAGGGTTTATTGGCTGTTTTACACCACAAATGCAAGCTTACCTCTTCTTTTTCTCTCCTTTCTTAGATATTGGTTTTATATGGTCAAAAGTCTCTTTCATAATTTTCTAGTACTTTCAATGGATAAAACAAACTTTTAGCCCATCTTTTGTAGTTGTTTTGAGGGTTTCAATAATCTAAACAAAACCCAGGCTATTAGTACTGGGAGTGTGTTTTTGTTTCTGATTATAAAGGGAATGAATCTAACGTTGCACTGAGAATAATGTTTTCTGTGTTTTCCATTAATTTCTCCTAAATTTGATTTTTCCTTCCTTTTACTTTTTATTTACATTGCTGCTAACTTTTGACACTTAATTTGTTTTTTCTTTGTTCTCTTTAATAGTTTAATTAAAGGCTATACATGTCCCCTAAAAAAAACCCACAAGAAGTATTTGATGCACCCACAAAATTTGAGCTATACAGTATATTTAGTAGCATGTAATTAAAATTATTTTCTAAACTCCATGTTTACTTTGGTACATGTTATTTCAATTGCAATATAATTTTCCTAGTTATCTTTTTATTATTGTTTTCTACTTTCATTTGATTGTGGACAATTATCTGATTGATTTTGATCCTTTGAAATTTTTTTTTTTTTTTTTAATGGCCTGGTATTTGGTCAGATTTTGTAAATGTTTAGAATGTGCTTGCAAAAGAAAAATCCTATTCTTCAGTTATTGAGTACATTTTATGAAGGCAAATTAAGTCTATTTTTAAATCACATTGTACAAATGACCATAGTCCATAGTTGTTTTTTTCCTATATGGTAGTTTATACTATTCCAACTTGATTAAGCTGGAGCTTCATTTCCAGAAGTCTTTTCTTTGTATGATATCTGGTTAAATTTGCAAAAAAAGCAGACGGAAGCAGCAGCTATTTCTCTCTGAAGGTTTGGAGACCAGAAATTGTGAAGGACACACACAAAGGCATCCATCCGGTGGGCTCTAGCTTGTTCTATTTTCCACTCCATGTCCAGATATCTTCCTGACCAGGAGTGGCCCAAGCCCATAAGTAAAGCTTGGCTGAAAACTCACAGAAGTAGTAGCTATACAGAAGCAATAGCTTTCCATAGACTTCTTCAATAGCTTGTCTTCCTGGCCTCATGCCAGCACCTGGACATCTGTACATGCTCCAATTTGTCCACTAATGGCAGTGTTTTAGGAAAGCAGGCCCTCCAAATCTCCCTTCCAGACCTTTACCAGTTTCTTCCACAATTTCGAAAGGCCAATTTTCTAAAACAAATCCTTTATTCTATAAGAGTCATAGTTTTGCTGTCCTGATAAAATCCTATCTAAGAATCCATTTGTTCTTTTAAATACTTAGAATGTAATGTATTCACCATAATTTCTGGTCGGTGCGCACTTTTCTTAAATATATTGATAAAAGCAAGTATCTTATCATCCCTTTAAAAAATATAAGTAGAAACTACGGGTCTAGGGCTCTTAGGGCATAAGATTTCAATTACTTCAGCATGCTGCAGGAATAGAGGGGTTTTACGAATTTGGAAATCCTGAGTGTGTGACTTGACATACTTCCCTAATGGGTTAGAATGGTAAATGAACATTTGAGAGTTATTACAAAAAATGCTTTAGGCTAAGGAATTTGGCATTTCTATGAAATTCTTGTCAATCTTAAAACCCCAAAGTTAACTTTGAAGATATTTTTAAAGCTCCTCTCCCAGAGGCTCTGTTCTTAGAGATCTAGGATGGGACCAAAGGACGTGCATTTCTCACAAGTAGCCCAGATTATTCCAACAAAGATAGTCATGGACTTCTTTTTGAGACAGATGGCACTAGAAAAAAATTCAGAAAATATCTCAACATACAATTTGTCTCCTTCGGCCTTTCTATTCACCTATATGACCTCCCAAATTAGAAAAAATAAAGAGGAAAAACAACAAAAACTATCACCATCTCCAATTTTTCTGGACCAGCCAACTTCTTATTTCAAGGAATTCGCATCTCTAAATGTGACAAACGTGTAACTTTGTGATTAAACATGTTATATGTAATATACTTTAATATTACTAAACATGATTTAAAAACCTTTTAGAGTACTCAAATTCAGAAAAATTATATCAACTTTTACAAAATGAACAAGTTGAATTCATGTCAAAATATAGTTTAAAATTAAGTATTATATTATTCACTGCATGAATTTGAATCTCTTGAGATTTATGTTAACAGCAACTTTCTCTCCATACCTGGGCATAGCCACCTCTTCATCCATGGGCATGCACACACGCACAATTTTAAGAAAGAAAAAAAAGAAAAAGCAGAACTTATATTCTTGGTTAACAGCATGGCATATAATCACTCATAGGAAAGACATACTTAGTCAAATATTTTTGGGGGATGAAAGCAGGTATCTCACACACACTGAACCACACTATTCTTTTTAATAGTCTCATGAATTTTTACATCATGCTGGAATAACTGACGCACTTTAATTATTACACATAAAGTAGAAGAGTAATAATTTGTCTGGAAAAGGTTTAATGTAACACTTATAGTGAATCATGGTAGCAGACCAATGGTACTTGCAATGCTATTTTCCTTAAAACATTATTTGATAAGATAACAACTATTGCTAATTAAAAACAACTAGGAGAGAATTTTTTTCAAAACAATAAACTCCTCTTTTGAATGAGTAGTACGAATTCCTCACACCGAACGGAATTCAATCAACAGAGATCTAGGGATACACATTACATCTGACACTATAAAATCACTTTAGAATCAGTTTTACTTTCAATACAACAGTTTCCAACATGAAATTTCTTTGGCATTTCTCTCACCTTCATTAGATGGCTTAGGAAAGACATTCCTCTCGCCCCTCCCCACAGCTGCTCCACACCGCCTCCCAACACCTCTCTCCCGATGGAAACCTGTGGAGGTTCATAAGAAGAGAACTCAATCTTATCTCCTTTTCCCACCGTCCTTCCTCTTATTATCATCTTCTTTCCTTCTTCTCCTTGATAACTTGCTTAACAACTTAGATAAAAGAAGAATGTTAAATCCAGGAGGAGTCATGACATACAGCAAAAATAAGACAGCATTCCATTTAATTAAGATATTCCCTTCTTGATGGATTCCTCTACAATAAAGGTTTTGAAGTAGATTCTGCTTCTTGTGTTCAAAGAAAAACTGATGAAGGCAAGGACTGGAGATGACATTTGAAAAGCATTAGATATTTTTCAGCTTTTGCTCTTAAAATTATTTCAAAGAAATCTCAAATGCTTCCTGGAACATTTCCGAAAAAAAACAAAAAAAGTAATTATTGGTTTGATCGGATGATAAAAACATCTGCCATGCTTACATTTGGTAGTCAGGTGCTCTTAATTCAGCCCTCCCATAATAAACAATGGGTTTAATTAGATAAGACAAATCTGAGTCGATTTGGCTTCAGATTTTGGCTAGCAAGCTTTTGGGTAAGTGATGAATACCTGTATTTCATTTTAAAATCTGTGAAATAAGGAGAAAGTTCTTGGTAGAAAGTTGAAACATGAATACAAAATATTTATTGATATATTAAAAGGAAAACATCTACCAGTCATGGGGACTGTTAACTGATCTTAAAACAATTTCCTCCTTGTTTTTCATACATCCTAGAAATCCAACACTTGAGTTGGTTTAAGATTGACGTGTACAGACAACTGTGACATAAATATGTCTTTACTTTCTTAAAATCTATCTCTATAAATACTGGTAGGCCATAAAAATTAAAAGCTATAAGAAACCAATTTCCACACTCTTATTTTTATTAGCACCCAGGAAGGAAGCAATATGAGCTGTGCACAATGAACAACATTTTACTAACACAGAATTTGAGTTTAACAATCCAAAAATACTGCATCTGTGGCTTATTTCATAGTAATGCTGACTAGTTTTTCCCCCCAAAAATATATATATCTCCTCCCCATGTGAAATCATGCTTAAATAATAAGATCATTTCAAATTATACACAAATGTTCATAAGATCTACCCAGTGGATTACAAATTATTACTGCCAATATTGGGGAAACTGTTTCATGGTTTTATAATATTCTTGATCCTTAGTTCTAAGTGCTTCGTATTGATTATTAATTGATACCACCTGCCATATACTTAATACTGGCAATTCCACAGTAACATATTAGCATCAAATAATGAAATGCTACTTTAAAAAAAATATTTGTGGTAAAGTTTCTTCTTTCATGCACAACTAAAAAACACTATTCCTTGGAACTGAAGTGTAATTTAAAACTACAGATTCAAATAATATATAATAGAACTACATCTCTTTATAGTGTTAAAAATATATATGAAACATTTTTTTTAAGAGAAAGAACAAGAACTAGTATACATGTGCCATAGGCCTAAGTATGAAAGAAATAATTCAACAATTTTTTTTTTCCACTTAGCTAGCAAATCCATCACCTCACACTTATTTAGTCGATTCACTTTTGGTGTTACATTCTGTGCTTGATGTTAAATTGACAATTTCTCTAAATCATTTGAGATGTTACATCACATCAAATCAACAGCCAACAACACCACTTGTGTGTCAAAGGCATAGAGACAAGGCACTGAGTATTGAATGAAGAGATGAATCAGTAAGAGGATTATAAGCTCATTAAAAGATGTGAGATTGCTTTAAACAAAAAGATTGAATTTCATAAACAATTTGTACCTAACTTATACAAATAGCTAATGCTATTAACAGGTTTCATGATGCACAATAGGCACTGTAGAAGACAAATAATTTTAAAAAATAATTTAAAGATTTTTTATATTAAGGTAAATAAATTAATCAATATGCATTGTCTTGCATTCCTTAACTACTAAGAGACATTTAATGCTCTATAATATCTTTCATTTATTTGAAGACCTGAAGCAATCTAATAACTTAATGCTCTTTTCCAGATAAGACAATCCAGTCTTAAAACTATTGTTACCAAAATGTTATCTTTAAAGAACTGAGTTGTTAGTCTTTTGTTGAAACCCAAACGTTCAGTCTCTTGAAAGATCAGTTCTGCATTTACCTGGAAGGACTACCTGGGATTCTGATGTAAGTTTAACTTATTCAGGACAATTTTAGAAACAAACCTTCACCATGATATTCACCCAATATTTTTAATATGTGAGTTTTCTTATGTCATTTGATTTTGGTTTTTCATTTGTATAGTCTAAAATGGCAGGAATACGGCTCATTCGGCCTCTTCACTTCTTTTATTTTTGTCCCAACCTTTTTCTTGATGGGAAAGAGATGTAAACCCACTTGAAGACCATGAAAATGTGCAGATGCCCTGGAAGGTGAGGGGATAGCCCAAGTTTAATTATAAACTGCAACATTCCATGATTTTCCAATATTGTAATTCCACATGCACTTTTAACAATCATTTCTAGAATCTCAGAAAAAAACATCTAGGGAGCAGACAAGTGGTACTCTTCCAACTTCTATCAAAGTGTACAAAAACTTTGAGTTAAAAAGAAAAAGAAGAAGAAGAAGAGGTAAAATGAACACATAGCTTCTGGCCTCTGGCCCAGGGAAAATTGTGAAGCCAGACAGGCAACCAGCTGCTTACTCATTACGTTGACTAGATTGTTGATTTAGCCAGCTGTACTTTGTTTTCCTGAATCATGACTTCCTTGACAAATTCATTAGAATCAGTTTTTAAGTTCTCTTTTAATTGGTTAAGCTCAAAGTCATGGAGAATCTTGACAGTCATTAACTTTTCTCGTTTGATTCTTTCCAGAACATCTTTTGAAACATCGGGGATCATCCAGGCCAACAAAAATTTAACTAAAAACACAATATGCTAAAGGAAACAGAAGAAACCAGAAATACTGTTAGAACTGTCAAATGTTCAGCAGAAAGTTCTTACAAATCATTTCATTCATTCAGTAAAATGTGCTCGACAGAGGAGGTACAAGGAAAAGCAAAAAGACATGGTCCCTATTCTAGAAATTTCCAACAAAGACGAATCAATATTAAACAAATAAATACTAAAATATGTAATACAGAAATTCCAGTCTGGACATCATTATTAAATATGCTCTTTATCTCTGCACCTTCCTGAAAATGTAATAAAATATTTCCAAAGAAATTTACAAAAATGGTATAACTTACAAAAACAGAAAAGGGAGGAGACAGTGATAGACTCAAGCGAGTAAAGAAGCTGGCACGTAAATTTGCAATTGGTGATATGAAGATGGTAGAAACCAACAAGACAAAAGCCAATTTTGTTTCAGATCATCAGAAAAGTTCAGGAAATAAGGTACCAAAGACGTTGAAGGCATAAGTGTTGGGGAGTTGAAAACAAGAGGATTAGTTAAAAATTTGTATAAGGAGCAGTATAATTTTCAGAACCCTTCACTCATCTGTATCCAGGTATTACTTCTCTCTAACCCCATCCTGGTAGCAACCGAAATTAGAACAGAAAACTGTGGACTCAGTGACAGTAAAGATGGTGAAGGCTGGAGATGTGGCACAATACTGAAAACAGGGCAACTAAATGAATTGCAGCATACTGAATTCTTAGATTCCTAGTCTCTTCTGCCTTGCTCAGATCTCAGAACATAGGCAGCCATGAAACAGCTCAACAGACAGGAGGATGGAGGACTGACATGTTTTTGTTTATTTATTATTACTATTTTGAATTCATCCCAGGCTCTTATTCACCATCATTCTGGGATTTCTCTTTAATTTCTCTTATATTAAATACTGTTTTTTCTGCAATCTATGTTTCTCTCATTCTTGCATAGCTTATTTTAATGAAGTATATCTTTCAGTAATTTTCTGAGGAAAATTATGGGTGGTCAGTTTTTGAGATCTCGAATTTTAAAAATTTCCCTGAAAAAATCAAAAGTTCCTGGTGCAGTTTACCAGACTGAAAGGTGATCTAAACTTCTGATGAAAAATGTGAGAATGAATGAATGATAAATTCATAAAGTGAGAGAGAGAGAGAGAGAGAGAGGAAAAACATGGGGAGAAATGTTACCTAAGACTGCTCTTTTTTATTATGTAGAATTATTTGAATTTTTAAATTAGTTACATGTATAACCTTGATAAAAATAAATTAAACGAAAACTGATTGGAATTTGTGCGTATTTGCATTAGACTTGTCCAGTACTGGGCTTTACTGTAGAGTGAAAAAATGCCTTACAATGATCTCTTCTTTATTGGCCTTCATGTATTATGATTTGTAGCACTCAAATGTAACTTAGTCAAGTACCACCTGTGTATTCACTCTTTTATTGCATGTGTTATGTCCATAATTGTATTAGATATTCCACAAAAGAGAAAACATAGTAGATAGAGCAGAGGCTTGAGAGGGAGATATCGGGCATTAAAACTCAGGTCTAATATTAACTGATTATCATTAACAAAATATCTAGTTTGGCTGAGTCTCAGATTTATTTTTCAAGGGTGAATAATAAAGTTTAACTTACAGATTATTATTATAGCCTCTGGAACTAGTATGTAATAGGTATTCAGTAAAATCAGTGGGTGTTCTGCCCTTTTCCTAATCTCAAGGGAGGAAGCCATATTTTTTCTTTTGTCACCTTGATATCTTCAGCAATAGTAAGTGAAAAATAGGCAATCCATTGTACTGAGAATATCCCTAAATTACTTTTTATGACAATAAATACTTCTGTCAAAACAATTCGAGATAATGTTAATTTTCTGCTGAGCAGATATCTTTAGAAATATATGACTAAAAGGAGACAAACTGGAATAAAAGTTAAGAAAGGCTTACCTCCATAACTATGATAAAGGTCATCTTTGCAGCAAGGACATGCCAGAACTGCATGTTATGAAAGTATTTATGATCATGATCAGGAGGATATCTATAATCTCTATACCTAAAAAATAGAAATGAAAAAAATTAGCTATGGTTTCAAACAGAGAAACATAGCATACATTCTTATTGTTCCTCTTAAGAGACCCTATTAATTGACCACAAAAGCCAAGTCATAGTAAAACAATTGCTACTTTTCTTGTACAGATAAAAATCATGGGCAAATATTGCTTATGTATAGTATAGATGTAGCAGAAGACATACATGAACTCCTCTTCTGCCCTTCAAAGACAAATTTTGCCATCTCCATTCCCTTTCTTCCTACTTCCTACTCCTTAAAGTTGATTCAAAAAAATAAAAAAAATAAAAAATAATAAGTAAAGTTGGTTCTGTTCATCACTCCATTGAAACCAACTGTCTCCTGTCATTAAATTGAAGGAATATTTTAATTCGCATCTTATTTGATCTTTCAAGAATAGAAACTGACATTGTTGACCATTTCTATTTTCTTGAAACTCTGTTTTCTCTTGCTTATCTGACACTGCTTTGTTTTCATTTTCCTTACTATCCTTCTGGAGTTTTCTTAGTGCTCAACTTTGTGATCTCATTGTTTTCTACAAAGTTGCTAGACAATGATGTTCCTCAAAGTTTTAGTCTGCCAGTGAGGGAGTGATGGCATCAAGAAATCTGACTCAAGTGACTATGCTCTTAAAGATTATGCTATGATTCCTCTGTATGCAAATATAGAATATAACAATGCTCGGTCTACCTGTGTTGCAACATTTTGCTGTTTCTTTGTTGGAATCCCAGATGAAGCAGTTGGTTTAAGATTTAAGTTAAAGAGCATTGGTGTTCTATCTATCTATCTATCTATCTATCTATCTATCTATCTATCTATCTATCATCTATCATCTATCCAAAGAGTATATATATATATATATATATATATATAATCTTTAAATTCTTCAATAAAAAGATCCTCACAATACATGAGACACTAAGTATGGAAACAGTAGGTTCACAGATTCAATTTCACACTCCTTGCATAGAAGAAACCCTTTAAGTGGGGTGGATGGTGAAGTAATCATATTTTTATTTCTTTCTTACTCTCTCATTTTTTTGGTTAAATTCACATAAGTTAAATGCACATATAATACAATCATGCTGCATGATCTGTAGATATTATCACTTGGGATTAAGGGGCATTTATTGGTGAGAAATCTTTCAAATAAATTTAGGAAATAAAAAATAATTTGAAATTGACATTATCTTTACCCATAATATTCTCTTACTTTGGGACATTCTACTTTTCCAATTTAGAATCATACAATGTGTGAATTCTAGAATTGACACACTTTATTTATCTAGAATTTTTACTGTCCCAAGTAAATCCTTTACATTGCAAAGCATGGCAGAAATAGAAAACATAAGGAATACATTTAAAGGACAAAATTAAAACTTAAGAAAACAAGAAGAAACCTGCAAGTGGTGAAGTCTCGTTTTTCCGAAGGCGCTGTGTGGTTTGGAAAATCAGCTATCAGGAATATTGACAAACTGTTATTTACATATCCTTTCAGAGGCTTAACAGCATTTGTTGAGTAGGCATAGTAGTAAACTAAACGGGGAACGATGTCCGATGTAAATGCAACAATAAAAGCCTAAAGGACAAAGCAAGAGACAGATCATGAGCTAACAATCTAGCTTTAAAAATGTCCTATTTGTACATCTCTCAGTTCCGCGTGCCATGTGGATGCAAAATGAATAAAATGCTGTTACAAATCATGTTAATACATGAAGTAGCTCATTTATAGTATATGACTAGTATTCTGAGATTTCATAACTAAAAAGTGACTAAGTTGAAAATTGAACCTAAGTGCATCTGTCTCCAAAAATCATGCTCTTTCCGCCATGCTTTCTATTTGTTATACTTCTTAATGTTTCATAGCATAGTTCTACTGTCCTTAACCAAATTCACTTGCCTGGACCAACCCCATAAGTTAGGACAGTGTGAGTGTGAGTGTGTGTGTGTATGTGTGTGTGTGTGTGTGTGTGTGTGTGAGAGAGAGAGTGTGTGTAGGAGGTTGGTAGGGAGGGAACAGAGAGATAGAAGACCATGAGCTGGTAAATTTCTCACAGTGCAGTACAATTAATTTCAGTATTTGATTTAATAGAAATGCCACTTTCCCATCTTTTCCTAAGCTACAAATATCATAAACAACATGTTTCCTTGAGGTTAGATAAGTCGATTTAAAACCATCTGGCTTTGCCATCTATATTTTTACTGGCAGATTTTAAAAAACTTTAAGATTACTTCTATAGGTACTGGTCCATTTAGGTTTTCTATCAATAAATTTGGCAGTTTTTCTTTTCTAAAAAAGTGAGAATTTCAAATATATTTTAAAATTTATTGGCATAAATATGTACATAGCAGTCCGTCAATTTTCTCACCTGTACCTTGTAACTTTTTTCTTGTTTGGTATTTTCAGAATTCGCGTATGTTATTTTTCTTTTCAGTAAGCCAACTTTTGATTTACTAAGCAACTATATTGCCTTTTCTTTGTTTTTTTTTTTTTAATTTGATTATTCCTGATTACATCTTTATTAATTCTCTTACTACTTTCTATTACTTCTGCATTTTCCCTTAGTTTTAAGTTAAATGCTGAGCTTATGTTTTCCAGTCTTCTTTCTTAATAATAAGAACATTTATTGCTATAAATTTCCTGTACCTATGATTTTAGCTGATTCCTAGAATTTTTCATTTTAATAAAGTACTCTATAATTTCAATTTTGTTTCCTCTTTACATAATAAAGTGGACTTAAAAGAGTGATTTTTAAGTGGTTATTTGTTCTTTTTGACTATCTTATTACCAACTTTACATACTATTACTGTAGGTGAATATGCATTGTAAAATTTCTGCTTTGGGGAATGTAGTTTTATTTTCATTTCTCAGTAAGTGCTCCATAGAGATAACGTAAATGTTGTGTATTCTCTGTAGCATACGACTTTACATATAACCAAGTTTTAATTGTATTATGCAAATCCTTTATACCATAACTTGTTTCCTGTCTACTTTGTCACATGCTATGAAATTGTATCCTGGAATTTCAATGAGAGCGATTTTACAGTTTTCTTTGTATTTCTAAGAGTTTACATATCACAGATTTCTCTATATTGTTTAGTGCATAAAAGTTGAGGGATGTTTTATCTTTATAGACTGTCACCCTGACGAAATCAATGTAAAGAAAGATTGAGTTAAGCACTGTTCACATCCCCCCTTTCTCAAGAAAACAAAATAAAATAGTCACCCCACTGAAACAGGTCCACTTACATTAGTTGCAACAGAAAGGACAGCCATTCCATAAAGAATGTCTTGCCAAACACCTATGCTATGGGCTTTAGCAGCTACAGGTCTCCTGTACTGCGTAGTAAGTTTCCAGGCATCCACTCGGATCTCTATAACATTATTGAAGAGAGCAAGAAGAGGAGCCAAAGGAAAAGAGGCCACAAATAATGTAACAAATCCAAACTGGATAACTGTAGGGAATTTTTGAAAAAAGAAAAATTCGTGAACTCATTATTGTGGAGAGGAAAAGGGAGAACACTCTGCCTAACTCCTGTCACTTCCTTCATTTTGGAAGGATCTACACCAGCAAAACACTCCACGCCTCTTTCTATCTGCCCGCTTCCTCCTCCCCATAAGAAGCATAGTGACTTATCTGCTTACTAGAATAGGAAGGAGAAACAGGGCATGTATAACTCAATTCTGCCCTTACTGTTTCTTTTGATATCTGCTGTTTAAGTATCTACTCTTGTTAGATAAGACAGACTTAAAACATAGTCTTTTATTATAGGCTATGTTTAGGTCTATACTTCTCTACCTTTTACTGTGGTATTGCCATATTAGTAATGAAGTTTTTCTACCTTGCTTAACTATCTACCTTTTGAGATCATGAATAATTACTGATTCATCTGTGTGTTTCCAATGGCCATCATGTGCTGGGTATATAAAAGTACTTAACTACAAGCCTATGAACGAATGCATTATTTAGGATTTGAAAAAGCTAACAGATGAAAAGGAAGTGCAAAACAAGATATTCAGAATAAACCAGAAAATGAATCATCTAAAGCATCAGAAATAAAAATAAATTACATGTGGGCAAAAGAGGGTAAAAGAAAGATACATTTTCTGGAACACAATATTTGTTAAGGTCCTGATCCTCTGTACTAACTTGACAATTTCCTAAATAAGTTTTATTCTCTTCCCTCATTAAGACTTAACATCTGTGTAAGCTGGCTTCTCTCTCCATTTTTATTCTTTTGTTTCCAATTATGCTTGGGATAGAAGAATCCATGCAACTAGCAGTCTGGGCTTCCCATATGAATGAAGAAAAATAATAAGATATACATGAATGGCTTTTCACTGAAAGAAGAAAGAATCTTCCCCTGGTCCTTTATTTTTAGATGAATCTTGAGTGTTTCTAGATATCAGCTTTTCTCATAAAAATCAGCCTATCATATACTAAGCCAAGTGAACAAATTACCTCTTTTCTTCCCTTCTCCACTGAGCCAAGAGATAAAAAATTAAGAGGAAATATGTAGAAAGAGCTTGAATTTTCCAGGTTCAAATTCTGTTCTTTATTTACCAAAAAACTTTGTGGCCCATGGCAAATTAATTAACCTATCCACATTTCAGTATCCTCTAAAATAAAATGCAGTGAATAATGACTAGTTTATAGAATGTTTCAAGATTAGAGATAATGTATGTAAAACATCCAGAATAAGTTAACTTCGGTGTGCCTTAATAAATGGTAATCGTATAAAAACTTAATTTCATCTTTTAATTTCACTGTTAATGTCTGATGCACTTATATACCTTCATTTGAAACTTACACAATTAAAAGTTACAGCCTTATCATCCCATAAATCAAAGACTACCTAATTTTATAGCCAGTTATATAAAATAGACTTTTTCCTATTTGTCTTAAATTTACCTATTTCAATTCAGGTATCATATGTATGTATTACAGTGGAGAATCAGTAACAATTTCAGGTCATCTCATTCATTCCACCATGATTGTATAGGCCTTAATAATGAGTTAAGAAACTGTCCTCCTAATTCCACAAAAGAAGAGAGAATGTCACTGAAACACTCTGAGTAAACTATCAAGTAGGACCCATCATTCTCTCTCCTAAAAGTTTACCTCAAGATCTTTTCTTTGTTCACTCCTTAGAATATTTTATTCATTTATTGTGTTCAATTTGAGTTTCCCTTGAATAACTGCTTTTAGCCTTCTTTTCAGCCTGACATAATGGACACACACTAAAAGTATGCCAGACTCTGAAAATGTTTTTCAACTTATTCTCTCTCTGAACTGTCACTAAGGCAAACAAAAAGAGAAATAGCTACATAAGCTAATTTGAGACAGGTTTTAAAAAGTGATCCTTACTTTTACTTGGTTCAACAATATTAACATTCAATTTATAGGAAAAATATCTCTAAGACTGGTGTTTTGAAAATAAACTTCATTCTGTAGTCTATTTGGTGGATGATGTAAATATTGAACTAATCTTTTCTATATCCTTCCCTCTATCTCTCACTCACCATCCAATGATTTATTGAATACCTACTATGTGCAAGGAAGGAAGAAATACTAAGAGCTGAAAAAAACACTTATTTTACTCAGTCTGACTTTATCATTCAAGACAAGTGATTGAAAATTACCTGTTTCTAAGTATTCATAGAATAGACCAAGAGATCCAAAAGTTTCAAGGTCATGATCCTGTTCCCATCGACTATATAACTTTTCAGAATTGGTCCGAGCTTTTCGGCGTCTCCACCAATTCAGAACCAAGCTGTTGGAAGTGATAAAATTAAGTACATGAAAGAGCGTTAAAAAAGGTGGGGGTCACAGAAGCAGAGTGTTAGATCTAGAAGCCGGCTGCAAGTGGGGTTAAGTAACTTAAGATCATGGAGTAAGTAGAGACATAGCTACAGCTAAAGTCCAAATTAAAATCTAATGTTATTTTCACAACATGCTGAGGTCAAAAGTTGTTTATGGGGTGATTAAGAAAATACCACAACTCTGCGGCTTCTGGACAAGATGGAGGAGTAGGTAAACGCTGTGCTCACTTCTTCCCAGATCACTTCAAAATTACAACTAAACTATAGAACAATCATCATTGAGAAGTGCCTAAAGACTAGCTGAACAGAAGTCCTAAGGATATACAGAAGCCATGTCAAGACTGGTAGGAGGGTGGAGATGTGGACTGGGCTGGTCTCATATCCATGTATGGTGGTTAAAATTCAGGAGGAATATCTCAGATTTAGAGGTCTTCTCCGAGGAGAAAGGAGTCCCAGGGCCACATCAGGCTCCCAAGTTCAGGGTTCTAGTGCAAGTAAGAGAAATCCCCATAACCTCTGCCTGTGAAAATCAGTGGAGATTGTGGCTGAGTAAGACGGAGGGCTGCTAGAGTCCCAGGTGTTCCTCTTAAAAGGCCTAGCAATGTACTTGTGCTGACAGACTCACTGGTTTTGAGCTCCAGAGCTGGGGCAGCAGCTTGAAAAGTGCCAGGGACATAAGGGGAGGAAGTGAATTGTCTGGTGTCAGGGCAAGGGCTGGAGGGGCAGCTTTCTCCTGGACAGAAGTGCTGGCAGAAACCATTGCTTCTTTGTTGAGACTTCCCCCAACCTAGACTACATATGCCAGCAGGCACCATATCTGAGTCTCCATCAACATGGCTAACACCGTTCGTCTCCCCTTTTCCCCTCGGTGATACCCTGAGACCCTACCCCACTCAACTTGTGGGATTACCCCAAACTGCTTCCAGCGGCTTTTCCATACAAACAGCCTGTCTTGGCTTATGCTGTGGACTTTCTCCGAAAATCTCTCAAAAATTCACAAACCCCAAACAAGCAGCATCTGGCCTCGGTGAGCCCTGTACCTCTTGCTAAACAGCCCCACACCTGGCACGAGCAGCAGTCAGACTCAGTTTGTAGCTTAGCATCTCCCAGGCACCTCCAAGCCCAGCACAAGTGGCAACCATCTGAAGATCACTTTGTTGCTCATAGCAAGTGGTCCCAGGCAGGATACAGACTAATCTTGAACTGCAAGAGAGCCACTCCCAAAAGGCCCCAAAATAACACACCCAGTGGCCAGCTACAGACCACACCAGAGCACCACCCGACCACTTCCACAAACAACACACCCAAAGAGCAAACTTAGCAGGCAATGCAGCTCTGCTAAAGTGAACCCTGCTCCACAGGGTCAGCCCCTGAACAGCATCTCCTCCACTAGTCACTGCCAGTCCTCAAGACCAATCAGCCTGAGGCTCAATCCCTCCCATTGATTTGCCAATAGCAATCAAGACTCAACTACTACAGGAAGGCACACACAACGCACACGAGTGACACACCTGGAGCACCCGACTCAAATAACCAGAAAGACTGTGCTACTGGGCCCCACAGGACATCTACTATATAAGGCCATTCTACCAAGCCAGGGAGACATAGTAGCTCTACCTAATATACAGAAAGAAATACAGGGAGGCAGCCAACATGAGACAAAGAAACATATCCCAAATAAAATAACAGAACTAATTTAATAGAGAAAGATAATGTTAAAATGTTTAAAAAAATAAAAAGTAAGTATATGAGAATATCTTTTTGATCTTGGGGTAAGGAAGGATTTGTTAAATAAGACAAAAAATGTGAACCCATAAAGAAAATATTAATAAATTCTAATATAGTAAAACTATATTGTTCATCTACAGTAGTGGTTCCCAACTGGGAGTGATTTAGCCCAGTATCTAGAAACATTTTTGACTGTCACACTGGGGAGAAGGTGGGCTACTGGCATCTAGTGGGTAGAGACTAAGGATATTGCTAAATACCCTACAGTGCAAAGGATAGCCCCTCACACAGAAGAATTATCTGGCTCAAAATGTCAATAGTGCTGAAGTTGAGAAACTGTGATTTAAAGGCTATTACAGAATAAAAAGACAAAAGTTATTTTGGGATAAAATATTTGCAAAACATGTAACCAACCAACCAAACAAAAACATGATGACCAGACGTTACAAAATATTCCTACAAATCCATTAGAAAAAGATAAGACAAGTAGAAAAATGGTTAATTAACACAAACAAGCATTTCATTGAAGAGGGAACACATATAGCCAAAAAATGCTCATTCATGTTATTCATCAGGAAAATGCAAAATAAGACCAAAATGAGATACCATTTATACCTTCCAAATTGGTAAAAATTAACAATAAGATAAGTACTGTAGCCAATGTGTATTAAAAAGAACACTTGTATACTGCTTATATCCAAACTGAAACACAAAGAGATATAATAATGTTGAAAAGAAAACAGAACGCCTGAGAATTTTGAGATAATATCAAAGAGATGGACATATGGAACTGGAGTCAAAATGTAAAGGAGACCAGCCAGTTCAAGAAAGAGAAGGGTTTCCATTTGCCCTATTCCAATAACAAAGTCTTCCATCCCACATAGTAACCATTATCTTGAATTTTATAATAATCACTTCCATACATTCTTAAAAATTGTTTCTCATCATGATTTGTTTTGAACTATTTTTGAATGACGTATAAGATTTACATTGAGTTTCATTATTTTGCATATAGACATCCAATTGTTCTAGCACCAGTTGTTGAAAAGACTGTTCTTTCTTCAATGAATTGTTTTTTTCCCTCTATCAAAAATAAAATGGCCATATTTTTATAGATTTATTTCTGCAATCTCTACTTTGTTCCACTGATCTCTCTATACGTTTCTCCCTTCATCAATCCCACTGTCTTAATATAGTTTTATAGTACATTTTAAAATCGAGTAGTGTAATTTCTCCATGTTTATTCTTCTTTATGAAAATTGTTTTGGCTATTCTAGTTCCCATCTATATAAATTGTATAATCTGCTATATAAATAGTGTATCTACAAAATCTTGCTATTTTTATTGGAATAACAAATCTATTTAATCAATTTGGCAGATAACTGGCATCTTTACTATGTCGCGTCTTCCAATCATGAACATGTTTCTCTTCATTTATATAGATAAAATATCTTTTTCATCAGAACTTGTAGTTTTCAGTATACAAGTCCCATATATTTTTTAGATTTATACCAACGTATTTTATTTTTCTGGAGCTAATGATTTCTGTACTGACCAATGTTTCTTGCATCCCACACCTCATTTTTTGTTCTCTTCTTACTCAAGTACATCTTTCATTATTCTTCCAATGAAGGTCAAGTCTATGAATGTAAACTCCTAGTTCTTTTTTTGTTTAAAATGCCTTAATTTCACCTGCACTTTATACAATAGTTAAACTGGTTCTAGAAATCTAAGGTGAACAATTATTTTCACTCACAATCTTCAAAATACTGTCTTTTGTATCTAATGTTATTAGTGAGAAATCTGTTGACAGTATAGATGACATTTCTTTTTCTTTGGAAAGATTTTAAGATTATCCATTTATCTATGATCTGTTGCTTCACAATGCATCTCGGTGTGAAATTATTTATCTTGCTTCATACTCAGAATTCATCTTCACATCTGGAACTCACGTTTTTCTTTGTTTTTGGAAGATTTTCAGTAATTACCTATTCAAAGAATTTTTTTTCCCACTATTTACTCAGTTTTCTTTTTCTGGAACTACCAGTGAATTAATGTGAAAGCCTATTAATATAGCCTCCTGCCACTAATTTTTTAAATCCCATTGTTGCTCTGTTGCATTGTACAATGTGGGAATATCTCAGTACTGTTTTATAATTCACAAATTCATTCTTCAGTTGTGTCCAGTCTGTACTTGATCCATCTATTGTATTCTTTATTTAAAGTGCCATTTCTCATTTATGTATGATCGATTCTTTCCCATATTCATTTGTTCTTGTTTCATTTACGTGTTTTTTATTTAAATTATTTCTGGTCATTTTTAATGACAGCATCATCTCCTTTTATGTTTTTAGGCTTTGCTAGAATCTTCTAGCTAGAGTAAGTTCATTTTCTAAAACCTGATTTCGTTTGCAGCTTTGGCAGTGTTAAATCTTGTCATAAGTTTTGAAATTTTGGTTTGTAGGCTTAATTTTACTCATTTCTTTTTTCTTTTACTTCCTTGTTTGTCTCTTTTCCTCTCTGTGCATATTTATTCTCCCTCTTGTTTTTGGTTTAGAGGTTACCTCCACTCTGCCATCCAGATTCTCAATCTAGAGCTAGGACTTAAAATATCAGTTTAAAGTTATTCCTCTGAAGCAATATAGGGATATCAAATACTATCTGAAAGGGTAAGTCTATCTTCTTTGCCAGCACATGAAATACTGCGGAATACTATGAAACTGTGGGCAGGAGGGTGGTGCGGGGAGAGGTAGGAATGAAAGGGAAAGTGTTTTCAACCTCATTTATGAATAAGGGAAAATAATACAGTCCTTGGCTTCAAATACAGTTAAACTGACCAATCACTTGTCTTAAATAAAGCACTTTTAGCCCACTTTATATGGCGGGTGTGAAACTCTGAAACTGTCGTTTTCTAAGTAGGAGCCTTACAAGATTATAGGCTTATGATACCTTCTCTTTTTGTCCATGGGGATTTTCATCTTACATTTGAGATTAACTGTCATTTTGGTTTTCTCTTTTTCTAATGTATTAATTATTTCTATGCTTTTAGAACAGATATCAATTAATGTATTAATTATTTCTATGCTTTTTGAACAGATATCAACGGATATCATGAACCAGCATTTCATTCATGACCAATTTTTGTGCCTAGAAGTGTCCGTGAAAAATGACTACTTTCACAGAGTTCAATTTTTTGTTATCTTGAGAAATAATATGCAACATGTAGAAAATCTACAGAGGATATAACATTTACATTTCTCAGTGGAATCTTCCCAGGAGAGGGGAATGATTACCTTTCCCTCAACTTGACTCAAGCTACGAAGATGCATATTTAAAAACCTGTATTACCTTAATGAATTCTTGACTGTTGATTAAAAGTAAATTATTTTGTCAACTTAAACATTTGCTAACAAAGGCACAATGATAACCGAAGAATTCCATCTAATTACAGAGAGAATCTCTCATGGTTACTTAAATCGAGCAAAAACTTTTAAGTCATACATACGGATAAATGGCTTCTTTCACATTTCCGAAGATCTGCTTCCCAGTCATGATGATGGTCAGCTGGGTCGTCAGTTCTATGAGACAGCCTCCAGGGTCACACTAGTCAGAAGCCGGAAGAGCAGAAAGAAGTGAAAGATGAGCGATGGAACTTTTGCAACAAAAGAAATCCCAATTCAGATCAGAATCTGAAGATTTGGGTTGGAATGGCTATTAAAGGATATAAAGGGATATTTATCTCAATTGTTCCAAGCGTGATCATAGACCAGTGCCAGGCTAGCTAGCTGCATTAGGTTCATGTTTGGAATGTGTTAATAAGAGATTTCTGGATCTCACTCTTAGAAAATTATGCTTCCATATGTCTGGGTTAGGGCTGGAAGTTGTTATTTTTTCCATGTGATTTGGATACAGTCAGGTTTGGAAACCACTGATCTGGTCTACCTTTTACCCATGGTGGAGCCTTTTTCTATTACTCATCCTTCGCAGGAAGCCTTCTAGAATATAGAACTTACTTATCACATTTCACAGCTCACATTTTACTACCATACAATAAGCATAATATAGCTTCTTGCCCAAAAAGAACTGGAAGAGCTATCAGATGACATGGATTTTAAGACCAATATTCTCTGTGGACAGAGTCACTGTCAGACTTCTCTTGCAACTTGAAAATATCTGAGTTAGTGCTGGACATAAAATAGTATTTAGTTAACTCTGAGTTACTGAAACCACAAATCTCGCCTCTCAAGAGAATCTTACCTCTTCACTTCTCCACACATTCAATAAATATGTGTATTTTCCAGGATAGCCCACAAATTTTCCTTTAAAGAAAGCTACGTAGAAGCAGGATGAGTAAAAATTCACAAACTGAAACAGGAACATTTTCAAGGTCAGGCTGCTTTCATACTCCTGGTAAGTTCGAGGAATTTCTGGTAAGTAAAAAAACACCAAGGTTTAATAATGCACCTTCTTGTTTCTCCTTAAATTTTGTAATCTCTGGGACAAGTAAATATATAGTCATATTATTCTGAGAGCCTGTTGAAATGCTTGCCTATCTGGTCATGACAGACCGTAATATTAACTACAGATCTGAACTAGGCTTTCTACTGGAGACTTTGTATTAATCTCATCACTGGAGAAGCCTGGGAAGCAGTTATTATTACATTTAGAGGGGTGAAATACTTGCCTGGAGTCACATAGTCAGAATATGGAATTCAACCCCATATTAGACTTAAGAGCCTTTTTCAAATTTCCATATACTATATGATATCCCGTAAATGCATTAGAAATCTCTCTCTGCTCTCTCGCATCTGTTTTCAATCCAGTTTTAACAAAGTAAACTTATATCAAGGGCAGAGGATGATTTCCAAACCAAACTGTGTTTTTCCCTCATAAATTAAATAACTATGTAAATTTTGAAAGCAATATCATGCAAATGGTAGCAGTAATACTACACATTTTCCCTCTCCTTATCGTGATCTATCATTTAATGAATTCCAAAGATAAGAAAATATTAGATTTTCTTCACACTACAATAAAGCATCATGAGGCATACAAAGGTAAAGAAGTATGTTTATCTGAGCTGCTGATCTCCCAATAGCATGAGTGGATCCAACCAAATCCATGACATTTTCAGCAATACTGAATAATAACATATTCTTCTAAAGACACAGATAACACCTCCATTTTAGTGAAATTTAGTTGCATTCCTACACAATCTCCTAAGTGAACACAAGTGACTTTTCTCATTGAAGAAAGCTGCGATTTTTTAAGTACTTCATTTTTAGGTGTTATCCGCTATAATTTTTTTTTCTTTGCTGTTGCTTGCAGAAAGAAAAAGAAGTAAAATTAAGAGAAAAGAACTCAAAACTGGAGGATAAAATTTGGTGAGAGCTGCCTCCCAGTGCTTCCTCTAGTGCTGCATGAAAATGTGTTCTTTCTGGTTCCGCTGGGCATGCTGTCACTGCACGATGGCAGAGGGGGAGCTCCTGGACGGAGCACTCAGAGGAGAAGCTGAGGCCTTGGGTAGTCTCTGATCTATTCCCAACTGTGCTGTGTGCTACTCTCCCCGATTGAATCTGCCCCTTCACCTTCCCTTGTGGCTTTAGGAGAAATTTTAATATTTTAAAAAGAAAATAATCCAGGTTCTAAGACATGGCAACTGAAAAGAGAAGGGCTAAATGTTATCTTTATTCGGGAGAAGCTGATTGTTCTATTTTTCTCATGATAGTTTTCAAAACCAAGTACTTGGTGAAAACCATACACAGGAAATAAAAAGTATCTGTGTCCTGTGAAAAGTGAAGAGTTTACTTAGAATTCAACTAACACCATCAAGGCAGATGAGAATACTCAAAAAGATCTATAGTGTTTTAATTCTTCTTTTTAGTACTTCCTGCTTCCTCTATAATGGCCTGAATGTAGCTATTATGGGATTCTGAAGTACCAGGCTATGGGTCTACCTATAGAGCAAAACTGCCTTAAAATGTGTTTTTAAAAAATTAACTCTCTGGGGGATGATCCAAAATGGATGGAGAGCATTGGTAGGAACCCCTTTTCAGAGTCACACTAATAATTTGGTCGGCTTACCCATTTTTGTAATCCAGGCAGACAGCTTTTCATAAAAAAAATTCAAGAACAAGATGATAATAAAGTTCAAGCATGATCCAGTGAGTGCTGTGGTTATCTGAGGAGTGAGGATACTTTTGACATGCTTTAAGGATGTTTCACTTTCCATGAAGCTGGCAAATGTAGCAAAGACTGACAGGCGGTATATAATCACAGCTACCATACAAGAAACGACAAGAGCCATCTGGGGAAGGAAAACACAGGTTGGTCATTCTGGTCTCTGCGGCGCCATGCTGCATACATATCTGAAATATATTAGTCTCTGCATCTCATTATATTACATTTAGCAGTTCTGACATGGAAAGCAAACCAAGTCAGCCTCTCACACCAAAGATGGCAGGAAATGAACAACAATAAGTTAAAAAGGTTAAAAATAAGGCGTATGGTAGCAGCTGAGTAAGCCTAAAACAGAAAAGTATTCATGGCCCATCCTCTAGGCCCATCCTAGAGCAAGAGTTAAGAAAATTAGCCAGAAAGCCAAATCCTGCTTGCGGTTTTGGCATGGCCCTTGAATTAAGAATGTTCTTTTTTTTTTTCCTTTTTTTTTTTTTTTGAGTTTTTATAGGTTGTAAAGAAAAACAAAGACAGTTATGTGCCAGAGACTATTTGTGGCCCAAAAAGCCTAAAATATATCTGGCCCCTTTACAAAAAATGTTTGCCAACCTCTGCTCTAGACTATAGTTAAACATGTAGTGTGAAGTTAAACTTACTTTCCCAAGAAAAATACACCTAAAGATTGTAGTTCATTTCCTCTTAGAATGTTGCCATTAGTGGTCTGATGTGCCTGCTAGTTTAGACATTTGTCGGATTTGCTAGAAATTTTATACACTTCCCATATTGCAAAAACACAAAGGTATAGGGATGGCTTTATATTAATAACTGGAATATTTTATTCTGAAAGTTGAGGAACTGAATCAAATTGAATAAATACTAGAAATAAAAGAATAATCTTTCTGGGACCACTCTCCAGAATATTTCTCAAGGTGTGTCCCAAATTCATTATTACTTGCTTTATTCTATCCTCTCTCCTCAGTGATTGTTTAATCGTCTAAGAAAACACGTCTTTAAAATAGAAAACCAGGACTTTTAACAAGAAATTTTAAAGATAAATTATGGGACAATATGGATTGATGAGGTTAAACTATGGTCCACAATTGATAATCTTATATACTTCAACATGAAAAACTCTCAAAGGGTAACATTATCTCTTTTCCTAAAATTAAAGTTCAACCGTAAGAGGACACAAATTTGGAAAAGGTGGGGGGGCAGGAAATAGATTATGATCAAGGACTCTATTAGCTAAAAGGTATGAAGAAAACATGACTCCCTCACAATGGGGTGTGATACTTAAATTCTTGAAGTAGAAGTAACATTTTCTTGTTTATCTCAGCGAGAGAATAAACCTTAATAGTTTGAGGGGTTTTCTTTTCATTCTGTAAATATATTTTAAGTAAAGATAAAGATAAATTAATAATTTTAAAAAACTAACCAAATAATCTGCAATCAAATTGTTTGTTAAACTGGTGTGGTTTCAAGTTATCACCTAATTAACAGCTGGGAGAAGGGGAGGGACAGGCTCTAAGACAAAGCTCCTCCACCCCCCACCCCCAGCTATTTTCCAAGGTTTAATTGTAGAACATCCATGTAAATTACTGCTTATTTTATATAGGAGCTCTATTCAAGATAAAAAGACTGTGGAGGAAAAAGGAAAAGAAAGAATTCAAGAGCCATTTCAGATACAACTATTGAGATAATGCTAATATGACTGCATGTCAAAGCAATGGTAACGATTTTAAAGAATGCTTACCCATAGTGTTACCGTGGCTCCTGATACAAAGTACCATGGAATACGACGATGTAGAGGCATGTGAGGTTCCATCTCCTGTAATTTTGAAGAAAGCACAGCAAAATTTAAAATCTGTCCTCAAAGTGGGGACTCTAAGAAGTAGTCAGTCACAAAGCCCAGTTAAAGTAACCACCTCCCGAAAGGGTCCAGTACAGCTCATGGAAAGCTACATTCTAGCAATGGTTCCTTCTCTTTCAAGTAGAAAGCTTCAGGGCTCTTAGATGACATATTTTATACATGGTATGAGATATGAGTACACCACACACTATTTCCTGTGTGTTGTATTAGAGTGGTATTCAAGGCCTGGTAGACAGGAAAAAAAGTCAAAGCACGAAGGCAGCTGCTTAAGCAGACATGCTTTACTAATGTTACAATTTCATTCTAGCTCAGTTAAATTGAATTGATTGAATTGAATTGCTCGGTAATTGCTCTGCAGGATAATAAATAGAATGCCTTCTTTATATTTATAAGATTGTGTTATTCTTCACAGTTCAGGGGCCCAGACTTTTTTTCATTTTCATGCTTTTTAAGTCATTAATGGGAGATGTTAATTACATCAGCTAACATTCTTAGCTACATAAAGAGGCCGTTAGATTTTATCCAAAAGAATATTGCCATACAATAAAAAATAGATATGGGCAGAAATCTAAATCATACCATTCTATCTAAAATATAAGATTTTACATCTTGTATATTTTCAGGGCTGAGTAGAAACAGGTAGAGGAAGCTGTCCAAGAGCTCGAGCGAAACCTAGGATGCATGCATGTGATTACGTGCATGTGTGTACACAACGTGAATGTTCGTGTGTGTGTGTGTATGCATATTGGTGTGCGCACATGTGTATGTCCATACATGTATGTGTGTGTTCCCAATATAGACTCAAATGTGAGAGTTTTCGTTGTATTTAACCACTGAAGAACCCTGAAAGTAATTAAAAAAAGAAAAACAAAACTCTTGATTTCAAAACCATTAAAGCTAAGTGGATAATTAACAGTGAATCAACACACATTGTTTTTCAACTAGTTTCAAAGGTAATCATTCAGTACGTCTGATTTTTACTGTCAATAATTTTTGGCAAAGCCAATAGGCTGGCTCTTTCTTTTTATCTCTTAAAATATGAATGGCTCTCTTTGATAGCATCTAGTAGCACAGTGATTACAGATTATGGAAAGGTAGGAACTCTAAGAATATGCTGCCAAGAGTCTGGTGTTTGAGGGCAAAGTATCTTTCATTTTCACATGAAAAAAAAAACTGAGGCCAAGATGTCAAACTACTCAGTCACAGTATATAGCCGGTTTGCCAGTTAGGAATCCCAAAATACAGACTTCCACCCCTAGACAGCAGTGCAATGACCTTTCCATTATAATCAATTAAAATGGGCTCACTGAATAAAATTTGGTCTAATAAAACAATCACTCATAAGCCCACTATCTTGATACGATACTAATATAATTTTTGCATATTAACTTAGTATCCTTTCCACATATAAGTATTTATATACAAAGCCCACAACATAACACACTATTTTCCATTTTTCTTTTATTTCACTTAGTATTAAAATGATAGATTTCATGATATGATGCCTTGGATTTACTTCGAAATAATCTAGTGGCAGGGAGGAGTAGGTGTAATACATCATTATTTGAGAGGTAACCCAAAGCAGTGTGTCCACTGAGATACGCTGCCCATTTTGGTTTCCTAATCTACCTTAGTCACTGTATTCATTTTCCTGTGTTTACACATAGCTTCAAATTCAGGTCTCAGCTGATGCTGCTGCTGTTCCTCTTCAAAGTCCACCAGGTCCCATTCATATTCCAGTCTGGCTTGTCGCTGTTTCCAAAACTCCAAAAACAATGTGACTATAGGCAAATAAATGTACAGAAACAAATATAATCAAGAGATGGAGAAATAAAGTGAATGAGAAAATAACTGAGTTTTTCCTCTTCTTTTAAATACCAAATTGGTTGCATGATAATTCTTTTGTCACTATTATGTTTGATGATAAAATTATAAAATTATTAATGTTGGCATAATATGTAACACTAAAATAACTCCTATAAAATTTCTAGTTAATTCCTTAGATAACAGTCCATGTAAAAAAAATTTCAGGTTCATTACTCTCTCTCTTCATTAAAATAATTTGAAGTAATATTTAAATTTAACTTTTTACTAACACTGATTTGCAAAATCAGTCTTTTACTGAAATCATTCAGTCTTCTAGGGAAATCATTCAAGCAATTATACATTAGGGAAATTTAAGAAAAACATAAGAGCCATTCCACAGCACATTCTCATTCTCTCTCTGTCTCTGTCTCTGTCTCCGTCTCTCAGTATATATATATATGTTCCATGTTCATTGCAGCATTACTTACAATAGTCAAACCATGGAAACAACCTAGGTGTCCAGCAATAGATAAACAGATAAAGAAAATGTGGTAAACATATGCAATGGAATATTATTCAGCCAATAAAAAAAAAAGAAAATCCTGCCATCTGGTTGTGACAACATGAATGGTCCTTGAGAGTATTATGCTAAGTGAGATAAGCCATACAGAGAAAGACAAATAATGTTTGATCTCAATTACATGTGGAATCTAAAAACAAACCAACAAACTCATAGAAACAGAGTATAGATTGGTGGTTGATGGGGGTGGGGGAGTGGGGAGGAATGGGTGAAAGTGGTCAAAATGTACAAATGTCTAGTTGTAAGGTTAATAAGTTCTGGGGATATAATGTATAGCACAATGACTATAGTTAAAATTACTGTGTTGTATATTTGAAAGTTACTAAGAGTGGATCTTAAATGTTCCATCACAAGAAGAGAAGATGGTAGCTTTGAGGTGATGGATATTAACTAAACTTATTGCAATACGTACATATATCAAATCATTATATCATATGCCTTAAACTAATAAAGTGTTATATGTCAACTGTATCTCAATAAAACTGGGGGGGAAAGTGAAAGTGACCTAAATATCCAACAATAGAGAATTGATTAGATAAAGTATGATGAATTCATAAAAAACAATTCTATTTAGTCATAAATACACACATCCATGTATTCACTGCTATAGAAGGAGTCCCATCATTTATTGTTTGTTGAATAAAAAAGTAGGTTTAAAACTACAATATTGTACCATTTACATAAAATTATATGAATACACATGTCCATACACAGAGTAAAGAATTATGAAAAATTCTGGCCAAAATAATAAATTTTATTTCTGGTGATTTTAACATTATCTTCTTTTGTTCCTATATACTGCTTGAATTTACTATGATGGGTATATATTTTAATTACAAACAAGCCAATAAGTTAAAAAGAAATAAGCATTTCTTACCCTCCAGTACAAAGCACAGTATGCATTATTTTATTTTCAGGCCTCAATCTCTTGGACTAGTGCTATTCCTTTAACCTGGAATGTTTTCTTCACACTTACTCTGCCAATTGATCCTTTGTTCCAGCTTACTTGTTGATTAGTATTTGTACTAAAACAAATATACTTGCAGTTCTGTTTTCACAGAATTTGGCTAAGATCTTCAAAAACCAAAGCTAAATCAATTCACTGCTGCAACAAACTTTTCTGAAAGAACTAATTGATGATAGCACCTCTTCAAAATACTTGTAGTGTTGCTGAGTTTTCTGCATATGGTTTCTCCTCTATTTATGATGAAATATAAAGTTAGTGTGGTATACTATCTCTCTCAATGGAAGCAATCAAAAACTACTACACTTGTTTTAATTTGTGTACCTATCATTCACTTCAAATTCCAATTAATGATTAGGCAGGATATGGCAGCCACATGATGGAGATGTTCATACACCAACTTACCAAACTTGGGGTTGCTGAAGAATTGTTACTAAGGTTTCTCTACCTTCCATTCTCTTTGAATCTGGGCTGCTCTCTTTAGACCATAGTGAACAAACAGAAGTGACAGAAACCCATAAATCCCTCTGCTTCACATATACACCAAGAAATTTTGTTGTCTTTTTGGCTGGATCAAGCTAACTTTGTCCTTTGCCCAGTTTTTAAATGCACATATTTGTATTTGTTAAAGACTTTTTTTTAATTAGAAAGGAAAAAAAGACTAATTTTTCCAGAGTCCCCTAAATTCTGGGACATGTTTTAGAAGTCCTTAGGCCTCTGCTTGCTGAGTTACTTTTATAGAAAATATTTACCTCATTGATGGTAGGAACAACTTCTTAACACCTCTACTTCCTATGTGAAATGAAAAATATGAAATACTATAACATTTTCAAAATTAAGGGCAATTCCGCTTTATATGGAAGATTTTTATCAAATGAAACTGGAAGCTAGAATGAGAATTAGTCACAGGGAACTCAGACTTAAACAGTGATTTATTAGCCCTCAATAATTTATTTTGATTCTTACTCCAGTTTGCATTCATGACTCAATATCCTCTAGCCACCAAATAATTATGTATATTCTCTCCTGAATTAACTATTTATTCAGACTATTTTTTAACCATAGGGCTGAGAGACAGTAAGAGCTGAATACATATGAAGTTTCAAAAACTATACTGTCTCTCAGAAAAATAAGCAGATGATTAACGGGGGCCTTTCTTGGGCCAAGGACTAAAGAACATTGAAGTGGGCTCTACTGGTGTACAAATCTAGCAAGGACACAAAGATCTAAAATCACCTTTGGTATGTAAGGTATACCATCTGTATATGTTATACAGATGAGCCATATAACACGTAATATGGAGAAAGTTGTTTTTTATGTGACTACTCACCCCAAATTCCCATGAATATTGCAAAGAACACTGTTGACTCATTATCAAATAAATGGGAGACCTGTATGAAACAAGAATAACATCACAAATAGTATTAGTTTCAAATACAATGCAAAAGGAGGAAAATTACAAGTCTTCTCAACATCCCCAAATACATACATACCTTTGAAGCCAAACATGTACTATTTAGTCTCCAATAATCACACACTTGATCACAGAGTGGGCACATGATAATCTGACCTCCAATATCAGGGTCACAGATTTCGGTGCTGCAGAGTGAACAGCAAAGTTATTTTTAAAGTGATGCATGTTTCGGTGAAAGTCCAAAGCTGTTCTTATCAGAACAAAGCAATTTCTGCAGTAGGTCAAGTCATGCTTTGAGGAACTGGATCTTTAGAACTAATCATTAAATACAGATTTTTTAGAAAGCACCAGGTTAGGGGCAGCTGCTTTTTATAATATATCAATTATCTGCTGCCATAAAGAAACATTCTGAAACAAATGCCAGGGAAGTAATAATACCAGTTTCAGTTAGTATAAGATCAAGACGTTTTCTCTATTTAGGCAACTCAATTGCACTTACCTGCTTGAGTTACCATGCATTGATAATAAGCCATAAATAAAACAAGCTAAGCCAACTACAGCTGCAAAGGATAGCATTTCTGTGTAAAATCCGAGGAAGACAAAATAGATGCCAATTTTTTCCCCATAATAATTCCTATAAAAGAGAATAAAAACAAGAGTCAGAGGTTGGAAGAATAATTCAAGTACAAACAGCCATGTTTTGTATTCAGACAAGCCTGTATGCTAATTTTGGCTCCACTGCTTTCTAGCAATATAATTTGGTAAAGGTACTAAACCTCTAAGCTTTAGTTTCCACATCATAAAATGCAGGTTGATGCTTATCCACAGAATTGGTGTAAGGATTAAAAGAGATAACACTAAGTAGGCCCTCTGTGTCCATAACGGAGCTTGAGATAATCACGTTAAGCGAATAAGTCAGGAAAAGTTGAAAACTACATGATATTCCTCATATGTGGGATGTAAAACTGTTGTTTTTAAACCCAGCACCCCTTAAGGAAACCCTCAAGGAACCAGGGAATATAGTACTCTTCTTCAGAAAACCACGTATTTGTATGTTTGTTCATTTGTTTGTTTTAAATCAGCTTAATCTTCCTCACTCATACAGAGCGCAGCTCACCAAATCCGTAAAGCCTTTCCATAGTTTCCTAGGCAGATGGATCCGATCTCTTTTTGGTACTAATAGCATGCTACATATAAATCAATGACAGCACAAAATGTTAAACTGTAATTTCAAAAAGGCAACTCTGAACATGAAGGGTATAAGCTTAATCTCCTAATGAGAAGATTTTAAAATACTTTTCTCATATTCAATATTAATTTCATGTAATCTCCCACTCTACACTTTTCAAAATTTCTAATCTTTTCTAACCAAACTAGCATCTTACTGCTTGTACCACCTTCCATTCTTTTCAAGTGATATTTTTACACTGTTGTTTTTCTTTGTTCTGCTCTTCACTATAAACATGAAATTAAATTATAATCATATCCCTTTGTTAATTTGCCATTAACAACTTCCTGAGGTTCATTCACACTTAGGATGAACTGCTTTTTCTCCTTTTTGCTGAAAAACATAGCAATCACTATAATACTATATAACATCAAAATTTTTAAAAAGGAGGAAAAAAGATTTTGATTTGTGAGATTTATTATTCACCATATCTATTTCCATTTGATGTTTTAAAAATTAAAGAGGGTAAAACAATATTATCGCTATAGATTCAATCTAAAAATTCTTTAGGAATTCATAAAGAAACTAGCTATTTCAACATTATTTTTAAAGAATTACATTTTTTCCCCTTTCAAATAGCAAGAATCTTATTTCTTGAGAATTAAAAAAAAAAAGTCCTGAAGAACTCCAGATCTTTAATTAGTATTATATAGATTTCAAAAACAGAAATTCTCAGATGAGCTTTTATTATATATAGAATTATAGAAACTATTTTACTAAACTTGGACTTGAGGGGCTTAACAATAACCAATTAACAACTAAACCATCCCTTAGGAGTGCAAAAAACAAGAGGCATGTTTTAGATTTGCATTATAATAAAAATGTATATATTATTGAATTAAGATTGAGATGTTAACCTAAATTCTTATTATTCATAAGAGAGAAAATGAGAGAAATCTAATCAAACGAGACACTCTATAAAGACTCAAATGTAAATAGAACCCTTTTTTTGAGTATTTTTTTCAAAAATTGCACCTTGTGGTTACACCTATGGTATTTCTTAATCTGTCCATTTTACTTACTAGGCTTTCAACTCATCTGTGGCCCTGTATCATCTAATATAGCATCTGATAGGTAGGAGACATTCCTTAATATTGGTTGTGAGATTTTGTAAGAAGGCATTGGTCTAATTTTGTATTCCCAGAACTTAGTACTTAATCCGAGACCCAGAAAATAATCAAAAGAATGATAAAACTGAACTGATACAGACTCGAGGAATAAATGAACAAATTCAAACATCTGGTCTAAAGAGATTCATTTTTACAGTGAATTCATGGACATCTGAGAAACTTAGCTTAGCTTGGCATTTTAACAGCACCATTATATTAATTGTAAATATATTTATTTTAAGAGCTACATATGATGTAGCTTAGTATATCAATTTTATTTCTAAGTATTAAGCCTTCACAATAGGTTATATAAAAAAATTACATGGAGCACTTAAATTGAAAAGAAAAATTGGGATCAGAGGGCATATAAAACTGAAGACTGATAAATCAATGATGGCAACTTTGGGGTTATCGTTTTTCCTGAAAAAAAAAAAATCTAATATGACAAAATGGTCAGTGCCCAAAAGGCAGTAAAACTTTTACAAATATTTCAATATGAAACTTAAGTTTGTATAAAGATAACATGAAATATGTGAAATCTAGGAATTTGGAATCCTATATTCTCAATCTCTTTCTAGGTACCCCAAGTCATCCTGCCTTTATTTCTTTTTATCCTCCATATCTAGTCACCCACTAGGTCCAATAAATTCTATCACAGAAGTCTTTTTTCTAATCCATAGTATCCTCTCTTTCCTGTTACCAGTACCTTGGATATGATCTTCAATATCTTTTGCTGGAAAATTTTAATAGCCTCCTAAGTTCCCTGACTTCAGTCTTACATCCTTTTAAAGTATCTTCCTTGTTTCCAATAGTGATGTTCCTAAAGAAGGAAAATGGTGTCCTTTTCTTCCTTCAAAAGTTTTGTCCTTTCATCTCAGCACTGTCCCTCATAATTTTGTTTCTGATAAACATTTAGGTCTCACCTGCTACTACTCCTACATGCAGAACTAAACGCACAAGGCTCTTCCTCAGCCCAGTGCTCTATACTTGCTTCCCCGTTGGAGATATTCCTATCTTTTTTACCTAGCTACCTAGTACTTATCTCTCAAAACACAGCTTGAGAATTAGCGCTATGAAACTTTCCCTGAGGTAGGTATTTTTCCTCTGTGCTCTATTCTTTCATGAGTATCACTCTGCTGTAATTATTATGCATTTGGGTGTCTTCCTGAAAATATATTCACGTTGGGAAACTGTGTTCTAATTACCTTTGTAGCCCTAGCCTATTGCCTAATATCTAGTGATGTTTAAAAAATTCTCATAAAAGGAATGTATACATTCTAATTATGCATGTTTGGACAATTCCTCTCTTTCTTAGGATATTTTATTTGTATCAAGTTTTCCCACAAAACCTTTCCGAAAGACCATACAATCAACAAGGAGAGGAAATAAAACCACACCTGATACAGACCTTCAGTCTCATGACAGAGAACACCATCACCACCAATTATCTGTAAGTAATGAAATATGCCCAGTTCCCAGCACCCATCATCTGTTACCACAAACCTGAGGTACAGAGAGCAGTGAAGATGCTTAGGAAATACTAGGGAAAAAAGTGTAAAGCAGGCTGGAGACATTACACAAACACCGACAAAATCACCCCTGGAAACAAATGTTGAGATTTGGTTAATTCACAGTATAAGCTAAAAGGAAGGGATCTGAAAATGAGCAAAACTGGAAGTGACAGTCTCAAAGAAGCATTGTTTCTGAGTAAGAATTACGTATAAAGGGTGGTACTCCTTAAAAATGTGGCCATATGAGAAAGATGAAAATAAGAGGTACAGTTAGGATCCTGCAGAAATGAAAGAAATAGCACGTGACAACCACGTACCATCATCCATAAAAGAAACCACATGGAATAGGAAAGAACTAACATAAACGTGCACTCTAATCTAGAAATTGTTTGTGAATTAAACACAAAGAGAAAAAAGCAGGCCATACCCTTACAAAATTATATTTTCTAAAAAATGGAAATCTGAAACAAATAATTTCAGCTAATGAAAATTCTCCCCAAAGAACATGATGAATACTGTGATAAAGCACTACAAACAACTAAATGTTGTCAAAATAAATAATTACAACTATAAGAAAACACCAGAAATATAAAAATAAGAAGATAGTGGAGGTAAACAGAAAAAAATAAAAAAATAAAACAAGAGGTAAAAGAATTCTAGAAAGAGAGGAAAAAGAGAAATCATATAAGATCATGTCAGAACTGATACTGAAATTATAAGGTACCCAAAAGCGAATAATGGAAAAATTAAGTGAAAATCTAATAATAGAAACTAAAAACAGAAAACCTATCAAAAGAATAAAAATGACATAGAGAAGTAAAAAGGGTCTCAGAGAAATTGTTTGATATATGACAGGCAAAAAAGACAAAATATACAAATAATTGAAGTCCAAAGAAAATAATCGAAACACTGCAAAATAACTAATATTTTAAAAATATAAACCAAGACAACTTTTCAGAAAATAAACGAAAAAATAGAAGCTACACATTGAAAGGATCCACCAGGAACCAGGAAAAACTGACTTAGAAAAATCTACTCCAAGACATAATGTGTTAAAACAATCAGATTTCAAAACAAACAAACAAGCAATCAAAACTCTCAAAGTCCCGTGGCAAAATGACAAAGTAATGTACAAAGGCAAAAGAAATTCCTACTTAATGAGGATACACTAGAGACGTTTCCACTAAGATCAGGAATGAGGAAAGGATACTCACTATCTCCACTATTACTGAACATTGTTTTGGAATTATTAGCCAGTGCAGCTGAATGAAAGAAAGTGATTAGAGACATAAGAATTGGTAGAGAATAAAAAATAATACTTCGCATTAAACTTTAAAAAGTTTCATAACCTACACAAAGAAAACTCTACCTAAAAGTAAGCTTGAACAAATACATACCTTTTCTTTGATTAGAAAGTCTCAATATCATCAAAATATGAAGCCTACCTAATTAATTTACAAACTCAATGTGATCCCCATAAAAATACCAACAATCTTTTTAGTAGAGAGCTAGACAAGTTTATACTAAAGGTTATGTGGAAAAACAGACCTGCAGAATGTACAAGAAAACACTGCAAATAAAAGCTATGATTAGGCATTAGCCCATTTAGATATTAAAACATACTACAGTGAACTCGTAGTAATTAAAACAGCCTGGTATCGGTGTATGAATAGTTAGCTAGATCAACAGAATAGAACAGAAAATCCAGAAACCAACAACTGCATATAGAAATCTAGTATATGATAAAGGTGGTACCTCAAATCACTGGGGCAACAATTAAACTTTTTAATAAACGGTGTTGGAGCAAGTAGATAAAAGTAGATCTATCTCTCACACAATATGTAAGAATTAACTCCAAGTGGATAAAGCATCTAAACATAAAAAATGAAAACTATGCAAGTAGAAAAAAACGTGGGTGAGTTTCTCTACAATTTGTGCATATGAAAAGGCATTCTGTAACTAAAAATCCAAATGCAATAAAAAAATGATAAGTTTGACTTAGATTTTTGTGGCCATTTTTTCTTTAGCATAATGCTTTTAAGATTCATTCCTTGATGTTACATATATTAGCAATTTATTTCTTTTTATTTTTGAGAAAAATCCATTGTATGAATACATGATAATTTATTTATTCATTCACCAGTTGATGAACATTTTGGTTGTTTCCAGTTTTCTATTATTATATTGAGTTAAGCGACTATGAACATTCAAATAATGGTGTTTTAGTGGTCATATGCTACATTTTTCCTGGGTAAGGACTTAGAAGTGGAATTGTTGGGTCATGTAAAAAGGGCATATTTAACTTTATAAGAAACTGTCAAGTTGTTTTGTAAAGTTGCTATACCATATGTATTCCCACCAGCAATGTTTGAGAGTCAAAGTTGCATTCCTGTTAGCACTCGTCAATATTTTAGATTTTAGCTATTCTAGAGGGTGTGTGGTAGTTTCTCAATGACATTTTAATATTTACTAGTGAATAAAGATGTTGTGCGTCTTTTAATGTATTGGCCTTTAATAAGTATATTTTTTTGGTAAAGTATTTGTGATAATCTTTTGTCCATTTTTAGTTATTCTGTCTTCTTATTGAGTTGTAAGAATTCCTTAAATATTTTGGATAAGAGTCCTTTATTGATATGTGTGTTGCAAGTATATTTTTTGGTTTGTGGTCTGCCTTTTTATTTTTGTAACAGTGTATTTTAAAGTGAAGATATTTTTAATTTTAATGAAGTCAATTGTATCCATTCTTTAAATTTTGCTTTTTATGTCTTATCTGAAAAATCCATGCCTAACTCGAGGTCACATTGATTTTTCTCCAACATATTCTTTTAGAAGTTTTATAGTTTTACCCTTTACACTTAGTTCTCTAATCCATTTAATGTTAGTATAAATTTTTATATAGGACGGGATCAAGATACATGTTTGTCATATGAATATCCATTTGTTCTAGCATGGGAAAGGACTATCCTTTACCCAAATAAGTAATCAGACACCTCTGTTGGAAATCAATTGACCATGAATATGTGGATCTATTTCTGGACTCTACTTTTATTAAAGGTCTTATTTGTCAACAATTTAAAATATATAGAAAAGTTGCAAGAATAATTCAAATAACATCCATATATCCTTTATTTTATTGTAAAAATATTGTTCCATTTGCACTCTCTTCATATGTATTTCCTTTTACAACTATATATGTATCTATAAATATCTTTTTCTGAACCATTTGAAAGTAAGTTAATTGAATACATCATGACCCTTTATCCCTAAATACTTTATTGTCTATTCCTAAGAGTATTATCTTATGTAACCAACGAAAAGATACCCTAGGAATAACAGCCATTTTCTACAATCGCTACCTTTGTGATAACACAGTGTTTTCTTTTTTGCCTTTACAGTTACCTAGTTTAAAACTTTATACCTAGTTATCAATGCTTTACATTAAATTTTGTTAAATATTTAAATTACTTAAAAATTTTCTCATTATTGAAATGGGAAAGCAGTGTAACTTGCTATAAATGGAAAATTACTTAAATCATAGGATAAAAAACTTTAAAAAGTTGTTAAATTTAAGCTTGACATTGTCATCTCATGAAATTTCTGAGCTTCCACTTCGTTGTAAAAAATTAGTAAATGCTAACAAAGTATTACAGATAGACCTGCAATGACCTGAGATGTGTTTGTGTATATCTATAAATACAAACCTTTGGGGTACACTTAAAGCAGAAACACCTGTAAACAGTTAAAAATGTTAGTTAAATAAATATTCTCAATATATTTTTAACAATGTAAAATACATAAACCTTCATTCTGACAACCTTGCTTCTTTGAAAATATACTATGAAAATATTCACCAAGGGCATAATGTCTGCAGATATTCTTAGCAGCCTTGTTCTTACAGTGAACATTTTGGAACAGCCTAATGTTTTTTAATAGAAAATTAGATAAACGAATTATCAAAATTTATAATATTGCACTGTGTTCTTGTTAAAAAGCATGAGCTAGATCTGTGTGTATTCACAGGGATGGGTACCAACAACATATTATTTAATGAAAAAAAGAAAATCTAAGCAAAAAAGTAAATAAAGAGACCATTACTCTGGTGGGAAAATGTGTTTATGTGCTTTATGATGCATGCACATAAAAATAAGACTGAATAGATACTATCAAATCAAGAGTAGTTACCTCTATGAAGTGCAATAGAGGTGGAATTTTACTTAAAACTTTGCACATCCCTTTATTAGTTAAAATTTTTTGATAAATTCTACTTTTAGAATTTAAATAAGTCAGAAAGATAAATATCATATGATTTCACTTATATGCAGAATCTAAGGAACAAAAAGAACAATTTAATCAAAAACAGACTCACAAATATAGTGGACAATTTGGTGACGAACAGGGGAGGACGGCTGCGGGGCTGGGATATTGGGGTGAAGGGTTAAAGAAGTACAAATCAGTAGTTGATAGATGGTTACAGGGATGGGGAGCACGGCATAGGGAATGTAGTTAGCACTATATATTGGCTAGGTGGAAAACCAGAGGAGAAAAGGAGCAATTAGGGGGATCGTTTTATAAACTATATAAATGTCTAACCAATGTACTATATACTTGAAACTAATTAAAATAAATTAATTACTTAAAAAAAATTTTTTAAAGTAAAAAACAATTAAATGACCATTACTCAAAACAATTAAGATTCATCTGACAAAATTCATATAACGATTTACATAAAACATCAGTTTATATATTCTAGTTGCCTTTTATTTTAGATGTTTCCCCTTATTTGCCTTAAACACAACTGTTGAGATAACATTTCAGTTGATTTAGATATATGAATCAAAATCAGTCTCCTAAAAAAGATGCTGCGATGCCGTGCAAGCATCACAGTGGAAGCATAAATCACCAAGTGAACTGTTCTAATCCAATTATTCCTTTACCAAAATCATAGCAGGAGTCTTCTATCATCCTGTATGCATGTAGAATTGTTATGGTTCAAAGCAGGAACCTGCAACCATAGTCTTCTTGCTTAGCTCACAGAACTGTCTAAAGAAATTACTTGAGAGCATAGAAATCAGACAGGGTCAGGCACTAAGTTTTACAACTGCCTGAGCCAAAAGATTTTTTAAAAAAAGAAAGTATTAAGGTTATAGAACCAATGGCTTCACAGCTCTCTGAGATCAATACACACACACAAACACAATAAAACATATCCATACATAGCCTTTCTGCTATCTTCTAAATTCCTGAACTGAGGAAAACAAAAATATTATGTATGAAGCACTAAGTGCTAGGCTAGCCCCTACGCTAAAAAATATACATATCTCATTTAATTATCAAATAACCCCATAAGGAAAGCACTCTTGTTATTCTCATTTTACAGATGAGTCTCATAGACTCTAAGCACTTTGAATAAATTTAGATAGCTTCTAAGAGGAAGAGTTTGGATTTGAACAAAGCCTACCTAAATACCAAGGCCCAAACTCTGAACCACCGAGCTATCTCTGCAGGGTGGTTAAGAGAGAGCATTCTGGCAACAGCATTCTGTTTACAAATGAATGACTAAATGACAGTGTAGATATAAAACTGGGTATATGTAAAGTGTAGTGGGTGAGAAGAGTAGTAAAAAGAATGGAATATGATGCCATTGTTTTATTTGGTTTAATCCTGTGTAAAACTTACCTAATTAAATCTAAAGGCTGCTCCTTGTAAAAATAAGAAAACCGAGCCCAATTCTGGCAAAGCGTGTACCTTTCATTGACAGGATTAGGAGGTTCTGATGGCTTCCAATATTGGCCCTACAGATATTCAAGAAGAATATATGTGAATAACAAAGAAAAACACAAGGGCGGAGTAAATCAACACTGCTTTTATGAGGTTAGTGAATGAGGCGAATGTTCTTTTACTTTTAGACTTAGATTTTCATATTCCACTGATGTGAAATTATGCACTAAAACCTATAATGAGCTATAATAACAGTGATTTATTTATTAAATATTCACACCCAGTTATTTAAAAATGCAGGTTAAAGTTTGAGACTTTGGCTTTCCTCAAGTTGTTCCTTTTACCTGGAATGCCCTTTTTTCTCTACTCAAATTGAATATAAAATTCACAGCTTGGGAATTCATATAACTGTATAACTTGCTGGGACTTTAGCAACTGGCTAACACTTTTATTGTACAGAGTGAAAAATTAAATCCCAAGTGAAGTTAAGTGAACGATCTAAAGTCACAACGCTATAACAGGACTCTCCTCCAGGGAATCTGTCTTGTCCTCACTGAAATATCCATTTCCCAAAGAACTTAAAATATATGCAATAAGCTTTGGCCCTTAAGAGCCTCAGCATTGTTTCATGCATAAGTTCTTTTCCCACTATTAAGTACTAAGTAGCTTTATTAATGTCCTAGCAGAGCACTGACTACACACAGCTGCTCAATACATTCTTTTAAACTATTTGCCTAGACAAGTGAACTGCTGATGACAGCACTGAATAAATACCCAATTTAAAATTAAGCACATGTGAAAATCTCTATTTGACAAAGTATAGGATTTTATATCCTCCGGATTCCAACAGTTTTCCTCTTCTGTAGTTAGTCCTATTGAACCTTGAGAAATAAAATAGAAAATAAATGAAAATAAAAACCAAAGAAAAGAAAAAGAGCAGCCTATATATGTTTATCTGGAAAAAAATGATTCTTTAAAGTACATAAGGTAAAATCTAGTACCTAAACTTGAATTCAAGAGAAAAAGAAAGAAAAAGTAAAATTAACAGTATATTATAGGTATTTGTAACGACTGCTCACTAACACTGATTCTAGCAAGCACAAAGGCTCTACTGGAAGGCTAGATGTACGGATTAAAATTTCTGGTGATTGAGGATATTTGTTTTTTTTAGGTTGGCTTTATAACCTGGTACCAGTAAGAAGAGAAAACAAACAAACAATCCTCAACATCTTCAAAAAATGAAACAAGCCCTTTTGTGAAGAAAGGTTGACAAAGAATGCAGTGTTTATTAACCCACTATAGATCTACTTTATCAAATGGCCATGGCATTATTTAGAATCCATAATCTCCTAGAAATTCTTTTGCCAGGAGGAAAAATATGAGGAAAGGGGGAAAGAATATGGGTTGGGAGGAATGATTTCTCTAAGACTTAAGTTAAATTCATCTGACTTGATACTCCTGTTGAAATTTGCAATTCATTTTGGAAAATTCTGCTATACCTTTATAGGAAACATATCAAACATAATCAACTAACCAGTGTTGAACTGACTAGAGTCAATCACCATACTGTTGAATAAATATTGACAGAGGAAAGCTGGTACAATAGTTTAAATCCTGGAAAAGAGAGTTTGGCTTTGGGCTTTTGAAAACTATTACAGCAACACTACCTTCAAAATAATGGGCAATGATTTAGATCTCACTTGTTTAAATGGAAATACTTGATTCTTCTATATTCCTAAGGAATGTGTTTCTCAAAAAGGGAGCACATCATCAAAAATCTTTCACAAGTATGGAAGAATAAAACAGAAATAAAAGTAACAACAGTTCCAAGGTTAAATCTTAGTTTATGCATGTTCAGCCACATGATGTCTACTGTGAATGGGTGGTGATATTTCAACACTGAATATACAAAGGGAAGGTTTCCCTCAGAAACCCCCAGAAACTAGGCTATCAAGCTTTCAGTTTTGGTTAAATGGGTGCATCACTCAAAATGTCATTTCTTTGTTAAACTGATAAAGCTCAATAGTTTTGTACAATGATCCACCAGCCTCAAAGAATCATTCTTTTAAATCTTGGTTATTTATCTGACTCTTTCTTAGGACTGAAGTCATTAGCTTATTTTGCAGTTGTACATGTGCATTATTTCCCAGAAATTCCTAGTCTGTGAGCTTGGATTCCTGGTTATGTTCCAAAAATACCTAACAGAATGCTTTACATATAATTAAAACCAACTATGCCTTTAATGAATGAATACATGAATGCATTTAATGCATGCATGTAATTTAAGTCCTTCATAGCAGGAGTCCCTGACCCCTAGGCGGCAGACTGGTATTGGTCTGTGGCCTGTTAGGAGCAAGGCTGCACAGCAGGAGGTCAGCGAAGATTCAGCTAAATACAGCTGCTGCTCCCCAGCGCTAGCATTGCCACCTCAGTTCCAACTCAGATCATCAGACATTAGATTCTCTTAGGAGAATTGGTCCCTGGTGCCTAAATGGTTGGGGACCGCTGCTTTATAGCTTCGAAACTTTATAAATGAGAAAAGATCTGATGAATTCAGATATAAATTTCTAAATATTATGTTCTAAAATGTTTTTTTAATATAACTGCTATTCTCAATATGGGTCCTACAGAAAAATCATATCCAAATGTAATAATTTTTTCAAAATAAACTTCCACTGAAATCTCAATGTGAAGAGGTATTAACTACGTGTTTCAGCACAGCTGGTAAAGTTCTCAGCTTGGAACTAGGGAGTTTAGGGGAATTTCTCAAACATGTAAGAGAATTAAGCAACCTGTAATGAAAGAGGAAGCAAATGGAAGATTCTCTCTCCCAACAAGGCAACCTTTGAACTTGAGAGAGGGAAAAGAGCTCAATATTTCAAAACCAAGCTTATACTTACATCATGGAGTGGATAGGCAGATGAATAAGTGTGAGAATTTAGCAGTCTTTCAATCCCAAACCTTTTCTTCCCATCTTCTATGCTAAAGGGACATCGTGAAAGTATATAATAAACCTACGAAGTGAGCATAAAGAGACGTGCATTTCAAAACTTTATGCTTTCCATACTTTTTCCAATCACAGTTTAACAACGTCCACTCAGAATGATTATATAAAGAACATTCCTTTTGTTGTTTGGGGTAAGATCTGGAGAGGGTAGGGCTATGTGGACTTCGCAGGCATTTCAGCTCCTGGGTATGAGAGCTCCACATTCCCTTGAGGAGAGGGGAGAATGAATCATAACTTATTTGTTTCTGCCCCAAGCTCCTCTGAGGTCTCTTGTCCCAGAATTCCTACTATAATCAGGGCTCAATTTAGAATCTAATATCACTGCTATTAATAGTTCAGTTAAGGGAACATGGGATAGAATTGATACTTAGGCAAGTTTTCTTAAATACTTTTTCAATGAATTACTCTCATAATTTAAACAGGGCCTTCTCCTGCTATCTGAATTTATTAATTCAACATTATCAGATCTACAACTATTTTGCAATCACTTACATCTTTATATTAGTTTTCTCCTCCATCTAATTTGGGCTTGGTGTCCTCAGCTCTTGTATTTCTGTCAATTCAATCTTATCTCTTTTTTGTGTTCCAGCAACTTTGCAGAATTTCTGCTTTTCTGATTGCTGAATTTGGTCTTTTTAGCACTTTTTTTAGATGTATTTCCCTTCACCTTCTTTTTTCTATTTCATCATTTAAGGAACTGTTTATTAAAATGGTTGTTGTCCTTGAATGACCATTATCTAATTTGGTTACTCACTTTACAGGCAAGCTTAATACTCTGCCTTGGTAAATAAATCATAATTTATGTAAGGTAGTTTTTATTTTTATAAATAATGTGATAAATATTAACTATTCTATATACTTTGAATTATTTCCTTAAGAAAGAGTCACCAAAATAAGAACTCTGTCTTGTGGTGTTAACAAAGTGGAACATTTTACTTTACCAGATATTAAGATTATAAAACTATGGTAATAAATACGGCATGGTATTGTCAAGTCAAAACAAATCCAGACGTAGGAAAGAAATGATTCCATTCAAAAAGATCATCGTAAGAGAGTGAGGGAGACTATTGCAATAGAGGGATCTGCAAACATCTGCAAAGTTAGGCAAAAAAAAGGGCTTTTCTTTTACAGGGAGAAGAAAGCCAGGTTCAGGAAATGTCTTTTTTTTTTGTATTAAAAAAGGGCTATTCTACAAGCCAATGTTGGCTCAGGTTGAGAGTACGTCCAACTTTAGGGTCCTGTGGGTAAAAAATAAGTTTAATTAAAGTTTGATCAATTCAGCTAATGAGTACTCTGTTTTTATCAATGGAGACAAATAATTTTGGCAAAATATTTGTGAAACAAAGACTAGAAAGGTGGAAGGCCTGAGTCTGACCCGTATTATTATAAAGTAGTAAGTGGTAAGAAATTGTAAGGATAACTATAGATGTAGAACAACTAAAATTTCCCTGGTGCTAAGAGAATGAGACTTTCTTTAACTCCTTTTTCTTAGAGCATTTCCTATAGAGTGATTGTAATTATCAATTCTTTCTCTATGCCTTTGAGATGCATGTAAGTCTTTTTAAATGCTAAATAAACCTCTTGCCAGTTTTACAACTCAGGAGTGCTTTTAAGCTTTCTAGGAGTTGTCTCTTTGTAAAGTTAACATGGAGAAAGACAGCATTCCTATCTTCCTGTCTCTACGCTGAGTGTAGCTTGGGCACCTGGCTCCAAGCTGTAACTTTCTGGTTGACACAGAGCTATGAGAAGTATTATTATTTTTTATTTTTTTTGGATAAAGACAACTAACTCAAACGAACAAGTCAATTACAAGGTGAATTTAGGATGAACTATGTGGCAAAACGTGCTGCCAAGTCAGACTGGGGGTGGAGGTTATCTATGAATATGCTTTAAGTCACATAGGGAAGAGTGATTCTTTACAGTAATCAGTTTCTCAGAATGAGAGGAATAGGAGATTTCTTTAACTATCCTTATTTTCCAGGACTACAGAACCCAGGTAAAGCTCAATATTGGTAGTTTTGACACAAAAAATAGACAGAGATCAAAGCAGCAGAACCAGCCCAATAGTAGCCCCATGAGTTTACAGATACTTGAATTATGACAAAGGTAGAATTGTAAAACTGTATAAAAAATTATTGAATGTTTTCAGTAATTGGTGCAAGCTGAATGACTATATATATGGGGAAAAAACGGCCACCATCTCAAACCATGCACAAAAATTAATTCCAGGTGGATAGTAGTTCTTAGTGTGACAAGCAAAATAATACAACTCATAGAAGATAATATATGAAATTAACTTCTTCATGATCTTGGTGGTAGTTAAACTTTAGGAGTATTATTCATAAAATAAAGGCTTGAGAAAGTGAACTGCATTACAAGTAAAAGCATATTTATCAAAAGGAACCATTAAAAGAAAGAAAATAAAAGCACAAAGTAGGAAAAGATCAGTAAAATATATAATGAATAACGGACTTATATAAAAAAAATAATAAACAGTTCTTACAAAACAAGAGAAGACCTAATTGAAAAGTGGAAAAGAGACATTAACAGATACTTCATAAAGTGCATAATAAATGCCCAATAAACATATATAAGATGAATCTCTTATATCAGAGAAATGCAAATTAAAGCTATAATAACACATACACAAATAAATTCCCATATGCAGCAACACAAATGAATGAATAGCTCATACAGAGCTAAATGAATCACCCAAATAAATGCTGAGCCAAAGAAGCCAGACTCAAATAAATATATTTCAAAATGATTCCATTTTGAAAAAATTTAAAAACAGACTAAATTAATCTCTGCTGTGAGAAGTTAAAGACAACCTCTGCTGAGGAGGATGAGAACAGTGATTGGGAGGAGGCACTAGGGCTCCTGGGGCATTGGGAAGTTTTTCTCTTTCCATCTGGCTGGTGGTTACATGACTATGTGTTCTGTGATAATTTAGGGGTACACTTATGACCTATGGCCCTTTTTCTATTTACGTTGTTAGACTCTAAATTAGTACATCTTTTTGTAAAGCATGATAGTGTAATATATGTATGTAAAATTTTAAATGTGCATGCCTTTGGATCTAGAAATTTTGTATGTGGTATCCATTTTGCTGAAAAATTTACATATATGCTGAAATATGTAAACACCAGGTTGTAAACTGCAGAATTCTTTGTAAAATCAGAAAAGTTAGAAACAAATTCAATAGCTGTTTTAATAAAACATTCATATTACATTTAACAAAACATTATATCATATCTATATAAGATGTTATAAGATATATATCGTGAGGCACATATGTAACGATGGTTGTACAGAAGTTTTGAAAAGTATGAAATTCTATACCAAAGTAAGATGCTCTTGTAATACTGTTCGATTTGTACATACAGAGACTATACTGCTCTGAGTGAGGATAGGAAGGACTTTTCTATGTTAATCTCCTAAATAACTTCCTCAATAGAGCAAGAGTAAAATTGTTCTACCATAAAGGAGGAGAAATTATTGTTTTAATGCTTAATTAACCTAAGATATTGATATTCTTTACAAAGAACAAGTAAAACTAAATGAATACTGACATTTCTATTCCTGATCAAATTCCTAATTTACAGTTTGCAGTGTCTCATGTATATTCTTTCATTTGAATCTCTCAATAATGCCAGTATTATCATTATCTCTATTTTAAGAGAGATTATTTTATTTAGAAAGTAGCAGAGTTATAACTTGAAACCATGCTTTCTGATTTCATGTCATGTGCTCTTTATTTCCTTACTGGCTGCCTCTTAGGTTTGTTTTTTAACCTGGTAAGAAAAGGGAGACAATTTTTAGTTTGTAGATTCACGTTACATTTTGTTTGATATTCCTGTCAGTGAATTTTTAAAAATAGATGTAGGAACTAGAAAAAAAGGATTATTTCAAAATCCTTCTAACACACTTAAGAGTACTGAACCTAAGAGGAATGAAGTCTCCAGTTGCTCAAGAAAAAAAAAGTAAAATCAAGGGAAGGAGCTTGCAATTGTTAGAGCCCTGGTAATTACATTAATAGGCAATGGATAGAAGAGATAAGAGCAACAAAGAGCCTGATTTTTTCCCTCTAAAATCAGATCAATAATAACACCATCTAACACTTACTGAGCACTTAGCATGTTCCAGAAACTGTTCAAAGCCTTCCATACCTTAACTATTTAATTCTCAGGGTAACTTTTTTGGTGGATATTATTTCTTTTTTTTTTTTAAATTAAAATTATTGGGGTGACATTGGTTAATAGAATCAAATAGGTTTCTTTTCAAGTGTACAAGTCAATAATATGTCACATGCATAATGCATTGTGTGTTCACCACCCAAAGTTAAATATCCTTCTGCCGCCCATTTATCCGCAAAGATATATATGCACTCCAATGGTCACAGCAGCATTGTTCACAGGGGCCAACATATGGAAACAACCAAAGTGTCCATCAATAGAAGATTGGATAAAGAAGATGTAGTACATACAGACAATGGATTATTACTCAGCTATAAAAAAAGATATTATTCCTATCATAACATGAAGAAACTATGGCACAGAAACTGATTCTTTGAGAAGTTTTTAATGGTAAACTTAAAAATCCTAGAACTATAAGTGGAGAGGAAATATTATTATTCAAAAGACTGGTTTTAAATGAAAAGAAAAAGCTCTGAGGTTTCTCAAATGCTATCTACATATAAAGAAATTAAAACATCCCATTTCCATTTGGAATGACCAGTAGTGCTCCTACTATTCACTGAATTTATTAAAACAAAACAAAACAAAACAAAACAAAAAACCTCTAAGATCATAAAGCCATTGTACAAAACTCTTATAAAATCAAAGCACTGTCTTTCAATTACATTGCTTTTCTCAGTATTGCGCAATGCTTCTCTCTTCACTATTTCTACAATGTCAACCATTCATTTTTAAACAAGTTTCAGAAGTAGGGAGGTTAACAAGTTTAAGTGGTCCAAGTGGACTTTCAAAGCTGCCCAATACCACTAAATAAATTATCAAAATTTACACAGAAACACCTTGCAGACATAGTATTGCACATGCACATGCATAAAAGCACACACACAAACAAACGTCCCTTACATGAAGGGATGTGCCCAAAGTTCTTCACTACCTACAATTCTGTTTCTTGATGAGGATGGGAAGAAGCTTGACTTGTCATCAATGAGGAAGAGTTCCTGGCGATGTCTGGTGAATTGGGCAGTGAAATATTCAGGGTGAGGATGCTTCACATTCCTTGGAAGCTTAAGAGGCCCAAGTATACAGCTAAAGGGGATTGTCTCAGGTCGGGGAATATCACTCTCCTTAATAGGCATTTTGATTCCCAATACTTCAGCATAAGTAGCTAATACCTCCCAGGGGGCATGGATCTTGACAAAATAAGTTTTTCCATCTTCAGAGTTCTATATAAAAAGGAGGCAAAACAACAGAAAGCTTACTGATCTGTTTGTTACTGAATTAAAGAAAAGAAACAAAATTGTATAAAATCGCAAACAAAGCTGTCACAACACTTTCAATTTATTGACATTTTTCAGCAAAACTTTTAGAAGGGCAAATGCTCAGAACAAATATATACTGTATATTATGTTTACAGATACATGTATATATGTTTTATATATGTGTATGAGAGAGACAAACAGAAAGACATACAGAAAGAGACAAAGATACAGAGAGAGATTTTTTTTTAGAGATAATACATTTAAAAATAAATTTCAGGGGCAATGTACAATAGCCTGAAATTCACAGATACATATGTTCTTCTGGGAAAACTTTTAAGTGTTTAGTTACTAGCTATGTGCTCAGAATTGTAGATAAGGTACATGAGGGATACAAAATATAAGATGCATTCACTCTTTTTACCCAGCTTCTACACCTAGAGGAAGAACTTTAGATAATAAGGGTTCATTAAACAGGAGAATAATTATGTTATAGATTGTGTGGTATAATACATACTTATTAATTCAGTAAAAATAGGGATAAGAACCAAAGAATATTAATTTAACTAAAGAGTATTAGCGTTTTATGGACAGAGTGGGATCTGAAATAGGTCTTTATAAAAAATTTTGAAGGAAATTCTAGAAAACTAGTAAATGGCAGGAGGTTAAAAAAAAAAAAAAGAACTTGGCATATTTATGAGGAGAAAAATTACCTTGACTTAAATAGCAGTTGCACTACAAAATAGCCAGGTTAACTAGTTAGGGTGCCAGATTACAGGCAGCCTTCAAAATGAGAGAGATATAAAACAAAAACCATGTGTTCACTTTCTTTATATTCCAAATAGAATTATTTATATCTACTTTTAAAGTGTTCCATTTATCATTTTATGTGTGTGTGTGTGTTTATTTTAGGCAAGACAATACCTGGTTGACCTCACAGACTGCAAGGACTTTGTCAGCTTACAATCCCTTATTTTTTATTTTTTACTCTTATAGCACTTGGTCTCCCATCCAAGTACTAACCAGGCCCAACTCTGCTTAGTTGGGCCTGGTTAGATGGGATTGGGTTTGTTCAGGGTGACATGGCCATAGGCTCATTCTCTTATATTTAAAGCAAAGACCAATTTATCTGAACAACCATAGGCATTATCATTCCCAGTGTTCATATCTGTAGTCAAAAAACCTATCGTATTGCTCCCAAATACAAAGTTTATCCATTCAAGAGCCAGAATAGGAGAAAACAACACTTAAAACACCAAGATTCTGGTATAAATTAACAACTACTTTTACCGTTTTGTCTTCAATTTCCAACTCAAGACCTGTTTTTCTGAGATTTTCTTCAAACTCTTTTCTTCTTTCCTATGGAAAAACAAATCAATAGAATTATATAGAACACTTTTATTTACACAATGATAGACTTGTTACACAATGACTGTGCCTCCAGATGATCTTCTGCCCTTCTCGTGGTTGCATATAAAAGTATTTATTATCCCCATCTTCATTCCATGTACTGCTTTCAAGTGGACTCTAATTCACAATATAACTATAAAAATCCAATATATCTTGGAATAATCTCCAGGAAATGTATAAGATCTCTATCAGAAAAAAACTTTACTAAATAACATAAAAAAAAAACTTGATAAACAGAGACATATCATGCTCCTTCTTAGTTGGGGAAACACAGTATTACAAAGATATAAGTACTCTTCAAATAAATGATATATTTAATGCAATTTTAAGCCAAAATATCATCATGACTCTTTAATCTTGAAGAATAGAATAGCTTCCTTCAGAAAAAAATTAAATTAAATTAAATGCAAATAATCATTACTCGTGGGATCCGAAATAATACATTGATTGTCAGAAAATCTTTTGGTTTTAATTATGATTTAAGTGTGAAAAATTTCATAATAACTGAAATTTTAAAAGGCTTCATTAGGATAAGACGGTCATCTTCAAATGCATTTCTACTTTGAGATATCTTCAAACTTAACAAGGAATAAAAGATAATTGTAATGTCTTCTTTTTCTCCACTTTCAATGTTTACTACATATGAGAACGGACCTATGATAGTGGTGCAAGTTCTCCTTTCTCAGCTACCCTTTCATAGCAGCCCTTCTCCTATGTTACCAAAGTAAGGTGCACAGGAAACCAGAAAAAGGGGAGAGGGACGTTAAAACTATCTTAATCAGTACTGAAAAAGTGAGTAATTCTTCTCATTGTAGTAACAAATGTTTTTGTAATTTAGATAGTTGTCAATTCTGAGTTCAAAAAAATTAAAGGGAGGGCTAATAGGATTGTTAGTTTACAGACCATTAAACATTACTTTTATGATGAATCACTTCTCAATTTGTATAATCGAGTTAAAAAAAAGATTAAAACTGCTAAAACAATACTCGATTCCAATCTACTTATTTATCTGAAAAAGCTTTATTCACACTAACATATATAAAAAAACAGCAATTATGTACTCATACAATTGTAAAAAAATTCAACATGAAAAAGCGTAAGGCTTAGACTGTTATAGTTAAAGAAATTAAAAACATTTCAATGTAAATACATATATTCAATGTAAATACATATATTAGTAGGAACTTGTGACTGAACAAAAATAAATAACTATCAAAGATAAAACATTTACATTAGGAAAAATTTATGTGGGGAAAGTAGAAAGAAAATTTTAGGTGAAGGAGAAAAATAAATGATATAAAATTTCAAGTGTTAAAAAGGGTTTCTACACATAATTTATTTTTAAATGGATGATGTTGGGTGTCAAATTTCCATGGCATTTACTTTCTATGGATATATGCTAAAAAGTGATTTAACTGGACCATTTACAATAAAGTATAAGTTATAAGCTTTGCTGTTAATATATGTGATGAATAATAGTAGATGAGGAAGACTTTTAGATGGATCAGGCTTTTCGGGCAAATTCAAGAATTCATTTTATACCTGCCAAGTCTGAGATGTCTATGAGATTTCCAAGTGAAAATACAGAATTGTCATAAGGAAAAGATGTATGGACCGGAAAGGCAAACTTTGGGATCAGTACCCACAGGGTTTTAAACCTGTGAGACAAGATGTATCATCAAAGAAATCAATGCAGATTGAGAAAAGAAGAGGATTAGGAACTGGGCCCTAAGGCATGACAATAGTAAGGGATCAGGAAGAAGAAAAGATTGAGAAGGAGCAACTAGTGAAATAAGAGAAAAACTAAGAGAATGTGGGGTCCTGGAAGCCAAGTGAGGACACAGAAGGGAATGATAAACTGTAGCAAATGCTGCTTATAATAGTTCAAGTAAGATGAGGGTTGTGGCTTAATCACTGGTTCATTTATATGAATATCAGCAGAGTGGTTGAGATAGAGCCCTGATAAAAATGGTTTTAAGAGAAAACTGATCAGAAGAAATTTGAGAAATGAACAGTAGCTGGCAGGGAAACTGACTGAGGGAAAGTTTTTGTTCAATTTTTTTTTTTTTTTAATATGGAAGAATTAACAGCTCATTTGTTTGTTCAAAGAAATGGTCCAGTATAAAACAACGCACAATATAATTTAGTAGAGAGAGGAAAGACTTGTAGGAGCAATATTCCAAGGCAGATATACAGAAAAGAGTTAATACAATAGTCTTGAAACTGCTATCCTTAGAAAGCGAGATTGGCACTGGTGTCTGGGAACCTCGTTGTCTGGAGGGTTCCCTCCATTCCCAGAAATGATAAAAGTCACTCACTTTACCTTAACTGTATAAACAACGTAGTTTATGTTAAACAACTAGGATACATTCCTAGAAACATACAATCACCCAAGACCAAGTCAAGAAGAAACAGAAGATCTGAACCGAACGATTACCACCAATGAAATCGAATCAGTAATCAAAAAACTTCCAAAAATAACAAAAGTCCTGGACTGGATTGCTTCATTGGAATTTTACCTAATATTCAAAAAAGAATTAACATCTATATTCTTCTCAAACTATTCCAAAAAATTCAAGAGGAAGGAATGCTTCTTAATTCTTTTTATGAAGCCATTACCTTGATTCCAAAACCAAAGACAATACAAAAAATGAAAACTATAGGCCAACATCCCTGATGAACACTAATTCAAAAATCCTCAACAAAATACTAGCAAACCAAACTCGACAATACATTAAAGATATTATACACCATAATCAAGTGGGATTTATTCCTGGGATGCAAAGTTGGTTTAATATCTGCAAACCAATTAATGTGATACACTACATTAACAAACTGAAACATTAAAATCATATAATCATATCAATAGATGCAAAAAAAGCATTTGACAAAATCTAGCATCCATTTATGATAAAAAACTCTCAGCAAAGTGGGAACAGAGGGAACATACCTCAATAATAAAGTCTATATATGACAAACCTACAACTAACATTATACTCAGTGGGGAAAAGCTAAAAATGTATTTCCTTAAGATCAGGAACAAGACAAAGATGTCCACTTTCACCACCTCTATTCAATGTAGTTTTAGAAGTACTAGCTACATCAATCAGACAAGAGAAATAAAAGGCATCCAAATTGAAAAAGCAGAAGTAAAACAGTCATTATTTGCAGATGATGTGATATTAGAGAGAACCCTGAAGATTCCACCAAAAAACTGTTAGAATTGATAAATAAATTCAATAAAGTAGCAGGATACAAAATTAATATTCAGACGTTAGTTGCATTTTTATACACTGATGATGAACTATTGGAAAGATAAATTAATAAAACAATCCCACTTACAATTGCATCAAAAACAATAAAATACCTAGGAATCAAATTAACCAAGAAGGTAAAAGACTGGGTTTCAGAAAATTATGTCATCGAAAAAAGAAATAGAAGAAGGTACAAATAAATGGAAGTATATACTGTGCTCATGGGTAGGAAGAATCAACATTGTTAAAATGGCCATACTACCCAAAGCAATCTATAGATTTAATACAATCCCTATCAAAATACCAACGTTATTTTTCTGTGAACTAGAAAAAGTAATCTAAAAACTTATATAGAACCACAAAAGATCCTGAATAGCTACAACAATCTTGAGAAAGAAGTACAAAGTCAGAAGTATCACACTATCTGATATCAAACTATACTACAAAGCTATAGTAATCAAAACAGCATGGTACTGGCATAAAAACAGACACATAGATCAATGGAACAGAATAGAGAGCCTAGAAATAAATCCATGTCTATAAAGTCATTTAATATGATGAAGGAGACAAGAATATACTATGGCGTAAAGACGGTCTTTTCAACAAATGGTGTTGGGAAAACTGGACAGACACATGCACAAAAATGAAACTGGACCACTTTCTAATACCATATACAAGAATAAACTCAAAATGGATTAAAGATTTAAATGTAAGACCCAAAATGATAAAACTTCCAGAAGAAAACATTGGTAGTAAACTCTCTGATATTGCTACTGGTAATTTTTTCTGATATATCTCCTCAGACAAAAGAATCAAAAGAAAAAATAAACAAATGATATTACATAAAACTAAAAAGGTTTTGCGCAGCAAAGGAAATCATCAACGAAATGAAACGAAAATCTACTGAATGGGAGAAGATATTTGCCTACAATACATCTGAAGAAAGTTAATATCCAAAATTTATAAAGAACTCAACACCAAAAAAATCAAAAGATCCAGTGAAAAATGGGCAAAAGACCTGAATAGATATTTCTCCAAAGAGGACATGTAGATGGCCAATAGACATGAAAAGATGCTCAAGGTTACTAATCAGAGAAATGCAAATTAAAACCATAATGAAATATCACCTTAAACCTATCAGATTGGCTATCATCAATAAATCAAAAATAAATAAATCAAAAAACAATAAATGTTGGCAAGGATGTGGAGAAAAGGAAACCTTCATACATTGCTGGTGGGATTCCAAATTGGAAAACAGTTTGGGGTTCCTCAAAAATTAAAAATAGAACTACCTTTTGACCCAGCAATTGCAATTCTGGGTATTTATCCAAAGAAAACCAAAATACTAGTAAAGATCTATGCCCCCCTATGTTCACAGCAGTGCAATTCACAATAGCCAAGATATGGAAGCAACCTAAGTGCCCATCAATAGACGATTGGACAAAGAAGAGGTGGTACATATAAACAATGGAATATTACTTAGCTATTAAAAAAAATAAAATCTTACCATTTGCAGCGACATGGATAGACCTAGAGAGTATTATGCTGAGTGAAATAATACTTTCAGACAGAGAAAGATAAATACTATATGATTTCACTTATATACAGAATCTAAGGAACAAAAGAAATGAACTAAATGAAAACAGACTCACAGATACAGAGAACTGGAGATTGCCACATGGGAGGGTGGGGTGGGGCTGGGTGAAAAAGGTGAAAGGATGAAGAGGTACAAATTAGTAGTTACATAATAGTCATGGGGATTTAGAGTACAGCATAGAGTATATAGACAATATTACTGTAATGGTTGTGTGTAATGACAACCAATAGTAAATTGGGGGGATCGCTTCATGGATTTTATAAATGTCTAACTTCTAAAATTTCAAATAAATAAATAAATAAATAAATAATGAGTAAATAAAGAAAAATAAACATTTGATTTCCTTTGAGGACTATGAAATGTTGGTGTATGCTAGACGGAAGATGACAAAGTGATCAGCCTCCAGTAAAACCCTAGGGCACTGAGTCCTTTATGATCTTCCCTAGTAGACAACACTTTACCTGTTACCAGAGGAATTAAATACATTCTGTATGATACATTCTGTATGTCTCCACTGAGAGAAAGCTCTTGTAAACTTACTCCTAGTGTCCTCTAGACTTTGCCCCATGTATCTTTTTCCCTATGCTGGTTTTGCTTTGTATTATTTCACTGCAATAAAACTCAGCCATTGAGTAGGACTATATGAGTGCCTCTAATAAATCACCAAACCTGGGGGTGGTCTTGGTGACTCCTGAATAGTAATAGAGTGATTACATTTGTCGACATGAGATTTAAGCTGGATAAGCAAAGGGAAGCTGTGGATATGGAGCAGTGGTAAAAATGTGGTTAAGATAATTGTATCTTATCAGGTCCTGGTGCAGTTGAAGGAAGAAGGGTATTGGTCAGAAAGATTCGAGGGTTTGGTCAGACATACAGATGCCTGGAATGAGATTATAAAGAGTCATAGATTTTACCAAGGATAAGTTTTAGAGGAGTGAATGGCTGAGTTAGAGACTATGAAAGTTACAAAAGGGAGTTCAAGGTACAGAGAGGTTAAGATGCCAAAATAATCATCTATATATGCATGGGATTACCAATCATTAAAAAATAAATATTAGTATAGAGAGTGAGAGTGAAACAGAAACAAAAATGGAAGATCCAGGAAGATTAAGGACAGCAACAATGCAGGGCAGTGACAACTCAGATGAGATTTAAAGCTCAAGAACTTTAGAGATAAGGGAGAGAGAATAGACTATAATCAACAAAAAGATATAAAAAGGGCAAGCATTCACTCATCTCCAGAAAAAGGCTGTGTAAAGAAAAAATAACCACCACTTGAGAAGACTGCTGGGGAAGGCAAGGAACCTCAAGGAAGAGCCAGGTGTGAATGGGACATTCAGAGAAGAGATAAAAATTACGAAAGTGAGTAAATTTCAGAGGCCTGGTGGAAGAGTTTCCAGAGAAAAAGTGGAAGAAAGGAACAAAATTAGTATGTAAAGGGTCTTATGGGGATAATATCTATAGTTTTTATTTTTATTTTATATGACATTTATTTCTTATGTATGTGAGTAAATGTGTGTATATGCTTACACATATGAGTTAATATATTAATTCATTATTTGAAATATCTAATATTTATTGAGCATTAATTATGTTCCAAACACTGTTCCAGGCATTTGAGAATACAGCAATGAACAAGATAAAGTTCTTGGTCTTATAAACTTAATTTATGGTGTTTGACACAGTCAACAAGTATAAAAATAAATAAGTTCAGAAAGTGACATGTGATAATGAAAAGATAGAATATAAGGTAAAAGCTATTTCGGATAGAGTGGATTAATGAAAATTGATATGAAAATTGCATACAAAAGATACATATTATATTTAGATATACAACTCAAATTTTAGAGGTCACATTTAATATTTAACGATATAAAAATATTAAAATATATTAAAAAAATACATCAGTATCTTGGAAGAAGAAAGTTAGTGTCCTAAATGTCCAAAAAATAAAACTGATTTCACACATTCATTCTTAGGCTGCCTGTTTTGTAGTTGCCTCATTCAGTTTCAGCTTTCAGTAACACTTCAGAAGTCTTCGACTTTTACAACATAATTCAACGGGAACATCCCTGTTAAACTACAGAATGTGCTCCTGTTTATTATTCCCATCTCTCACGTAAGTACTTACCGCTTTTACGTCTGTGTCTTTCTTTATTTCATCAACATAGGAAAGCACAAAATCAATTTGCCTAATTCCATCTCGAAAGAAGATAGAATCTTTGCTTTGTTTATCTTTTCTAAACTGTAGGAGACATAAATGACACGAGTTTAAATTATAGTTTTATTTTCAAATGGCAAAAACCTAATAAGGATTAGCTAAACTTTTGTCACTAATTTTTCTCAGTTCTGCAATGACAGGTGAAGACAAATAACCAGAGTTTTCATTAACAGAAAATTATGCTCATTTTAGAAAATAAAATTCCATAAAGGATATATATATATACACATATATATTAAATAATACTCAAGACAAAACTATTAACAACACGCACACACAGCAAAAATGATGCAATTATACATACCAAAATAGAAAATGAATATATGTATATATTGATCCCAAAATGCATATTCAGAGACTTGTTATCTTCATTAGACAACATGCCAATTAGTTCAAAAAATAATTCATGGTAACACACTACTTTGGGGATATAATTACAGACCAATTAATGAATAGCACTATAAAAAGTAAACTTGTGATTAATGCTTAGACCAAGATTTCATGAGATTGCCACTTACTAACTCAACTTTTGAAGGGTTAAAATAACATAAACATGCAGTTAAAAATTAGGAAGCAGGTAGCTTTCCACTGGCTTCACTATAAGTAATCTCTCATGCAAATCTCCTTTCAACATTAATTTATTAGGTGAGCCAAATCAATCCTTTGTTTAAAGTTGTGTGATCAATTCTCTCAGAATCAGACTTGCAAATTCAATGTTCACATGTTGTATAGGTCATTAGTTCTTTCCCTTTCAAAACTGCAAAAACATTACAGAGTTGCAGAAAGAAGGAATTTCATGTTTGCGTGATTTGGTCTTCTTCATAGTTCATATGTAATATATAATACTTAGTATTTGGAATTTTCCACATATAATACTTAGAACGATGCAAATAGAGGATGCAGTAGATGTCAGTGATCTCTCTAACTCTGTGATGTAAAGTTATAGATAACTGTCCAACTGCTTGAATGGGGAACTAGATGTATTAAATTTTCATAACTGACATTTATATTAATTTATGAGTTTATTTTATGATACTTTATGCTGTTTTTCACCCAAGTCAAGCACAACAGTTCTCCCATAAAAAGGAATCATTGTAGAACAGTCATGTACAAACAAGACAAAAATCTCATGTATGATCTGTGGCCTATGAACAGAGTAACTGTATTTTACCTATGTGAATGCACAGAGGATGTCTCAGAAAGAAGTGGCTACCAATACATAGGAGGAAATGAGTGGACAAATGGACAAATAAAAAACATTTAGGGAGTCTAATAATTAAATATTAAAATACAGTAACTCAAATTTTATGTCTGAGTTCTCTGTACCCCAGCCAAAGGACACAAAATTATCTCCCTTTTCCTAAAAGAAAGTAAAAGAACCTGAGAAAACTCAAACTGTTATGTTATACCTTGATTATAAATCACTAAAAAAAGCAAAAGTAAAGAAAACAAAAAATAATTTGAGTTCTCTTGTAAATCATAGTATTAACATATGAAATCCATCAAAATGTGTGGAAGCCAACTAGGGAAGAAAAAAAATTAATTAGACTAAATATAATCAAAGTAAAAAATGAGAGAGAAAAAAACAATAATTGTTTAGGCCTAAGTCTGTGAAAGCCATATTTTGCATGCTAGAATATTTCATAAAAAAACAAGAGATTTACATGTGCTCTTACTGTTTGGACAAGCTAAATCTAGGTCCACATAGAGTTCTGATGACAGAAGATGTGCACATAAAAATAATAAAAAGTCACACTCGAAGTATTTGACTATTTAGGAATAAACAAAGTACCTAGAAGACTAGTGACTCCAAAAATTTTCCTGAGTGTTCAGTCAAAATGAGTATGTATACTTCTCTTCCCCCAAAAGCCAAAGGCTACCTAGGAAAACCCAAACTACTATCATTATGTCCTGCTCTCACTATAAACTGTAACATTTTTTAAAATACAGAAAAACCACTGGTAGCCTTACAAATCACCATCAGGTGCATGTCAGCTCTGTTTAGAAAAGAACAGCTGAAGCCAACGGGGGCAGAAAAACTTGATAATTTTTTACATATATCCGAATACTATGAAAACCCATCATTCTTTTGTTTTGCCCAAGACAATGACATTAAGATCATATTTTTCAATGTGTATATGAGTTTGTATTTATATTTGCTTTGTTCATATAAATGCCTATTTATAATGAAGCAAACATCTGGGTGGCTTTTCTTTGAATGAGGTAGTTATTCTGAAGTTCACAGACCTGGATTCCTGATGAGGGTTCGTAAACCTCTAAAACTGTATGTAAATTGCAAGTGTGTATGTATATGTGTGTATATATATGTGTGTGAGTATGATACATACACACATAATTTTTTTAGAAAGAAGTTCCATAATTTTAATTGGATCCAAAAAATATTAAGAATCACCATTCTAAAATCTCGATTGCCTGTGGAATAGAAATCAATAACAAAGTCCCCTCAAAACAATACTATTCATTGGATTAAAAATGACTCGGATTGTCACTGCAGCCATCCAGAGCATAAGCAGCATCATTCAGCACTAGTTTTACCATAAGTCGTCGCTTCAGGAACAAATTGTATCGGTTTGCAGGCTGTGAAGCAACAATCAATAGAGAATTAGAAAATCCTGCCCAGGATTAAAGATTCCCCCCAAACAGACACGCAAACAAACAAACCCTCAGTATAATCACTCAGGTGAATATGAATGTGTATGCATGTGTGTAATATTTAAAGTTAGAAGATTGGAGAAGTTAGAAAAAAAGGAAAGAAGAAAAATAGAAAGAAAACAAGAAAGAATAAAGGAAAGAAAAAAATGGTGATGGGAGGAAATTTAACTTTGGGTGGTAAAAACATAATGCAATATACATATATTATTGAATTGTACACTTGAAACCTATATAATTTTAGTAACCAATGTCACCCCAATAAATTTAATTAAAAAAGACTTCAAAGTAAATTTCTTTAAGTAACTTTAAATAACACAGTAACTTTAAATAATAACATATTTGTGGAACTAAAGCAGAAATGGGAGAGATCAAATAATAATGAAGAAAAACAGAAATAATGGAAATGTAAAGTAAAATAGGTATTGTGTTAAGAATGAGTCTCTCTCTCTCTCTATATATATATATGTATATGTAAACATACACACAATATATATATATATAATATATACATCAGGCAAAGAAAGCAAAATTAATATAATTATAATTATACTGGCACATATGGTATGGAAAGTTTACCCAATAGTGTAAAATATTTCATAGCCTCCCAAAATATTGGGAGAAAAAAGGAAAATTCATTTAATTATTTAAATGCTGAGCAGTCTTCAATCTTCAGTTACCATGGCTGTTATTTTTAAAACACCAAGGCAATTATCTAAAAATGTCTGGAATAATCAATAATATTTGAAAGAAAACCAAACCTATGGCACAAAAAAGCAAGTAGGTGTATATTTTGTAGTATTATAAAATGATAAATAATCTAATAAAATTATCAATAAAGACTTTCAGTTCTTGTCATGCAAAGTTTTGCTTAGACTGTTGTTTTCCTGGAATAGGCTAACGATACCTAAGCAACTGGTGACTATTGCAGCAAAAACCCCTGCTCTGTAAAGTGATGAGCCTACTATGTATAGGTGAGCTAATATTGCTGTTATTTAAAAACACAACAGATACAAGAAAGATGTTGGTCATTGTATAAAGCATATTTTAAACTGTATTATTCTGTTGGGCTAAAATTTTTCACCTCAGCACTTTGATTTTCTTGGGATCTTTCATGAGATTCACAAGTTACTGTTTTCCTCAGATGTCTTCCCTAAATTCATTACAGAATTGTTAAGGGAGATGAACAAATTGTACACTAAGGAGCCAGTCAAGGCCACATTATGACTTTTATTGGGTCCTGGCCTGTTTGCCTTCGTGGATCCCTTCCTCCATTA
>NW_006433024.1:2830757-2837506 GCF_000325575.1 Pteropus alecto | reverse complement strand
GTATATATAATAGAATGTACTATATATAATATAGTATAAATTATAATATGTAATATATAAAATATAGTATAAATTCATTTTAAATTTTAAAAATATAGTATAAATTCATTAAAGCATTTTTGTGGGCTCCAAAAAGTATCCTTGGCCCTAGTAGGCAGTGTCTCCTGTGCTTAAAAGACGTTGGCTCTGGGGTCATGGGTTAACTAAATACCACATTTAAGAGCTGCTCAGAGTGCAGGGTATAAAAAGTTATCTAGATGATTAGTAAAAAGGCTTTTGTGATAACTACATCTAATGTCAGGTTAGTTTGCAGCTTTTCCAATGTACAGGATATCCTCACACTATAAAAACTAATTGGCTCAACACCAGCAGCTGGTCCTCAAATAGCACTGATTTAGGCAGTTAATATTTTTTAAAATTTGATTTTAACTATATTAAGTGAGTATCACCAAAGGACTTGATACAAACAGATAAAATTCTATAGACTAAAATTTTAGAATAACATTATATATAGATTTCCATTCTGTATTGAATATGTTCACTTTTTATGAAAAAATGAGTAACACTGAAACTAATAAAAAGGTATTTTAAAAATAATTTCTATTTCCTTGTTACCTCAGTAACTACTAGGTATGTTTATTTCAATTTTTGTTAAGCACTGAATTTTTTAATATGGTAAGCAACTATATTTAATGTGCACATTTTTATCACCATTTTTCACATTATAGTAAATCTTCACATAGTAGAAAGTTTTCATAAATATAATTTTATCTATATAATTTCACTTCATTAAATTTAATCTAATTTATTTGTAAGAATATAATTTAGCGTCTCTTCTCCAGAAATAGAGTTGAAAACCTATATTATTGGTGCTACATAGTAGGAGTTGTCAATAGCATCTTTCTCTTATAATATTCTTATTATGTTCACTCTTTATTCTTCTTCCTTTCTATGTTTCTTTTTACTCACACCGTCCTTTGGCTATTTATGATGTTTTCAACAGGACTGCCACTGTGCTATAATAGCAAGCAGCACTTAAGAGGTGACTGACTGCAGCTCCTGTCTCAGCTACTAGATCATCAGTCAGAGATTAGCAGAGAAAATATAGTATCATAGACATTTCCAGACTGTACATTCTGAGAGAATGGAAATCAAAATAATTCATAGAGTTATACCATAACCCATTTGATGCTCTGAATTTCTAAGCAATAATAATAATAATAATAATAATAATAGTTACTCTTGAGACTTAGATTTCATATTAAAATTTACATTAATCCTTTATGTTAAGGATGTAGATTCTCAATATAAAAACTATAAAACCCAATTAGTGAGTGAACCTTACACGAGTCCTAAATTTAAACAAAACCACAGCAATTAATTAGCAGCTAGCATATTTTGATTTCTTTGTGCCAGGTACTGTGTACTCTGCATGCTTAATAACATTATCAGGTAGATCCTGTTAACTATCAGCAAATCACAGTGAAGAAATATAACCAGCTTGGCACACCAAGGGCTAGGTAGTAGGAGCAGTGCACTCCTTGGTGCATGCAAAAATAAAATAATAAAATCAACAAAAAGTCAGTTACCAACAAATTCTAAAAAACATTGTTGATATCGTTGATATAACAGCCCTGTCCAAGTCCTAAGCAATTGCTGAGCTTCTCTTGAGTTTTAATAATCCATATGTAAGTTTCAATTTAGTAAATGTAAATTTAGAGAATCTCCAGGATGTGTGATCCGATCCCAATATGCTGATGCTTGTGGGTTCAGCAATTGACTTCACTTTGAGAGTGTATGTGTAACTGCCTTGAGGATTCATGCTTTGGGTAGATTTCATATTCTCAGCCTCTGTGGTCTACATATTCTTATATTTAGACAGTAGCATCGAAATAAACAATAACAGCTGTGTGAAATGTTCCTTTCTATCTATTTTCTAGTGTGAAGTATTAGAAGGGTTAACCAGACACAAAAATATTTGCAAATACCTGCAATGAACCTTGAAGAATGTACAGTGAAACATCAAGCTTTATGACTGTTCCTTGAAAACCAGTGCATAGAAAAGTGGTGAATCCCATTAACCATATAGCAAAGAATTTAAAGAAATGGATATTTACAAATAAAAAGATTTCAATTTATGAAAAGAATGCCTGAAAATTGACAAAAGATGCCACATCTTACATGACCAGAAGAAATCAAAATTTCAATGTCTGAATTCAGCAATCAGACCTTAGAGTACCTTTATACTGCCAGAAAGTAAGAGAATGCTAAAATACAAACCAAAATTAACAGGGGTACATCAAAGAGATACAGGGAGTCAATCAAAAAAGCTCCCAATAGCCAAAGCTAGAACAACTTGAACAGCAAAATATATAAAGTAGCTTTGGGTTTATAACACAAAATATAAAATAAATATCCATGAATCCATACTGATATAAATTAAAACACAGATAATATACAAATAAACACAGGAATAAATAAAGAAGAAGAAACAAATCTCCAATGCAGAATTCCAAATAATTAATTTACCCTTAAGGAGGTGAAGCATAACCCCCAATCCTTAAGTGTGGTCTGCACACAGTAACTTTCTTCCAAAGAATACAATATGAAAAGGGACAATAAAAAAGCATAACTTTATGGTATAGCAACCTGACAAACACAACTTCAAGCCAGGCAATCAAGGTTAACATCAAGAGTGATGTCATGTTGGTAGGAGGTACCCTTGATATAATGTGATAAAAATAGCACTTTACTTCTATTGTCTTCCCCCACCAAAAACAATCACGAAAAAAACCTCAGAAAAGTCCTAATTGAGGGGCATTCTGCAAAATATTTGACCAATATTCCTCAAAACTTTGAAGGTCATCAAAAACAAGAAAAGTATGAGAAACTGTCACAGCTAATAAGAGCCTGAGGAGACATGATTACTAAATGCAATGTGTTATCCTGTATGGGCTCCTGGAGTAGAAAAGATTAGGGAAAAACTACAGAAATCTGAATAAAGTATGAACTTTAGTTAATAACAACCAATATTGGTTCATGAATTGTGAGAAATCTACCATACTAATATAAGATGCTAATAATAGGAAAAAAATCGATATATAAGGAACTTTATGTACTATGTTCATAATAAATGTATAAATCTAAAACAATATTGAAATTAAAAATTTATTAAAAAAGAAACTTTATTTTTAACAACTTGCTGTTTAATCAAAGACAATATTATCATAAAGGATAAAATATCATAACATTTTATAATCATTTGGAATTTAAAATTTCAATTATTAGTATATGACATTACTGGGGAAATTATTTGTAACTTACATTATAGGCAAGAGAATAATAAATATGTAAACAGCTCAAAAAATCAAGAGAAAAAAACTTAACAGCTTGACAGGAAAACAGACAAGATATAAGAACAGAATGATCCAGAAAATATTTTAAAATGACTATCAAAGCATAAAAAATGGATATCTCACTCATATTGAGAGAAACGCAAATTTAAGCAACACTAAGATACAGAGCTAACTGGGAAAAGCTCCCAATAGCCTTTATCTACCTCATTATCAGATAGGCAAAACTCTCAACTCATGACAACACATTGTTAATGAGGCTGTGGGGAAATACCTACCCCCATACATTTGTTAGACATGTAAAATGGAGGGGAATTTGGCAAAACTACATATGCTTCTATTTTCTGATACAGAAATCCTATTTGGAAAAATACACTGGTCAAAATATTATAAGACTGATCCTCAAGGTTATTTATTGTACCAATATTTGTAATAGCAAAAGATTAAAAGCAACTCGAATGTCCATCAATAAAGGGACTAGGTAATACACTATGCTAATCCCCAACAATGGAATATTATGAAACATACAAATGAATGAGAATGAAATCTATATACAATATAGAGTGAACTCCAGGATATGTTTTTAAGTGAAAGCCAAGGAACAGAGCAGTATATAGTATACTTCCTTTAGCATAAGAAGCAAGAGGAATACAAATATACATAGGATGTGTACACATGTACACATACACACACACACACACACACACACACACACGCATGGAGAAAACAAAGGACACATTGGAAGGATAAACCAAATAAAAATGGTCACTAAAGAAGGATTAAAAAGAACAAGGACGAAGAAATTGTTCTCTGAAAAATGCTTTGTCTCAGTTTCAACCTGAGATAGATTTGCCTTCGAGCTAATAAACTCCTGTTTCAGGGCCTCTTACTGGCACCAGCACTTCCAAGGGGAGTCTAGCCCCTTTAGGAAGTACTCTAGCAATGTGTTGCTCTCATGGTCAAATATATTTGTCACAATTAATGAACCAAAATAAATGAACTAAAATTTTTAAAGTCAATTATTGTTCCATTATTCTTCTTAAAGAGTGACACCAAGCTTAAGGCTCTACTAAACCTTATTTGGTCTACAGTTTTCAAAGTTGGAATCACATAAATGTTTCATATGATCAAAAAATAAAAAATTATTAAAAAAGAAAACAAAACAACAAACTTTATTATAACTTTATTTTCCCCACAACTTTTATTCTGGAACACTAAAGTACAGAGCACTAGTGAAAAGCAAATCATCATCTATGTTAAAATTGTCAGCATAAGAATATAATTCTTTTCTGATTTTCTTAAACTACCATTTATTTACTAAGCAACTAATGAAAAATTTTGAATCCCTTTGAAAAAATCTTACTCGATTTTTTTTTTTTATGGTGACATTGGTTAATGAAATCCGGTAAGTATCAGTTGTACATTTTAACAGTAACGCATATATATATTTACACTGTGTTCACCTCCCATAGTTAGATTTCTTTCTGTCACTACATACTTGACCCCTTTTACCCCATCTACCTCCCTTCCTCTCTCCTACTCTCTGGTAACCACTAGCCTATAGTCCATGTCCATGAGTCTCTGTTTGTCCTGTTCATTTGTTGCTTTTAGGTTTACATCACACAAATAAGTGATATCATGTGATCTTCAACTTTTTCTGTCTGGCTTATCTAGCTTATCATGATTATCTTGAGGTCCATCTACGTTGTCGCAAATGGAAGTATTTCACCTCTTCTTATGGCTGAGTAATATTCCATTGTATATATGTACCACAGCCTCTTTATCCAGTCATCTATCGTAGGATACCTCGGTTGCTTCTATGTCTTGGCCACTGTGAATAATGCTGCTATGAACATCAATGTGTAAATATCTTTTTGGTTATGAGTTTTCAAGTCTTTTGGGTAAATACCCAGTAGAGGGAAAGCTAGATCATATGGTATATCAATTCTTAGTTTCCTGAGGAACCTCCATACTGTTTTCCATAGTGGCTGTACCAATTTGCAGTCCCAACAGCAGTGTATGAGGGTTCCTTTTTTTCCGCTTCCACTCCGACATCTATTATTACTTGTTCTGTTGATTACAGCTATTCTAACAGGTGTGAGATGGTATCTCATTGTGGTTTTGATTTGCATTTCCCTAATAGCGAGCAATGTTGAGCATCTTTTCAAATATTTGTTGGCTATTTGTATGTCCTCTAGGGAGAAGTGTCTGTTCAGGTCCTCTGCTCATTTTTTGATAAGATCGGTTTTTTTTTGTTGTTGTTGTTGTTATTGAGTTGTAGGAGTTCTTCGGATATTAGCCCCTATATCTTGGATATTAGCCCCTAATCGGAGGCGTTACTTGCAAATATATTTTCCCATTTGGACGGTTGTCTCTTTACCTTATTGATAGTTTCTTTTGCTGTGTGGAAGCTTTTTAGTTTGATGTTCTCTCATTCATTTTCACTTTTACTTACCTTGCCTTTGAGGTCAAATTCATAAAATCCTCTTCAAGTCCAAAGTCCCTGAGTTCCGTTCTTATGTTTTCTTCTATGCATTTTATTGTTTCAGGTCCTATATTCAGGTCCTTAATTGATTTTAATTTTGGCATGTGGTGATAGACAACAGTCTAGTTTCATTCTTTGGCAGGTGGCTTTCCAGTTTTCCCAGCACCATTTATTGAAGAGGCTTTTCTTTCTCCACTGTATGTTTTTGGCTTTTCTTGTCAAAAATTATTTGCCCATATAAACATGGGTTTACTTCTGTATTCTTGATTCTGTTCCATTGGTCTATGTGTCTGTTTTGCTGTCAATACCATGTTGTTTTGATTATTGTCACTTTGTAGCAAAATTTGAAATTGGGCAGAGTGATGCCTCCAGGCTTGTTCTTTTTTCTCAGGATGGCTTTGGCAATTCATACAAATTTGATAATATTTTTGTTCTATTTCTTTAAAAAATGCTGATGAGATTTTGATGGGGATTGCATTAAATCTGTATAATGCTTTAGGTGATAAGATCATTTTAACTATGTTGATTCTTCCAATCCAAGAACATGGAATATCTTTCCATTTCTTTGCATGTTCCTTGATTTCTTTTAATAGGGTCTTGTAGTTTTCATTATATAGGTCCTTCACATGTTTTGTTAGATTTATTCTTAGGTATTTTATTCTTTTTGTTGCAATTGCAAAAGGAATTGTTTTTTTCACTTCTTTTGCTGACACTTCATTATTAGTATATAGGAACACTATGGATTTTTGAATATTGATTTTGTATCCAGAAACTTTACCATATTTGCTTATTGTTTCTCGTAGTGTTCTTGTAGAATCTTTAGGGTTTTCTATATAGAAAATCATGTCATCTGCAAATAGTGAGTTTGACTTCTTCATTTCCTATTTGGATGCCTTTTATATCTTTCTCTT
>NW_006433024.1:2829211-2830639 GCF_000325575.1 Pteropus alecto | reverse complement strand
TTGTTTATTTGTGTCTTTTCTCTTTTCTTTAGTGAGTCTAGCCAGGGATTTGTCAATTTTATTAACCTTCTCAAAGAACCAGCTCTTTGTTCCATTTATTTTTTATATATTTGTTTTGTTTTGTTTTCAATTTCATTTATTTCTGCTCTAATTTTGATGATTTCTTTCCTTCTGCTGACTTTAGGCTTCTTTTGTTCTTCCTTTTCTAGTTTTTTAAGAAGAAACATTGGTTGTTTATTTGGGCTTGTTCTTGTTTTTGGAAGTAAGCCTATAATGATATGAACTTTCCTCTTACTTATGACTGCGTTTGCTGTGTCCCAAAAGTTTTGATATGTTGTACTATCATTATCATTCATTTCTATGTATCTTTTGATCTTTTTATTTCTTCTCTGACTGTTATTCTTCAGTAGCATGTAGTTTAATCTCCATGTATTTGTGGTTCTTCCCGCCTTCTTTTTACAGTTGATCTCTAGCTTCAAAGCATTACGATCCAAGAATATGATTGGTATGATTTTAACCCTCTTGTATTTGTTGGGGTTGTCTCCGTGTCCCAGTATGTGGCCAATCCTTGAAAATGTTCCGTATGCACTAGAGGATAATGTATAAGCAGCTGTTTTGGGATGGAAGACTCTGTAAATGTCAATTATGTCCAGTTAGTCTAATGTGTCATTTAAGGATGTTATTTCCTTACTGATTTTCTGTTTGGATGATCTGTCCATATCGACAGTGGGGTATTTAGGTCTCCTACTACGATGATGTTTTGGTCTCTTTCTCCCTTTAATCGTTAGTAATTGCTTTAACTATTTTGGGGCTACCTGGCTGGGAGCATAGATATGAATAAGTGGTATGTCTTCTTGGTGCATGATTCCCTTTATTATAATCAAGTGTCCCTCAGTATCTTTCTTTACATTTTTTATTGCAGTCTATTTCATCTGATATTAGTACTGCTACTCCCGCTTTTCTCTGAATGCCATTTGCTTGAAATATCATTTTCCACCCTTTCGCTTTGAGTCTATATTTGTCTCTGGAACTGAGATATGTCTCTTGGAGGCAGTGTATGGTTGGGTTTTGTTTATTTGATCTAATCTGCAACTCCATGCCTTTTTATTGGTGAGTTCTGTCCATTTACATTTAGGGTGATTATTGAAATATGAGTTTTTCTTATACCCATTTTATCTTTTGCTTTTCTGGTAGCTTGGTGTTTCCATTACTTCCTTGTTGTTAGGTTTCTGTTTTCTTATTTTGGTTGGCTTTTGTGGGTTTTCCCTCGGGTCCTTCTTGTTTTATGTTATATACTTCAGTTCTGAATCTTTGGTGTGTGGTTACCATTACAAATGTGTAATGGAGAGTTATATATACACAGTCGTCCATTTTCTTCTGTGCGTGCCTCATCTCCATCCCCCTTTGCAAATCTGGATCTTTGAATCC
>NW_006433024.1:2769446-2828971 GCF_000325575.1 Pteropus alecto | reverse complement strand
TTTCCCCCTTCTCCCTATTTTTGTTTTTTTTTTTTTTTTTTTTTTTTTTGGTCACTTTGTTTTAGGTGAGCTGACCCTTTCAGTATTTCTTGTAATTCTGACCTCATAGTGAAGAATTCCCTCAATTTTTGTATGTCTGCAGTCTTTATTTCTCTCTCATATCTAAAGGAGAGCTTAGCTGGATACATTATTCTTGGCTGGTAGTTTCTTTCACTTAATAGCTTAAATATTTGATTCCACTCCTTTCTGGCTTATAAGATTTATGCTGAGAAGGCCAACAATAATCTAATGGGTTTTCCTTTATAGGTTACTGTCTTCTTTTCCCTGGCTGCCCTGAGAATTCCTTGTCATTGATTTTTGATAATTTTAATACAATGTGTCTTGGTGAAGGCTTTTTTGGGCTGAGATAATTCGGTGTTCCGTTGACTTCTTGAAATCCAAACTCCAGCTCATTCCTTAGATTTGGAAATTTTTCATCAACTATTTGTCTGAAAATGTTTTCTAATCCCTGCTCCTTTTCCTTGCCTTTGATAATGCCCATTATTCTTACGTTTCCTCTCCTGATGGTATCAGCTAGTTTTTATATTTCTCTTTTATTATTTTTCATCCTTCAGTTTTTCTCTTTTTCCTTCTGATTTATTTCTAGATTTGTCTTCAATATCACTGATCCTTTCCTCCATTTACGTGACTCTTTTTCCCAAGCTTGCTATTTCATTTTTCAACTCTTGCAATGTGTTCTTTATCTCCAGAAGTTCTATTCGGTTCTTTTTGAGGGTTCCAATCTCCTTGCTAAAGAACTCATTCTGCGCATCTAGTTGTTTTTTCAATTCCTGAAATTGTAGATATGAATCGTTTTGGATCTTGCAGAGTTTTTTCAAAAGTACCATCCTGAATTCTCTCTCATTTAAATTGCACATTTCTATGTATGTAAGCTTATTTTCTAGAGATTTTTCTCTTTCTTTTTTGAGATGCCTTGTCACCTTGGTTGTTCATGCTGTTTAATGGACTATTTCTCCACCTGGGCATTAATGAAAGTGTATTCTGCTATTTTTCCAGAAAGAAGATTTATTATATAAAGATCTCTCTTTAGCCTGTTGCAAAGAAGGTGCTTTTCTTTTGGTTTCCAGTAGGTGCATCTAAACTTCTTGGATCCCTGCTTTATATAAAGCCTTAATAATGTCTTTCTTTCCTTCTTATAGATGTTTAATAGGCTTGCTACCCTCAGTCTCAGTCCGTGTCAATGTTAACGACAGTTTCGGTACCATTTGCTTAGATTCTCCTCGGGCTCTGCAGTGTTAGGTCTCAGAGGATATGGGGGGAGGGGCCCTTTGGGTTAGGGGATGGGGGCTGAGGCTCAGCCTTGAGTTTTGCAACTGTGACTGGTAAAATTCAACTGTCATTTCTCTGCCGTCCCCACTTCTCTGCTTTCTACTCTGATGACCGGGCACTGCTGCTGGCTGCATGGAGCTCACAGTTCTCCCAGGCAGGGCTGTTCAGGGAACTTGCCTCACTTTCTCCCCTCCCCCTCTTCCTACAGGTAGCTCCGGCTGTGAGAGGCAACTTCTTTGTTTCTCTAGTCCACTGCCCAACACCCGGGGTTCTGACCAGTGGTAGTTCTTATGTGCAGACCCTGTGCTCAAATGTGCTGGTGTGAAGTTTGGGTGTTTTTTGTTGTTGTTGAGTTTTAAATGTTCAGCTTATTGTTGTTTCAAAGGAAGAGATTTGGGGACATCTCTCACTCCATCATGTTTCGGACATTACTCTCTTACTTGATATTAAAGTTTGATTTTATATAAATTGTACTTCTTCATGATTATTCTTAGGTATATATTTCTGGGTAAGAAAAAATGATGTATGGAGAAATAATGGTGAACTAGTCCTCAGAAATTTGAGTTCTAGTCAAGAATCTACCACTTAAACATATGAACGATTTTGGTCAAGTCTTTAAACCTCTCAGATCCTTCATTTTCTCATTTGTAAAACTGAGAAATTAAATTGCAACCAAAGTGCTATGCTTTATGTGTCCTCATCAATATGTCTGATGTTACCTTTTTCCCCCATTAGAAGCTGATTTTTTTCCAAAGTTAATAAATTCTCAAAAATCATGTATAAGGACCTGAAAAATAACTGAACTCAGAAAGAGAGCATCACCACAAAAAGATACCCCATTTGTGTCCATGCAAGAAAATACAGTACTGATTCCTGCTTACCGTTCGTTCTTCATGGATGAGCAAGCTGGTCTCTCTGCTGCCCAGGCTCTGCTGATGGTACCATGGGGAAGATACAATGTTGTTAATAATACAAGTGGGGAGCATATAACTTTCAACAACAAAAACTCTCAGTTCTCTTTGTAGAAATACTAAACCTGCAATTCAGGGGAGCTATGAAATACCTGAAATAGAATGCAAAACTGTGTGTATATATGTGTATACATGTGCATGTGTATTCATGCACGTGTGGGCATATATATGTGTGTGAAGAGAGAGTTTGAGAAAGAATAAGAATTTTGGAGGTAGCTTTATTAAATCATAAAAAAACCCTGAGACACAGAAATGATTAAGAACCATATTATGGAGAACAGGGAGGTATATTTTTAATGGTGCTGAATCCTGAACAAGACCAAAAGGAAGGGCAGAATTAAGTGGCTATTTTAGGCCTTTCGAATATTTTATGAGAATTATTAAGGTGAATATCTTGGAAAATGCACTGCCAGAATTCTTAAGGATTTGTACTTATAATCCAAGAAAAAGCCATACATGAATATAAATACACACAAACCACTTGTAATTAAAGCAAGAGTGATGCCTCACTTGGTGTATAGTGGATTTTATATCCTCATGTTCCCTGATGGATGGCACACCACAGCAAATGCTCCTGAGAAACTTCCCAGCAATTTCCAGTGACAGGTATAGTAGCATGCTGTGGAGAGGCAGCAGCTAGCAGAAATGACCTGAAACACATGCCCAGACTGGGAATTCATTTACTTGTTTCTTGAAAAATCACAGACAATATCTTATAACACCTAGGTGGTGCTGGGCAGGTCAGTTTTGAAAACAGGAGATAAAATGTGCCATGGACATATTTTTTTAAAAAGAATTCATAGGGCACCTTGGAAATACACCCAATGCTATAAAAGTTAAGTCTCAGAATGTGCCACAATAAAGCAGTAATTTATCTGTGTTCTTAAGGAGAACAAGAAAGAGATAACACTAAACACATATCATTTTCAAACAACAGTATTCAATATAAATTCCATAAAAGGATAAATGTCATCTATGGTATTAAAGTTTTACTGAACCAGTGGGAAGAGCTGTGGAAAAACTGAGTCTATTAGTAAATAAGTGATCAAAATCCTATTTCAATGACACGTGATTCTATCTGCCTGTAGACCTTAAATGAATTCCTCTAACTCACCAAAATACATCAGATATAAAATAAATAATGAATATCTTGATCATTCAATTCTGAAATAGCAGCCTGATAATAAACTGTGCATCTACATTTCTGCCTTTAAGACAATATATAAATTTATTACAGCTTCATATTATATTGACTCCTCATAACAATATTTTCAATTATGCTAGAGAACAGTTGTTTTAATTATAGGAGCAGACAAAAAATATATATATTAAATGGTCCAAAAGCAATCACACTAGGAACTTTATAATCTCTCACTCTAGGAAAAATTAATTTGCTGTGACTTTCCAATCAAAAGCTGTGGTTATATCTTCAGTTTGCAAAATGTAAAATAAAATAACATAGGTTCCTTCATACTTTTTGCTGAGTATTCCACTGTCTCATTTCTCACTGACCTTGGCAAAAAGAAAATCTGTACTATTCTCAATCCTACATTTCCCTCTTTAGTGGCCATGACTTTCATGTCTCAAGATGTCTCTTTCTCTGACCCTAACCATAAAGGAATTGAATGGAATGGTGCAAAATGAATGAAATGAGTAATTGGATGAAGAAATGATGCAAACTTCCACTAGTAACAAAATGTGGCAATATAAATCAACATAGAAAAAGAGTAGCCATTCTGAATATTCTAAACATAAGTAGCAATGATTTGGAGATTGGAATTCAGAAGAAAAAATGCTTCTGGACAGGATTCTTAAAACGGTATTCTTAAAGAAGTAATATTGGGGGGGAAAAAGAAGTAATATTGTAGTGATTAAGAGAGCAAGCTCTAGAATCAGATTGCCTGGGTTCAGAATCCCAGCACCAACACTCTGTAGATAAAACAATAACCCAATTTATATAGTCTCACTTTATAGACTGCTCACGACCTTTTTTAATTATGCCAAATTAATTACTTTATATATGTAGACTTGAGCAAGTTAACCTCTCTATGCCACAATTTCTTTACAATGAGATTAAATAAGATTAACACATGGGAGATTCTCAATAAATGTTGGCTTTTTTTAAAATTAATTTTTGTTTAATTTCTAGTGGTATCATAAACATATTTACCATAACTTTTTAATTCACATGCATTTTCTGGATCTCTAAAATTATATCAATGTTAAAAGACGACCTATGTTAATTATAAATCAGAGGTAACTCTCTAGGATTTAGTCTCTTTAAAATTTAAGCAATCATGAAAGCACAGACTATCCTTTGACAGTATAAAACAATTGTGAAATAGTGAGCCTGGAATTTCTACATATTCTTGTCTTGTAAAAAGGCCCATTCATTATAACTATAAAATTCTAATGGACTAAACTGAATGATTCTAGTCATCTCTGCCTCAATCTAAACTTTGAATGGATATTCTGTATTACCAATATATCCGTCTTCAAAAACTGACTGCAATATGTTTTTTTTTTTTTTTTTCAGTATTTGAGCATGAGTAAAAGAAAATCCCGTAGGCACTAAAGAATGTTAAATAAATTGCACTCACTGTTTTTTTCTTTTCATTTTGAAATAATTATAGATTCACAGGAATTTGTAAAGATAGTACAGAGGGATCTTGTGTATTCTCCACCCAGTTTTCCCCAATGGTTACATAACTATAGTACAATGTCAAAACCAGGAAACTGACATGAGGAAAATATGTGTTTGTAGTTCTATGTCATTGTATCACATGTATATTCGAGTAAGAACCAGCCCAATTATGATAAATAACTATTCCATTGCAAAGATTTTCCTTGTGCTACCCCTTTTAAAGTTTTGTCTACTTTCTTCCCACTCAGCATCCATAACTCCTAGCAACCACTAATTTGTTCTCCATCTCTATAATATTGTCATTTTGAGGATGCTGTCTTTTGAGATTTTTTTTCTTCATTCAGCATAATGCCCTGGAGATTCAAGTTGTTGTATATATCAATTTGTTCTTCCTTTTTATTGGTGGGCAGTATTCCATGGTAGGGTGCCACAGTTTGTTTAACCAGTCACCTACTGTAGGACATTTGGGTTGCTTCCACTTTTGGCTACTACAAAAAAAAATCTGTTGTGAACATTTGTGCACAGGTTTTTGTGTGCATATAAGATCTCATTTTTGTGTGATAAATGCCTAAGAGTGTGATTACTGAGTCATATGGTAAGAGTTATGTTTAGTTTTTAAAGAAACTGCCCACAGTTTTCCAGAATGACTGTACTATTTCACATTCCCATCAGCAATTTTGAGAGATCTAGTTTCTCTGCATCCTCACCAACATTTGGTATTGTCACTATTTTATATTTTAGCACTTCTAAGAGGAGTATAGTAATCTCACTTTGGTTTTTTTTTAAATTTGCGAATGACTAGTGATATTGAACATCTTTTCATGTGCTTATTTGCTATCTATATACCCTCTTTAGAGAAATATCTCATCATGTTTTTTGCCCATTTGGTTTCGTTGTTTTTTAATACCACTGGGTTTTGCCATTTCTTTATATACCAAAAATAAGAGCTGTCAGATACACGATGTGCAAATATTTTCTCCCAGTCTGTACTTGTCTGTCCTTAACATGATCCTTCATGGAATAAAAGTTCTTAAATTTGATAAAGTCCAATTTATCAAATTTTACTTTTATAAATTATGCTTTTGTATCATGTCTAATAACTCTTCACCAAGACCTAGTTTCTAAAAAAATTCTATTTTTTCTTCAAAAAGGTTTATAATTTTATGGTTTACATTTAAATCTATAATGAACATTGAATTAATTTTTGCATAAGATGTGAGATTTAGGTTGAAGTTCATAATTTGGCCTATGGATATTCAAATGCTCAGGTACTATTTGTTGAAAAGACTATCCTTCCTTCCACTGAACTGCTTTTGCACATTTGTCCTAAATCGTTTGGCTGTGATTGTGTGGGCTATTTTTGCAGTCTCTATACTGTTTCATTAATCTATGTGCCTCTCTCTGCAAATAACACAAAGTCTTGATTAGGCTGCAGCTAAAAAGTAAATCTTTAAACTGAGTAAAGTGATTCCTTCCACTTATTTCTCCTTTTTTTCAAATTGTTTTATCTCATCTACTTCCTTTACGTTTCCATGTAAATTTTAGAAAAATCTTTATTTATAAAAAGTCTTAATGAGATTTTGATATTGCATTAACCAATACATCAATTTGGGTTTCCACAGGTTCACTGCTCATATATAGAAATGCAATTAATTTCTGTATGAAATTCATTTCTTAGTTTTAGGAGGGCCATGTTTTTTGTTTTGTTTTTGTTATTGTTTTGGTCTTTGTTTTCCTGGATTTTGGTGGATTTTCTATTTAAATCATCATGTCATCTGCAAATAATAAAATAAAAAATAGGAAGAGTTCCATTTATTCCTTTCTGATCCATAATCTTTTTATTTTTTTGCTTTACTGCAAGAACGTTCAGTATTATGTTTAATAGGAGTAGTAAGTGAAGACGGCCTTGCCATGTTCTTGTGGGTTGTTGGGCCTTTTTTTATAATTCCATTTTGATTTATTGAAACAGTTTTTGGGTATATGTTTTTGTATAGTTTTTTTTTTTATGTGGGTTTCGAGATTATATTTTATGTATATATTATTTATCTCAGCCTATAGTGTGTATGTTTTATCCATAGCCTCTGTGGATATGTTTTAACGTAAACCTCACTTCCCTTTACACCCGCAAACCTTTGCTTATAAGTGTCTTAAAATTTTCTCTGCATATGTAGAGAACCACATCAGACATTGTTAAAATTTTTACTTCAACTGCCAAATGTAATTTTGAAAATTCAAGAGAAGAAAGTCTATTGTATTTATTCATATTTTTACTCTTTCTGTTTTCTTTTTCCTCCTTCCCCATGTTACAAAATTCCTTATTTTATCATTTTATTTCTGTTAGGGAACTTCCTTTGGCCAATCTTTTAGAGTAGATGTGTTGGAGAAAATTTTCTTTAGTCTTTCTTCATTTGAGAACATCTTCAATTTTTATTCATTCTTGAAGGGTATTTTCACTGGCTATAGAATTCTATATTGGCATTTTTTTGAGCTCTTGAAACAATTGTACCACTTTCATCAGCCTCTATGGTTTCTGATGAGAAACCTACTGTCATTTTAAATACTTTATCTCTATGGTTTAGGAGTTTTTTCCCCTCTCTCATTGCTTTCAGAATATTTTTTTCTTGTCTTGAGTTTTCTGAACTAGTTTTAGTTTGAATGATGTGAATTTCTTTGGGTTTATACTGTTTGTGTTTCCCTCAGCTTCTTGAATCTGTAGGTTCATGTCTTTTAACAGATCAATATATTTCCAGCTACTATTTATTCAAATATTTCTTTAGCCCACTCTCTCCTCTCCTAGGACAACAATAACTCAAATATAAGATCTTCTGTTATAGTCTCACAGGTCCCTGAGTCTCTGTTCTTTTTTTTTTTTTTTTTTCATTTTCTTTCTTTCTTCTGTTTAGATTGGGTAATTTTTATTTATCTCCAAGTTCAGTGATTCTTTCCTCTATCCATTCCACTCTGCTGTTGAGTTTTTTATTTCAGTTATTCTATTTTTCAATTCTAAAATTTCTAATATGTTCTTCTTTAAAACTTCCATTTTATTTTTGCTGAGACTTTCTATTTTTTTTTTAATTCATTTCAAGAATGTTCACAATTGCTCACTGAAGCCTTGGTATGAGAGTTGCTTTAAAATCCTAATCAGATAATTCTAACATCTATGTCACCTCAGTATTGATATTTGTTGTCTTTTCTCATTCAAGTCGATATCCTTCTGGTTCTTGGTATTATATGTGATTTTCTATATAAATCTAAACTCGTGAGACATCGTGTTATAAAACTCTAGATTTTATTTAAATCTGTTTTAGCAAGTCTTCTCTGACTTGTGTGGTAAGTGGAGCGATGCTTTACTACCTGGTAGCAGTAGAATTCCATGTGCCTCTCTCAGCCTCTGTGAATATGAAGGGGTAGCAGGGTAGTAGAAGGGTTTCACATTGCTGCTGGGTGGGGGTGGGGTGGAAGTTCAAGCTTACCTAAGCTTTCACTGATCCCAACCTGGCTGGAAAGGGCAAGGACACCTCCTTACTGCTCCCTACATGGCTTCCACTGTCACCATGGCAGGAAGTGATACGGGGGTGGCCTCTCTACTTCTAGACAGTGGTGAAACACCTCGCTTTCCACCAGGCTACTTTTGATACCAACCCAGCAGAAGAGGATTGAACGCCTTGTTACCACTGATGAGAGTGAAAGTTCAGGTTGCCCACATGTTCTCCATTGACATCATGCTAATGAGTGCATGGGAGGGACACATTTTCACCCAGTGGGGACAAAAGGCCTGGGTCCCCATCCAGCCTTTTCTGACACTAACTCTATGGGAAGCTGGACGCGTTGTTACCACCAGGCAGGGGTGAAAAGTCTAGTCTCCACAACTGAGCTCTTTTTGAGGGGATGATGGTAGGACCTTTTTTTTTTTTTTTTCCCTGTGGTGTTTGGCTATAAAGAGCAGTTACTGACTAAAAGTTTTCTGTATTCCTAGGTTACCCGTTGCCTGGTCCATTAGCTAGAGAGAGTAGGCTTATCTTGGTGCTTTACTTGTCTGTGCCAGTTAGCATTTTGCGTTACTGGCTCCTCCAGCATCCAGTCTACAATATATAAAGCAAAGAGAAAATTCAGGGAACTAACTTCAGTGCTGTCCCTTGAGTGCCAAGGTTGCCAGCCAATCTGTCTTCTTCTTTCTAACTTTCAGAGTCTTCTTATGTTTATTTTATATATAATGCCAAGAGTTTTTAGTTGTACTTAGCAGAAGGAATAGGAAAAATTTTGTCTATTCCATCTTTCTGAAAGCAAAAGCTACAGTCGCTTTTAAATTGATTAATTCAATAATATATTCACTTAATAACTCTAAGCTTTACAGTAATTCTTCTTTGTTTCAGACAGATGCTGCTTTTGCTCCAAAGCATTCTACATTAAAAAAGAAAGGTTAGCCATAATTCTAGGTTGAGTCTAAAAGGGACTTTGGTATGACAGTGCTACATTCCCAGCATTGAATTTGTTTCCCTGTCACCTGCCGCTTGTTGCCTTCCTATAAAATTTTTTAAAAATCCAAAAAACTATGACATATATTTCTAAAATACTACGGTTGAATTTAACTAAGTAAATTTTTGAACTTGGCAAGCCAAAATAGTCTAGGTGCTTCCTCTAATATACCTGCATGTGTTGGTTGTAATAACTGTAATAAACTTTAAATCCTTAGAATTCATAGGAGCACAGTTGGAAAGCCATTTCCAATTTTTTTTTTTTTTTTTTTTTTTTTTTTTTTTTTTTTCATTTTCTTTCTTTCTTCTGTTTAGATTGGGTAATTTTTATTTATCTCCAAGTTCAGTGATTCTTTCCTCTATCCATTCCACTCTGCTGTTGAGTTTTTTATTTCAGTTATTCTATTTTTCAATTCTAAAATTTCTAATATGTTCTTCTTTAAAACTTCCATTTTATTTTTGCTGAGACTTTCTATTTTTTTTTTAATTCATTTCAAGAATGTTCACAATTGCTCACTGAAGCCTTGGTATGAGAGTTGCTTTAAAATCCTAATCAGATAATTCTAACATCTATGTCACCTCAGTATTGATATTTGTTGTCTTTTCTCATTCAAGTCGATATCCTTCTGGTTCTTGGTATTATATGTGATTTTCTATATAAATCTAAACTCGTGAGACATCGTGTTATAAAACTCTAGATTTTATTTAAATCTGTTTTAGCAAGTCTTCTCTGACTTGTGTGGTAAGTGGAGCGATGCTTTACTACCTGGTAGCAGTAGAATTCCATGTGCCTCTCTCAACCTCTGTGAATATGAAGGGGTAGCAGGGTAGTAGAAGGGTTTCACATTGCTGCTGGGTGGGGGTGGGGTGGAAGTTCAAGCTTACCTAAGCTTTCACTGATCCCAACCTGGCTGGAAAGGGCAAGGACACCTCCTTACTGCTCCCTACATGGCTTCCACTGTCACCATGGCAGGAAGTGATACGGGGGTGGCCTCTCTACTTCTAGACAGTGGTGAAACACCTCGCTTTCCACCAGGCTACTTTTGATACCAACCCAGCAGAAGAGGATTGAACGCCTTGTTACCACTGATGAGAGTGAAAGTTCAGGTTGCCCACATGTTCTCCATTGACATCATGCTAATGAGTGCATGGGAGGGACACATTTTCACCCAGTGGGGACAAAAGGCCTGGGTCCCCATCCAGCCTTTTCTGACACTAACTCTATGGGAAGCTGGATGCGTTGTTACCACCAGGCAGGGGTGAAAAGTCTAGTCTCCACAACTGAGCTCTTTTTGAGGGGATGATGGTAGGACCTTTTTTTTTTTTTTTTCCTGTGGTGTTTGGCTATAAAGAGCAGTTACTGACTAAAAGTTTTCTGTATTCCTAGGTTACCCGTTGCCTGGTCCATTAGCTAGAGAGAGTAGGCTTATCTTGGTGCTTTACTTGTCTGTGCCAGTTAGCATTTTGCGTTACTGGCTCCTCCAGCATCCAGTCTACAATATATAAAGCAAAGAGAAAATTCAGGGAACTAACTTCAGTGCTGTCCCTTGAGTGCCAAGGTTGCCAGCCAATCTGTCTTCTTCTTTCTAACTTTCAGAGTCTTCTTATGTTTATTTTATATATAATGCCAAGAGTTTTTAGTTGTACTTAGCAGAAGGAATAGGAAAAATTTTGTCTATTCCATCTTTCTGAAAGCAAAAGCTACAGTCGCTTTTAAATTGATTAATTCAATAATATATCCACTTAATAACTCTAAGCTTTACAGTAATTCTTCTTTGTTTCAGACAGATGCTGCTTTTGCTCCAAAGCATTCTACATTAAAAAAGAAAGGTTAGCCATAATTCTAGGTTGAGTCTAAAAGGGACTTTGGTATGACAGTGCTACATTCCCAGCATTGAATTTGTTTCCCTGTCACCTGCCGCTTGTTGCCTTCCTATAAAATTTTTTAAAAATCCAAAAAACTATGACATATATTTCTAAAATACTACGGTTGAATTTAACTAAGTAAATTTTTGAACTTGGCAAGCCAAAAGTAAAGCCTTAAAAATCTGAGCAAACTTGTTTCAAATGAAGACCTATCTGAGGTTAAAGACAAGGAAGCAATAACTATTGCTCTTAAATGTGCAAAGGAATAAGGAACAGCATAAATATGACATGAAATTGTTTTTCTGTTATAAAAGTTTGGGATATACATAGATATGAAAGATACACACAGAAGCAAAGAATGTGAACTGTAATTGAAGTTAACTTGAGCAATACATAAAACAATTTGTGAAGAGTGTATTATTATTATTATGTCAATATGAACAAAATAGAAATGACAATATATTTATTATCATTTAAATTGTGTCAATCTCATAAGATAAAACTTTCCTCAGTCTACTCTAAAGACTAGAAAACTTTAATTTTCTAAATAATTACCATGATTTATTTACTCAATAAATGTTCTCTGTGTCACATTACATCTCTTTAGTTGTGGAGACTCTATGACAGTAGTTTTCAAACTTTAATGGCAATAAGAATCATCTAGGTACTTTTTTAAAATCATGACTCCTTAACCTTATCCTCAACAGTACTGATTAGTAGTTAGAGGTTGGGCCCAAGAGAGCCTGCATTTTTAAGAACTTCATTTATTCTTAGTCAGGTGGTCTATAAATTATGCTGTAAAAATTACTTGACTAAATGATTTTCATAGGCTTCTCAGTTCTCATGTTCTTTTTCTCTCAGCATTTTGGTCGCTAAGATTTTAAAGAAATCTCAAAACTTCTGAGAATCTTAAGTCAACCAGCTTATCTAGCCAATTTATCCAGGCAACTAGCATATAGCCAACCTATTCTGATAGGGTGTATTTCCCAAGGTGAGAATTTCAATCATTCCTAAAAAAGCATTTTTAAAGATTTTTTTTTTTTTTTTATCTGGGTGGACACTCCCAACCCAATTCAAGGACATGTACCTCCATGAGTACTGCTCTGGGTCAACTAGAGTCTACTAGAAAGATTATTTTATTTGACATACTTTCAAAATGCTTATACTCTGTATATAAGAAATCTAAATTGTTAGTATCTTTTTATGTTTTATGAATAAAATAAGGCCTTTGGTCAAGAAAATTCTGTATTTTTACAAGGAGTATTTAATTTTATTATTTATTATTTTATTTAATATATTTACTTAATTCAGGCTGAGTGACTTGAACGCTGGCATATTCATCAGTAAGCACTAATCACAGACTAATAACTGTAACATAAAAAAGCTGTCATATATTATACCTTCATTATATTCTAGCAAAGCGTTAAGCCAAACACTATTATACTGCATATCAAGTCTCAGCATATCTGAGTTTATTTCACAGGGAGACTCAAATCAATTCTAAGCTTGGGTTTGTTCTCTTATAATATCTAGAAAGATCCAATATTAAATCTGCCTGAAACATGGAATTTGCTTTACTTACTAAACGATGAATAGGTTAGAGGATGAAACAGAAAGAATGTACGATGAATAAATAAAGTACAAAGACCTAAGTATTCATAGGAAGTACATTTCTAACCTAGTCTGATTTTTGTTCTGACTTATAGGAAGCTAATGTATATTCAACTTACCTCATTTCCATCAAAAGTATAGTCTGCTTCCCTACCAGTTCTTCCCTCTAAATTGAATAAGAAAGAAAAAAAATGTTTAAATGACCAATTGATCAGAATATGTTAAAAATCTGCATTTGGATAAAATAGGAATTCAAAAATCAAACCAAAGTTTAAAGAAAAAAATACTGGAAGAAAACACTCATGATCTTCCTGGAGCTAAGCTGTTCACAACAGCCTCCAAAAGAAATCACCAACTAAGTTAATCTCACCTACTAAGAAATAAATAGAAATAAATTGAACTCTAATAAATGCAGTTATTAATCTATAGTCAACAAAACTGTTGAGAGGAAAACATCCAATAGGGATGTCCACTGCTATCTCTTAGTTCTTACCATGTAAGATGTAATATTCTATCAGAGTGTTTTGCTGGAGTTGACCCAAAGTGGTTGCAAGTAAAGCAACTTAAGAATATGACAGAAATTCAAAGCTATCAGATATATAAATGGTATTAATGTTTATCTCATAAGGTTTGTGCAAGCAAATGAGATAAATGAGATAATGCATGAAAAGTATTTCATGCAGTTGTAAGCACAGAGGAGGTCAATGAATATTAGTTATTCTTGTTGATATTATTATTATTATTAGGATGTATTCTGTTCTTTTGTTAACTTTCAAAATTGTTTTAAATTCTCTGGGATAAGTTTCAGAGTGTCTGACTTAAGATAAAAAATTTCTTTTGTAGTCAGATCTTTTTGTTATAGGATCTGTTATTTTAAAAGTTAATAGTTGTTATAAGCAAAGCACAAAAACAGACTGTGCCTAAGAGAGGAGGCAACTGAAAAATGCAAAGGAAAGGGCTTGCAGAAATGACCAACTCAGCCATTATAGATTAACAACATCTTATAGATCTCTGAATGGCTTTCTAAAAACTTGTCACACCTACATGAGAAACCATCTGTAAATAGAAGGACTAGTGGTCCAGAAATTCCTTTCCCCTTGTAGCCCCCATCTGAAACTCCCCCTTCCATCCTGAGTCAGGAAGTACATGTAGACCCTCAGACAAGGGAATCACACACCCCTTGCATGGAACTTGCATGGAACTTGCATGGAACTTGCATGGAATAAGCTGTAAGAACTCTAACCGGAACAAACTCGTGCCTTTTGTTCTGTCTAGAGCCACATGCGCTCCGCCGGCCTAATAAACTCTCCTTCCTCTTACAAAGTTGTCTGAGCATCCAAATTCCTCCATTGGGTGTTGCTTCCTGCAACATGCCCATTGCTATATCACTTAACATTTCTGAGTGCAGTCTTTCTAATCTATAAGATTAAAAATATAAGTAAAAATCATTTGAAAAATATAAAACATCATACAGCACCACCATGAGTACTGTTTAGATGTATAACTCAAAATGCCATGTCTCGACCATCTCTCATTGGACTTTTTAATGAAAAAGACATCAATCTAGCAAACTCTTATAATGAGTAGATAAAGAACTGGATTCTAAGAAATACATGCTTTGTCTCTCAAAGTATGGTGCTTGAGAATTGACTTAAGAAGGCTTTCATTTTTCTTGAGGACAAAAACAGGCACTATTATGCAGAACTAAACAGAGTTCCAAGTACAGAGCAAACAAGTGTAGTTACAGAGTATTTTATAATTCTAACTTTTAGAAGAGAAAGTTGAAAAACTGCAAGCACTGACCACTCCTTCATCTAGTTATTTTTGCTGCATTTAACATATAGTTGAAAAAATATTTTCAAACTATCGGAACTTGATACAATGCATTTATTTGAAAATGGGAAATGGGACGGCAGATTTCCTTCAGATTATCTCCAATCCCTACTACTTCTCTTATGTTTTCATCTTTCAATTTGCTGCTTCCTTTCTTCTAGCTAATTTCTTTCTAGGCTAATTCTTGCTTATTTTTTTACATTATATCAGTTTTGACATCTTCCTTTCAGGCTTCACCTGAAACCTTATCTGTCTGCTGGGTGAGCCTCCTAGCTCCTCCCATACCACCCTGGATATAGCCCTTTCTGGGTACCTAGCCCAATTATACCTCCCTCCACAAGACTGCTAGCTCCAGCTCCCTGAGAGCCAGATGGAGCATACTATGTAAACTGCAGCCTTTTGTGAAAAGCAGAAAAGTTAAAGAGGATAGAAGTACTTCATAAACTATACTCCCTCTCACACATAAATGCTTTCTAGCTCTCTCTCACAAACACAATCAGATGCTCACAGATGCTGTAGACCCAGACACACTTTCACATTCACAGAGGATAAGGTTATAATAACTATACATAATCGCCAAACCCCTGACAAAACAGAGGCCTATCTGAAGAGGCAGGATTTAAAGTTGACAACTTTAAATCAGCTTCTTTTTATTCTTCTAACTTTCTGTAAAATCAATGGAAATGACTATATGCATCCTAATGGGCTAGAAATCAGAAATACGAAGGATTTAATACCAATCATTGTGGCAATTCATAAAATATGAGCTCAAAGTAAAGCCAACCCAAAGACCGAGCTTTGAGTTTTCACTGAAAGCACATTGCTAAGAATACACACTCCAGCAAACCCAGAGCCCAAAAATAGCACTTGCATTTACCAAATGCTCCGATCAGTTTACACTCTGTCCAGCAGCATAAAATAAAATATGGTTGACCCTTGAACAATGCAGAAATTATGGGCACTGATTCCTTCCAACAGTCGAAAGTCCACAAAACTCAACTACTAATAGTCTACTGTTGACAGGAAGTGTCTTATCAATAACATACATGTGTATTACATGTGTATTACACACTGTTGACAGGAAGTGTCTTATCAATAACATACATATGTATTACATATGTATTACATACTGTATTCTTACAATAAAGTAAGCTAGAGGAAAGAAAATGTTATTAAGAAAATCATAAGGAAAATACATTGACAATATCTATTGAAAAACACATCTGCGTATAAGCAGACTCACACAGTTCAAACCTGTGTTGTTGAAGGGTCAACTGCATCTGACATCAAATATTCACATTACCAAAGGACAGGTGTACATGTAAATCAATTGTTTAACTTTCTCATATTTACTCTTTAAAGGTAATTTAGGAAATACATAATATACTAAATCTAGGATTAACTGTTTTGATAAATTTACTGTAAGAAATTTGTCTATGTTTTAAAACATAGAAATAAAAGTAGCTTCTAAAATTTAATGCTGTGTAACCCAGTAATTTTCATCCTTCTTCAACCATCACTTTTGTTTTCATAGCCGTGTCATTAAACTCCAGGAAGAAACATATATTTAGAACTGAGCTTCCAAAATCCATTGGATTATAGATGTTGAAAACTACATCCTCACTGCACTTTTTACATAACCCTAGTAATAACAGAGGTCTCAATAATAGGCAGTTAAAGCAATCCAGCAAAACAACTGACATATTGAAAAACATTAAGAAATATGTCATCTGAGTGGCCTGGATGGACCACCCTGCTCCTTAGACGCCACTCTCACCAATCCACACTACCCTGTTGTGCTTGGATTCTGGATCTATGAACAAAACAGAAAACAGGAATTTGGGCAGGATGCAGTCGTCAGAACCAACCATCATATATATACAGTACTTCACATTGATATCTTTTCTCTAATCTACATCCAAATCGTAGGCAAAGGTTGGATCATAAGAAGGAATACATGAAAATCACAAAGGCCTTTGCTATTTGTAATGGCAAGTAGGGAAATTTACTAAAAATCACTTTTTTCTGAGAAAAGAGAAAATTGACATTCTTTTGGGAAAAGTTCTAAAACCTTCCTGGGAAGGATTCAAGCTGTAGTATGATATACGCTGAAGTAATACTAATTTAAGTCGACATTCTAGCAAGTAAAATTATCCTCAGGCTAAATTAGATCATACTTCTAATATGTGAAATGTCAATCTCTGCCATACTATATTAAAATGTATTTTTTTCCTTATCTATAAAGAGTTCATACATCACATTTTTTTCTTCTACTCTTTCTTCAATTAAGAATATATTTCGGTACCTTGTCATAGCTTTACTTCAGAAGGACTGATTATAAGGAATTATTGAATGCTTTAAATAAAAAAATTCTATTAAGACCTTCAGATTACAGAAATTACAACTAAAAGTAATTCTCAGCAAAGGAGGAAACCACTAAATAAGTAAAGAAAGGGACTTCTAACTTTATGCATTTGAAAGTCACTTGATTTCTTTTGCACCACTTGACATCAATCATTTTCCCTTACAAATAAATTTACTGCATAATTTAGCAGAGCCATGAGTGAAAGCTGAGTTTTCAATAGTTTTATTTCCCTCTATCCTCACATTATTTTTTGACTTAGGAGCAGTTGCTTCAAGTGACACCATCAAGAACATGGAAAGACAACCCAAGGGAGAGGAGAAAATATCTGCAAATCATATATACAGAACTTTTTTTAAATTTTAAAAATTTTTTATTTTATTTTTTAGGCGAGGTAACCCTTGATTGATCTCACAGATTGCAAGGACCTTCTCATTTTACAATCCCTTTTTATTTTTTTTCTTTTGCTCCTACAGCACCTCGTCTTCCTACGTGGTCTCCCATCCAAGTACTGAAGTAGGCCTGACCTTGCTTAGCTTACGAGTTCAGATGAGATCGGGCTTGTTCAGGGTAGCATGGCCAGAGACTATACAGAACTCTCATAATGCAATAATAAAAAGACAAATAACTTAATTTTTTTAAATAGGCAAAGGAATTGAAAACACATATATCTACATAAGATATATGAATGGCTAATAAATATTGGAAAAGATATTTGACACATTAGTCACTGGGGAAAATGCAAATCTAAACCACACTGAGATAATACCTCACAAATGTTAGTGAGGATGTGGGCAAATTGGAACTCATACATTGCTGGTGGTAATATAAAATAATACAGACATTTGGAAAATAGTCTGGCAGTTTCTCAAAATGTTCAATACAGAGCTACCATATGATCCAGCAATTCCACATCTAGATATGTATCCAAGAAAAATAAAAACATGTTCATACAAAAACTTGTACATGAATACTCATAGGAGTATTATTCATGATACTAAAAAAAGTGGAAACCAAAATGTCCACCAATCGATGAATGGATAAAGTGTGGTATATCTATACAATGGAACATTATTTGGCAATAAAAAGAATGATGCACTGATACAAGTTACAACATGGATGAACTTCAAATTCAGTATGCTAAGAGAAAGAAGAAAAGTCAGTTACAAAGACCACACATTATATGAGTCTGTTTACATGCAGTGGCCAGAATAGGTAAATCTATAGAGACAGTAAATAAGCTATTGGCAGCCTATAGCTGAGGGGTAGGGAATAGAAGGAAGGAGGGTAGGAAGTGACTACTAAGAGGTTTCTTAGATTAAGATTATGGTAATAATCGAAAAACCTTGTAAATATACTAAAAACCATTGACTTGTACACTTCAAATGGGGGACTTTTATATTATGTCCATTATACCTCAATAAAGCTGTTAAGAAAATGGGGGAAAATGCAATAATGCATTGCCTTATAAGGGTGCCTTATAAGACTGACTAGTAAAACTGCTTAGATATTTTATCACTTAAAATTTTGTTTCCATGTTTAGATTTAATACTAAACAAGACGTGAAAACAGAGTCATCGGAGATCTTGGAGAAAAAATACGTGCGTTTTTAGAAAAATGTATAGTAAAATAGATCCACAGAATGTAAGTACGTGCAAAGGCCTTAGCAAACAAATATTTAGCAACTATTTCTCAACATAACTAAATATTCAACGAAAGCTGGTAAAACACAGCATTCTCAAGTGCGGAAGAATCTCAAGCTGATGGGCCTTAGGGTCTGCCCCTCCCATAATTAACAAGGATCTCAAAGCTCGAGCAGTAACTGGCGAATAAAGAAAGGCAACAGCATTTAAGGGTCATCTTCCCACACACATGGGTCCGCTGTCGTGTACTCTAAGCTGGGGCTCTCTAAGGGAGGCTTTCTTCCCAGTGCCTGGGTTCACAGGCCCGGACACCTCAGCTCACACGCCCAATGCGCTGACCTCGCCTCCCAGCATTATTCCACCGCTCCGCCATATACAGAAAAGGACCGTGGTCGCAGAACCGCAGGGGTTACAGGACAGAGGTCCGGGACTCGCCCGAGCAGCAGTGGAAATCATGAGCCACCGACACCCACCCACCCACGCCCGGCAGGGTCTGTTAGTCTTGCAGTCCCTGTCTCGCGCATGGCACGCCACTCTGCGAAGGTCCCCGGGCTCCAGGCTGCCAACGTTCCCCGAGGTCTCTGCGCCCGGGGTGGCGGGGTCCGCGCGCGGAGCCCGACCCTCCTCCCGCGCCTCTCTGCCGGCTCCTACCTTCCTGCCGCACCATTTCCAGGACGTTCGGGTCGCCCATCTTCGCCAGCTCGTTAACGACACTGAGCGACGCGCGGCCAGCTTCAGACCACAGCGACTGGCGGGCAGCTCTGGGGCTGATACTGAATCTGACCCTGGGCAACTGGACTTGCTGCTTCAATTCGCAGCTCCCCGAGGATATTTTCCTCGCCTGTCTGAGGATCTCGCTCTCCCGCGTCCCCACCGCATTTGGGATCTTCAGGCGGCTGGGCTTCTCCTCCAGCGGACGCTCCTGCTCCACCTGCTTGGCGCCCTTGGCTGCCCGCTTCGTGGCCCTCTTCCGGGAGCGCTCCTGGGGCCCCTCCCAGCCCTCTCCCGGGAAGCTGCCCGACTGCTGGCCCGCCGGCTCCCTCGCCGCGTCCTCGACTTCCCCCGGGTCCTTTGCAACCTTGCTCTTGCGCCGCTTCCCTTTCTTCGCCGCTTGGTCCGTCTTTCCCCGCCTCTCTCTCCTCCCCCCGACCTCAAGCCCCGCCATCGCCCCGCCCCCGGGCCCGCTGGTCCCCTCTTCTCCGCTAGAGCGGTCCGAGTCCCTCGGCGGCTGCTCTGCTGCTTCCTCGGAGCTGGTCTCTTCCCTTCCTTCTGGGGCGCCCGCCGCCACCCGTCCTGCCTCCGAGCCCGCCGGCTCCGTTCTCGACGGGCCTTGCTGGTCCCATTCCGCTGGGACGGACCACGTCCAGGACTCCTGGTTCTCCCCGGCTGCCGCCTCCCCTCTCTTGTTACCCTCCTCCTCCGATCCCCGCTGACGGGCCAGCTGCTCCCTCGGCCAGTTGTCCGAGTCCTCTTCCATCTGCCTAGCCCTCCGCCTTCGGAGGGAACCTCCTCCCAGTTGGGGAGTTATTTTTTGTCGGGTGAGAAGAAGCCCCCCTTTCTTAAGGGGACATCTCCCCTTAATGCCAGCGCGTGGGCAGGGTCTACAAGATTCTAGCAGCCCCCTCCATCCTGCATCTGGCGCGTGCGTATTAACTTTTCTTCTGGCAAGGTCTGCTTTCTGCACGCTGAACCGGATCTCTGTCAAATGTGGTTGGGGGAAAAATCATACATTTTTATCTTGAGTTCGAATTCAGCCTCTGCCCCTTAAAAGTTGGGTGGCATTGGCCAAGTTTCCGTAAGCTTCAGTTTCCTCATCTTTAAAATGACACCGGTAACTACCTATCTCTTAGGGGTGTTGTGAGAAATACAGTATAGAGTGCTGACATAATGTGTTAAAAATTTACCTGCTATAAAAACTAACCCATATTATTTTGAGGCTTGCTTCGCCTCAGTGTCCCAGTACCTTGAGGACTTTATCTTCAAACAGTGAATGGTCGCACTCTTTACAGACTCTGAATTCGTTCTATGTTGTTGAGACCCTAACAGCTGCCAACTCCCCAATAAGTGGGAGATAGGAAGAATTACTGTCTAATGGGGGAAACATACATGAGTGATGATGAACTTAGGGTAAGGTAGAGGTCTAACCCGAGGGACTTGAGAGTACTGAAGACAGAGTGACTTTGAGTTTGAGGCAGAGATTAGATGATTTAAGAATAAAGAGGAGATAACCAAGGAAGACTTGCCTTTTCTTCATTTTCATGCTATCCTATAGTTTCCTTTCTGTTGATTTTGTAAAGCTAAGAATTACCTTTTCCAGATGAGGAAACAAACCTAGAGAGGTGTTTCGGTGAAGGTTATGGTCAAATGGAACTAGAAATCACCTTTTCGTTTTTTTGTATAGATTGCTGTCTGTACTCTAGGAATACATCAGTTCTGGTCAAGTGATTTGAGACAAGAAATTCCTTACTTGATGCACTTTAGAATTGTGTCTGAAATGTGAGTCAAGCGATAGACTTACATGTAATTATAATAAATTGCTAGTTAGGAAGCAAATGTTTGTTTTTTTACCTCTTGATTATTAATCGTTGTGTGATTCTAATAAAATGTTTACAGCATAATTTGTTTCATGTTCTTCCTCTATACTGGGTACTCTGCTAGATGCTGTGGATATTGTGATTTAACGGATGAGAACAATCAATGTTTTATGGAAATTAAATAAAAATAAACAAAGTTATTTTTCTATGATTTATATAATTATTAGTTTTACATTTCTTGATTCTGCTCCATATTTGAAGTGACATGTGAAAAGGCATTTAATGCTGTTGATTTTGTACAAAATTAAATGGAATATTTTGATGCTGAATTTGCTGATATTTTGTCAACTTCCTGTAGACTCTGTAAACAAACGTTGAAGGCTCCCTGTGTTCTTTGGATAAAGGCTGTATCTTATCCAAAACTCTTTAGCTCTTGAGAAAGTTTCTCTATATTCTTATCACTAATATTTTATCCAGTCATAATCTTAGGATTTGTCTATTTCCTCCATCACTAGAAGCTGCTGCCTCTTTAGACATAATCTTCAACCATACATTTCCAGAACTATGTTCTAAGTAATGAATACATGTTATTTTAATGTAATTGAACACATAGTTAAGTATAGTCGTCCCCCCTTAACTGCGGTTTTGCTTTCCCTGGTTTCAGTTACCCTTCGTCAACCAAGGCCCAAAAATATTAAGTAGAAAATACAGAAATAAACAATTTATAAATTTTAAATTGTCCTATTTTGAGTAGTGTGATGAAATCTCGCGTTGTCTCACCCCAGACCTGAATCTCGTATCCACGCCACTATTCAGTAATGGTGGACGTTGACGTATTGCAGTACTTGTGTTCAAGTAATCCTTATTTTACTTAATAATGATCTCAAAGTGTAAGAGTAGTCACGCTGGCAATTTGGATATACCAAAGAGAAGCAATAAAATGCTTCCTTTAAGTGAAAAGTGAAAGTCTTCAACCTAATAAGGAAAGAAAAAAATCGTGCTGAAGTCGCAAAGATCTATGGTGAGATCTAATCTTCTGTCCATAAAACTGTGAAGAAGGAAAAAGAAATTAATGCCAAGTTTGCTGTCCAACCTCGAAGTGCAAAAGTTACAGCCACAGTGTGTGATAAATGCCTTAGTGAAAACGGTAAAGGCACTATGTTCGTGAGTGGAAACGTGAACACAAAACGTGTTCTGATTGATGGCACTGTGTTGTGCCAGAAGCATTGAGCCTGTATGAAGACTTCAGCGAGGGATCCTCTGAAAGAGTGACATCAAGCCACTTACTGCAAGTAAGACATAGTTACATAAGGTATTTTGAGAGAGAAGACTGCATTCACATAACTTTATGGTATATTATATTTATTTTATTATTATTGTTAATTGCTTAATGTATCTAGTTTACACATTAAACTTTGCCATAGTTATGTACATATAAGAAAAAAGATAGTATATACACTGTATCATGTTTGATACTATCCACCATTTCAGGCATACACTGCAAGGGCCACAGGTGTGTGGGGAGGGGGTAGTGAAACTACTGTATTGGATTGAACCAAAAAGTAGTCTATTATAGTGTGCCAAATGATTTCAGCCTTTGTTTCAATGTTATTCAAATCATCTCATAGTGCCTTTTAAAAATATTTTCCTTTCGTGTCTTATACTAAGGGTGGTATGCATACATGTGATAATAGGTAAGATGACAATAGAAACACAGCTATAAAGATATAAGTGATGATGTTTTAGAAACTAAACCATTAACTGACAGCTTGAAATACTTGTTTGCCAAATGATAAGTAAAAGTATGAATTTGCTATAGGAAAGGCACTTCAGGGCTGTCAGTATGTAAAGTGTGAAAGTCTAAGCTATATGAAAGTTAAATGTATATGTTGAGCAATATATGAATACTTTTTTTTTTTATAATAGCAGCCCAATCAAATAGATGGATTTAACTTTGAAGAGGGCAAGTTCATGAGCTAGACCCTGGAGGCCAGAAAAGGCCTTAGGAAGTCATCTAATGAATTCTCCCTCCTGGTATTTAAGACAAGGACGTGGCCCCTCCAGGATGTGGTCTAGATCAGTCTGCTTTCTTGATTTCTTTATATATCAAGGCTTTAACTCCTAGAATAAGTTCCCTCCTTTCGGACTACTAAGCATTCATTACTTTTTAACCTTAAAATTTTTATTTATTCTATGTACTTTCAGCAACAAGAATCACCAGTCCCACAATCTATCCTTGGCTCTGTCCCTTAATCAGCTAAACAGCACTATGACTTTGAACATATGACTTTACTTCTTTGAGCCCAAGTCCTTCATCTGGGAATATTAAGACTCTTACCTGTTCCACCCATCTCCCAAAGTTGTGAAAGTCAAACAAATCATATGCATGAAAGGACTTTGGAAGCAATAGAAATGTAACAAACATGAGAAAGTTTTATTGACTGGCAGAGGTAAAGTTATAGATTTACCAATAGTTAGGGATACTAGTCGTAGATGTTGTTTCCTCTCCCCCAAATGCTGCTTCAACCATTTCTCTGAAATTTGTAGGCACTTTCTGACTCCATACATATTCCTCATTCCTCATCCTCTGGTTTCAGAGGAAGGGCCAAAACTCTTTATTTGCAAAATTTATCTCTTTGAATCTTGATTTTTTTTTAATGTCCTGGACCTTCACTATAAACACTAGTCCTGTTTACTAGCACCTTCATCACTGCCTACTAGCTCACATTCTTCCCTCACTTTATAGGCTGGCCTATGGAATCATTGTCATCAGAAAAGCCAGGTTAACATTTAGCACTCACGTGTATGCTTGATATTTTCCAATAAAAATGCCTAGGATGGCACATCTATTCTGCCCTGTAACTAGAAAAATTGCATTGATTCTCAGACAAAAGCGATGGGGAACTGTCTCAGCAAAAGAAGCAAGGACGTGTTATTCTCTCTCATGCCTGCTTGCAACGGCAACTGAGGTTACAAATGACACTTTCCTGCTTGTAATCTGCCAAAGGCTTTACATTATATATAAGGGCAAATCTAAACACCTTTCTTCAGTAAGATTGCAAAGTTACATTTATATTATCTGGGTCTGGCTAACTACTACTTCCTACCTTTTCCATCATATTCCAGCCATGTTGTCTTGTTGCTTTTCCTTAAACATAAGCTCTTTCCCATCATTTTCCCAAGTACCTTGCACTTGCTGTTCTCCCTACAAAGATCTTCACACCTGCTTGATAATTCACTCTCTTACATCATTCCTTTTTCTATGCAAATATCACTTCCTTGGAAAGAACTTTGCTGACCACCCTAAGACAACAATATCATATCACTATCCTCTTAATGAGTATTATTTTTCTTCCTAGCTGTTATATCTAACTTTGTATATTTTCTCACACATATTTATTTGTATATAAGCTCCATGGAGATCAAGGTTGTCTCAAAAATATTTGTTGAATGAATAATATTCTCAAAAATATTTGTTGAATGAATAATATAACCAAGATCTGTCACCACTTTTCCTATTCCCTGAGTCAGTGGCTGACTCCTCCAAGGTCCCTTATTGTCTGTCTAGCAGCTGGGAGTGTAATTATATTACCCACTTGCATTGTGCCAAGTGCCATTCTGAGGAATAAGTTTCTTCAGATTTAAAAATCATTATATAAAATTTACCTAAAAAAACTACTGGAATTAACAGGGATAGAGACAGTAAATCAAGACTTTGCCTTACCATCTGAGTACCAATCTTTTGGCTTCTCTTTGAAAATAGATAGTGGAACTTTAGTAAGCAGTAGCAGCAAATGACAGAAAGAGGCAAGCTAAAGCCCATCTGGCTTATAATATTCCTGTAATAACAAGTGTCCTTTAGTGTATAGTATTCATATCTTCCTGTTTAAATGGCAGATGCTTAGGATTGTTATTTTTCTTTGGCATACACATAAACAGAGGATTTGTTTTGAAATGAACCCATATAGTTTATACTGGGTGTATCAAATAAGAATCTGAATCCTGGGTCTTGAGTAAACATACTCATATTACTATATTTCCCTTTCATCTTTCACAGTTAAAGTTTCCCTCAAGGAGTCTTCACCCACTGGCTCCACATTTTCTTTCCTATGAACCGCTAAAAGAAAGTGGTTAAAGATTACCCTACACTTCTCTGTACCAGTCATACATACATCTAGTGCCTCTTTCCAAAGGTTCACTGTGATTATCAGGGCCTGCACTATTCTGAGTCTTCATCCACGATGGAAGTCTCCTTCCATTCTTCAGGAAATATCACATGAAAAGAGAGCATGCAAGTTGAAGTCAGACTATTCTAAATCAGGATGACCTGTCCCACTAGGTTTGAATCCTCACTCAGCCACCTTATGGCTGCACAACCTTGAGCTAGCAGGTTAACTTCTCTAAACCTTAATTCTCTAATATATATGGAAACAATCATATCCACCAAATAGTGTAGTTGTAAAAATTAAATAAAAATACTAAGTCCTTAACACATACTAAACATTAAACAAATGTTAGTTTTCATTTTTCTTTGTATACTTGATTTCCTTGGCTCTTTCATCTTCTTTCAGCAAAATCTCTCTAGATATTCTCATTTATTCTTTTTTCCACTAACTATCCCTTCTTTGAGGCTCTCACTCAAATATCCAGCTCCACACTATTTCTCACTGAAAATTTCTAAATTCCTTACAAAATTTACCACTTATATGTTCTAACATTATCCTAATTTGATCAAATCCAATGTTAAATCAGTCTTCCTTCAAACCGATTCCAACTTCCCAACTTTCCCACTTATTTCACAGTCACCAGGATTATCTCATTAGGAATTAATAATTGTAATAGCTACTGTTATTCAATATATATAAATTAATGTGCTTTACATATATTACTACATTGACTCCTCATGATGATATGAGATAGGTACTTATGATCAGACACCTCTCATGTATACTGTATATCTTCTTGGATCACCCTTTCTTTTAGAATCAACTTTATTGAGGTCTAATTTATATTAATAATTATAATTGATATTAATAATTAAAATCACCAATTTTAAGGTGCAATTAGGTAAATTTTGTGACATGTAAACAGCTATGTAACCATCATCACATTCACAATACAGAACATTTCCCAAACTACTCCATGCATTCATAGTCAATCCTCTCATCCCATCCACTGGTCGGTCCCTGACAATCACTGATATTCTTTCTATGACTAGTTTTTTGGCTCGCCTTTTCAATTCCAGTTTTTACTACGGCAATTAGTTGTGCAATATGTAATCTGAAAGGACCTCGCTTCAGCTGTACTGAGTATCTCATGCCTTCTGCCCAGGGTTTCTCAACCACCATCAAGTAGGTTTCCTATGGGTGTCTATGCCGCTTCTCTGACACATGTGCAAGCCTTTAAGTAGGAGGAAATTAGTACAACGTGAGGTAACTGTGATCAGTAGGGGATGATAAATATCCCCCATTTCCAGTCCTTGGAGGAGTAACTCTGAAGTGTATTTAACACAGCTCTTTAAGGGTTCCCTAGAAGGTCCAACCTACATTTGCCCTAGGATTGGCTTTTCCTTTCTTTCATGTTTGAATTTTCCCAGTACCCCCTCTACTCTGCCCCACCTCTCTTCCTTAGAATCACTTCCTAAAATAATATTGCTGCACATAAGTCTTATCTCAGGTTCTGGCATTAGAGAAATTCAGATTAAAACAGAATTATTACTGCATGTTGAAAAATCATTTAGGAAACTGAGGCTAAAAAGGTTAACCACCCAGAACTGCATAGCTATTAAAAGACGGAGCAAAAGCTTGAATTCAGTACAGCCTGACTCTGCAGATCATGTTCTTAATCACCATATAGCTTTTCAAGGTGAATGAAAATCAGCTTTGATTTCATTCAATATTTTTATATCATATATCTAAATTACCAGTTTTATGTCATTTCTTCCTTTGAAATGTTTCACTTATTAATTATTGAAAATGATTTCATCTAGCTGGAAGTCACAATGGATAATCTCCTACTGCTCTCACTTTACCACCTCCTTCTTTAATTCTTATGTCAGTCTGATAGTTGATTTTCTTCCTTCCGATTGATTAGTCAATATTGTTTATGGATAAAGTGTGTTGGCTTTGGGCTGTGACGGAACTGATTTTCAAATTTGATCTCTCTTCATTCTTAACTGTGTGATATTTAGTGAGACTTTTAACCTTTCTGAGCTTCAGTTTCTTCACTTATAAAATGAATAAAATAATTTCTGCCTCACAGCGTTGTTTAGTATAATAAATGGAAGAATTCATGTTTTCACTTATTCAAATATTAAACCATGGGATGCCATTTTCATTTTATTGCATTAGTTATTGTTGTTAAGTTGATTTTAAGTGGTAGCTTTTAAAGAAGTTGCAGCCTTTTATGTATATTCATTCCTTTAATTTTTATGAAAGGATAAGAATTTATTTCTATTAGTCTGAAATACTTCTAGTAATCTATGAAGCAAACCCACAGATTTCTGGGCTTTGAAATCAAGTATATGATACATAAAAAGTCAATATAAATATTGTTTGAAGCAATGGAAAGAACTCTTAAGACCCAAAGGACTCAACATATTGATTAAAGTGCTCCATTATGTGGCATTCAGATGATCTTAGTGTTGTGGCAATGAAATAAAAGCTTCTGAGAAATAGTAGGTTCTCACAAAAAGATGATTTAATGTTTGGATTCAAATATGCTGTCAGTCAAGTGTTCCCTAAATATATTATAAGGAGACCTTGAAACTTAAGTTAAATACAAAAACAAACTTTGTTGAAATACAGGAGCTTCGAGTTAGTGAAAGCATACAATTATGTACACTAAAATCGATCAGGCCTTTTATAAAACATGTTTATGAAAATATAGTTTTTTTTCCAAAGTATCTAATTTAGTTATAATTTCAACCATGAGTATAATAAAGAAAATGCAATTAAAGAGTTTCCTTGCCTCAATAATTACATTGGAGGTTTTATCCACCTAATTAAATCCTCTTTTGTGTACTCCACCCAGTGGCTCTATGGTTTTCACCAACAGTGTAAGAAGAGTCAAGAATATATTTGACTTCCACCAAATCATGAGCATGCTTGTAACTGAGCCTGTTGTGGTTTGTAATTTCATGTTTTAAGGAATAAGTTGTTAATTACATTCTTTATTTAGTTCCCACAAGCTAGATACTTATTTGTAGTTGCAAGCAGTCACCCACACAAAAAAATGAGCCCACCCTGCTTAATTACATATTTGCTTTATATTAAAGGATGGCTCTAATCCTGAATTGCCAGAAAAGTCATCTTCAAATGCAAAGAAACAGGAGTCTGTAAAATAAAAACAGGCTGTTTCAAAAACGGAACTCATCACCAGGTGCTTTGCTGAAATTAGAGAAGGACCTGCAGATAGAGCCTGGGCAGGATCTATAGAGACAGGACTTATCCAAGTAGAGCGTTTAGCAAGAAGAGAAAATAACCAATTGGCACTCTGAGAATATTTTACATCTTCAATTATTTATTTAATTATTTATTCACTATTCTCCCTTCTGTTGCTTCATGAGGACATGACTCAAATCACATCTGGAACCATGTCTCTTTTATTCATCACTGCATCAGCCAGAGGCAAGCACAGAATTTATTTATTTATTTATATCCATTGATTGGTGTCCAGATGAATCTTTCCTTCATTGTTTTGCTCTCTGATAGCTTCTTTTGCGATGATCTCATCTCCCCAACCAGATTGTAGTCATCTGAGATCAGAGAACATATCTTATATGTCTCCAAAATCCTTCAAAATGATGTTTCATTCAAATCAGTGTCAATGCCTATAGGATATTAAGGTATGAATTCAGGAAAGTAAAGAAAATGATTAGGAAGCAAGGGCGATAGTAAAGAGTTGTGATGACTTCTGCACAGCACATCTCTAAGTATACCCTGAACTATATGAAATTTCCAAATTGGACCATATTTGACCTATAAATTAATTTTATTCAGTCCATCTAACTTCTAAAGAGTGATAAAGGTTGAGAAAACCAGAAAAAAACATGGCATTTTGGGTAGGCAAACTGGAGTTTAAATCATAGGTCTGCTACTTACTAGTTTAGTTATCTAGTGCAAGCTTCCAATTCTCGTTGGACCACAATTTCCTCAGTTGTGAAATGGACATAATGCCCTATTTGGATGATCCTTGTGGAGTTTAGGTGAGCCAAGAACTTAAGTCTCTAGCCCATTACAAATACTCAGTAAATGTAGCTCAACATCCCAGTCATCTTGTACAACTATCTTAAAATTTCCTTGTCTCAATTTTCTTATCTATAAAACAGGCAAAACAGATAAAGAAATTAAGTATGGCTCAGAGCTCATGCTCATAACTACTATACTGTACTGTACTATACTATATTATACTATACTATATACTACACTATTATACTATATGATAGTATTTTAATGACTTTAAATTCAACTTGTATAAAACTTAATAGTCCTTCAGACAAGATATGGAGCTATTGTAGGAGACAGAATAAAAGGATGTATGTGTATGTGTGTGTGTGTGTGTGTGTGTGTGTGTAAAAGGGGTTGGCTAAAGATGTCTGTGTATGGCTTGGGTTATCTTTCAATGGGTGAATGTATGACTAATATGTGTCACACATCATAAACCTGTGTGCCTAATCTCCATTTGGTAGAAGTATAAGGTGTTTATCTCTGAGTCAGAGTTTGCAAGTTTGCTCACACAATAGGTTTAGCTGTTTTGAACAAAAGAAAGTTAACATCCCAAGAATATGCATCATTTTCTTTATATTCACAGGGATCTTCCTTTCAGTCATTTTAATCAATTGACTTCAATTTTGAGTTTAGCACAGTTCTAAGAACTTTAAATATATTAACTTATTTAATCATATAATAACCTCATACAATAGATGCTATTCTCCCTCTTTTTCACATGAGGAAATTGAGGTACAAAGGGCTTTAGTAACTTGCCCAAGGCCACACAGCAGGTAAGTGGTGGAGCCAGGGTTTTCAAAGAGGCAAATGAATTCTGGAGATCCTGCTCTTATTCTCTGTTCTATTCTAAATCCTAATGGCTTTTTTAAATTTTATGCATTACAACTGAAAGCTTACCACCTAGCAAATGTATTGTAGGCAAAAATGATTACCAATTATTGTTATGGAATGCCCCTGGGGGATGCCCTGACAGAGATAACTCTTAAACTCCCTCTAATTGCACCATTAGGGTTTCATTTATTTGCATCGCAATTTATCTTCCTTAAGATGCTTGTGGTGGGTGAGAACAGAAAGCTGAGCATGGGGAGCAGGAAAGAAGATAAATAAATCTTGGAGCATTGGAGAATTGCTGGGAGTTCAGGCCCGTATTTGGTCCCTCAGTAAGAAGAAGGTGGAGAGGAAAGAAAAGAACTTCCCTGTTAGATTAAATTGTGACAACAGTGAGATTGTTACCCTGAGTCCCAGTTTGTGAATGAGGAAACTGAACATCAGAGAGATTAAGGACTTGCCAATGGTCGGTCACAGAGCTGGTAAGCAGCAGAGAGAGGATGGATTGTAAACTGTGTCTAAACGAGCCCATATTTAAGTGTTATTTCCTCTGTTACACTGGGTAACTTCTATGGAAGAGGAGAAGCGGGGATATGTATCCAGGATCCTAAAAGGAAAAATAGGAGAGGATAGATAAAAATGACCCCCTCTTTAATTTTATAAGTTTGCTCTGCTCCTTGACTTTTTTTCTGTTCTTTTACGATGAATTCATGTCAATTTATCACCTATATTCTGCTTTATTTGAAAAAACTTAATTGATTGTGATGTACAAAGTACTGTGCTTGCTGCCATATATAAGTCTGTAGTTGACAGCATGAAGTAGAGGTAGGGTGAAGAGATAAATATTTTAGCCTCTAAACCTTCAAGGAACTTATGATCTGGTAAGAGAAATAATATGCAAATTTTTTTCCTGGTTAAAGCCCAAATTCTGAGCCTGGCACACATGACCCTTCTCAACTAGACCACAGCCTTTCTCACTGCTCTCAAAACTCTCTCTCCTCACCTTGATTTCACCTGAGAACATCCAGCTACTCATCATTCAGGCTCACACCTTTGTGCCTTGGTAAATACAGTTTTCTGAAATGCATCTCTTATTTGGGGGGGTACTCCCCTACCTCCAAATATAGTAACTGTTGCAGTAGCAGCTAAAGAGCAGTCACATGACCTAGACTTTGCCAATTAGATGCTCCCATTTAGTTCTTTGAAACTTGAGCAAATGACACAAAAATAAAAGAAGATCTGAATTCATTCACCATGATGGTAGGTAGACTATAACAGAGGTACCATGCTCAGGCATACCATGATGACAGCAACAATATTTAGATTTATAGGGGGTCCTGGCTATACTCTTCCTGCCACAAGATGGTTAGTGTCCTTCCTGTTCTTGGGCCCTTTGAAACTACTTTGATTCCTGTCTCTTTCATGAGCCTAGTCCTCCTGTGAAATGTTGACTCTCGGACCTGATAGTCTTTCACTAAGTCTCCTTCTGTTGCTGCAACGAAAAACAGCTAATTGTCAGTTCTCTGTCTTCAAACTGCGAAATCTCTCAAGCATTTTCCGGTAGCCTTGATCTGAATTAAATATTCAATTCTTTGTAAAATATGCCAGTTACTCTGTGAGATACATTGAAAAATACATAGATAAGTAATCTGAAAAAATATTCTCTAAGAGTATAGTATAGTATTACAGTATAGTATAGTATAATATATATTAGGTCCTTTTATAGAACAAGGAAGAGATATACTAAGGACTTAAGGAAACTTCATTTTAAGTGTATAACAAGTAATCTTCTTGGGCATTCTACCACTTCTCTCTTTCTCTCATTCATTTGTTTATTCAACAAATATTACTGAGCATCTTCAGTACTGATTGGCAGGCATTGTTCTAAGGTCTGGTGACACAACAGTGACCAAGAAAAATAAGATTCCTATTCTAATGAAACTTCTAGTGTCTGGGAAAGAGATAAATAAACAGGTAAAAAAAAATTAAAATAATCATTTCAAAGGGTCATAGGAACAACAACATTGTAATATAATAGAGAATTATTATCAGGTTGGAGGCATGAGAGAGGTTACTTTTCATGTAGTTTACATAAGGATAACTAGGAAGGCTTCTATGGGAAGAAGCTGAGGCCTGAATGATGAGAAAAGGCTGGTTACAAAGAACTGAAGGAAGAGCAATCCAGGTAGATAGAGAAAGGAGCATACACAGAGGTGCTGTGGTACATGTTCAGGACCTGGAAAGTGTAAAGGGAACAGTGAATAAAGTGTGAATGACAGAAAAGGAAGTAGGAGGGAAAAGTAGGGACTCTTTTATTAGGGCCTAATGTGTCACTTTGAAATGTTTGAATTTTACTCTTTCATTTTTCATGGAATATCCCCACTGCCCCATCCTATGTTTCTGGATTTCAACCTTCCTAATTAGGAAAAATCTAATTGAATGTTTACTCCCCTGGCAAATAAACCTTGAAATCTCAGTGGCTTAATACTGAGTGGTAGAGAAACATATTTTGTACTCCATTAGATTCCAAAAAGGTATTTCTGATCAGTGCTGGGGAGCTCTATTTTAATTAATCATTAAGAGATCCAAACTGATGAATGATTCACCGTCATCAACACATGGCTTTCAACTTTTCCCTGAGTGTAGCTACCCAGACTGGGGTGGATTAGGGAGTATAGGGAGAGAAGTGAATACGTGATCTCATGAGAGGGTTTGGTAGGCCAGCAGGAAGTGATGAGCAGCACTTCTACTTACACCCCTTTGGGCAGAATTTAGTTGTATGACCATACCAAACTGCAAAGGAGAGTGAAAAAAATGTAGTCTGGATGGTGCCCAGGAATAAAAAGAAATACTACAATCAATCATGGCCTAGCTAGTGAATTGCCTGAGGTTGCCTTTCTTGAGAAATATCAGTGGAACACAGTGTAACTGGCAGGCATTTTGAGGCTTCATACCTGATAGGGATGGGAGATGGGTAAAGACAGAATGTATTTTGAAAAATGAAATTCAAGTAAATATTTTTTTTTAAATAAAATTAAAAACTAAAGTTTAGATACTACAGAAAATAAATGTGGGTAAAGTTTTATTGCCTGGTAGAGATGAGCTGAAAATATAGTGATTCTCAACTGAAGGGACACTTCCGTAGGGCAGTGTAGTGGGTTGAATAATCCCTACCCTCCAAATGTATGTCCAAGTCCTAAGCCCTATACCTGTGAATGTGACCTTATTTAAAAATAAGATCTTTGTAGAAGTAACTAAGTTGAGTACCTTGGGATGAACTCATCCTAGATTTAGAGGTCCCTCTAGATGGAAACATGAGGCAAAAAGAAAGTAGATTTCCACCTTAATATTGTCCCCAGTCAGTACTTCCAAAGCAGCCCCATATTCCCTCACTCAGCAAAGTATCTTCCCCTTACTATTTCTAAGGATCTTTAAAGATCACCTGTAAAACATGCTCAAAATTCACTCTCTCAGCTCAGCCACAGCCAGCAAACTTCTAGGTAGCATCTGCTACATCTTGCTCAGCTATACCTTGTCAAAATCCAGTATTTCACAGGTGCTTGATGAAACCTCAGGATCCCTGTGGCAATACACACATCCAGTAGAGCTAAAGCTGCTGATGTCTCTGGAGGTCAAAGCAGAGTATTTTTTAGGAAAAAAGAGAAATGATGCTCTCCTCAACTTTCTGACAACTGAAGCTTATAGTGGCATGGCCAGTTCCTAGACTCTCACTAGGTCCCTCGTGACAGTGCTTTCATCATGCTCAGGTCCTAACTCCTTTCTTGCCCAGAAGCTCTCATATGACCAAAGGGGATTGGTGGGCTGCAAACCTCATCCCATTGCCTATACTCTTTCCATCTCTTCCATCGCCTTGGTACCTCTTTTTTTTTTCTTTTTTTTTTTAAGGGGCGGGGCATCTTTGTTTCTCTAGCCAAAGCAAAAGCCCCATGTGTAACAAATTATGTAAAGAGAAACTTTGGCAAGAGAGGGCATGGGACCTAACCACACACAGCTGAACTCTGGATAACACAATCATTGCATAAGAAAAAAAGTAGAAGAAAGGAGAGATTTTGGGTACAGAGCAAGGGTGAAGATGTCAGAGACATATAGCCCTTCTCCAGAGGCCAATCTTATTGTGCTGATGAGCCATCAAAGACTCTGAACTTGTATTCCAGCTTTTGTGTGACTTGTTATTATTTCCAGTGCCATAGGGAAGGAATTTCACTCCTTCAAGTCTTGATGGAATATTAGTTAATGAGACATTTATAAGGTGTAGCTGCTGGGCTTTGGTTCAGTTCAACTCAGGATTTGGAGTAAGAATGGAAAGGATGGGATTTGGTGGTTGCATTAACCCTGTGAAAGAGGTCTCAGAAAAAGTGCCAATATCCATTTAAGTCTGTTTGGTTTGTACATGTAGAGGCTAAAAGCAGGCCTAATGCAAAAGAACGAAGGCCAATTGCGGCTAAGGAAAAAAGCCAAGAATAATAACAGAAGAAAAGGAGAGTAAATTAGGTTTGAGGGAGGGATGAGTTCAAGGTCAAAAACAGAGTACAGGAAGATGTTGAGGAATTAAGTGTTATATGTCAAATATATATAGGTGCTACTGTATTAGTTTACTGGGGCTTCTGTAACCAAATACCACTGACTGGATGGCTTAACAGAAGTTTATTTTCTCCTGGTTCTGGAGGCTAGAAATCCAAAATTAAAGTTTCGACAGTTTCAGTTCAGTTCATTTCAGTTCAGTTCCTTCTGAGGCCTTTTTCCTTGGCTTGCAGATGGCCATTTTTTCTGTGTCCTCACAAGCTCCTCCCTCTGTACATGCATACCCCTGGTGTATCTTTTTGCATATCCAAATTTCTTCCTCTTATAAGGATATCGCTCATATTAGATTACCTCCTAACTACTTCCTTTTAACTTAATTATTTTTTTTAAAGTCTTTACCTCTAAATACAGTCACATCATGAGATATTGGTGGTTAAGTCTTCAACATAAATTTGGATGCAGAAACGATTCAGCTCATAGTAAATATAAACTCAGTATAATGAACAAATATATTTTGCACAATTGAAATATTAACTCATATTAGTGTTCCATTGTTCCTTAAACATTTATTTAGTGGAAGTAAACATTTCCTGACCCTGGATGGTATTGGAAAGAGTCTAAGACTTTTTTTCAGAGTTTAAAGGTGACTTAAATTTATAAAACATTGTTTCAATTCAGTAATTAGGATATGATCATTTCTAGTTGTTAATCGAGTGATTCAATCTTTATTGAAAGGTAAGATGTCCTACCTCCCTCCATGCTAAGGTCTATAGATGACAGCTGCCTGCTTACAAGAAAGGGGGTGTGTGATAAGTCTCTTCGTCTCTTTGCCCCTCCTCCTACCTACTTGCTAGTGGACGTTTGCCTTCTAGAGACAAAGAGAAAAGAAGTAGAAGTGAGGAAAGGCACTGTCTTAGCTTGTGCTGCTATAACAAAATACTATAGACTGGGTGGCTTAAAACATAGACACTTATTTCTCACAGTTCTGAAGACTGGGAAGTCAGAATTATGATGTTGGCAGATTCAGTTCTTGGTAAGGGAAGTCAGAATTATGATGTTGGCAGATTCAGTTCTCGCTTCCTGCCTGGTAGACAGCTGCCTTCTGTCTATGTCTTCATGCGACCTTTTCTCAATGTGCATAGGGCAAGAGAAAGAGAGTGCATAGGGAGAGAGAGAGAGAGTGCATAGGAAGAGAGAGAGTGCATAGGGAGAGAGAGAGAGAGAGAGACTGAGAGTGTGTGTGGATGAGAGAGAGAGAGGTCTTTCTCTTCTAATAATGGCACTAATCCCATTATACTCATAACCTGATCGAAACCTAATTACCTCTCAAAGGCCTCATTTTCAGATACAGCATACTGGAGTTTAAGGCTTCAATATATGAATTTTGGGGGGCATGATTATTTAGCCTATAATAGGCACAGAGGCATCATGATTAGGCTGGATAGCTTTGTAGTTTCAGACACTAGCGAGCATTATTGGATCCTTAGTGATTATCATTTATGAGCACCTCTCTCCAGCCACTCTCTTGACCTGGGTAGATGCTTCCTTATTCCAAGTGGTTGCTTATAGCTCATTTTTTCAATCCCAGGAACCTATTGGCCATATTTAGCTTTTTGCAGCTAGGGCTCTTCTGCCCTTCTAGACAGCTTTCTTGGCCAGGGCTGCCAACTACTACTACCTCTTGATCCTGCATGGTTTACATCTAGTTCATGGGAAAACTTTCATTTTCCTTGCTTTGACAAAGTCTGAGAGTTAGGCCTATCTAAATGTAGCTTATTAAAATAACTTACAACTGCTTATGTTAACTTCATTGGCATTCTCAGACATACACAATCATTTACTAGTCCTCAAGGTTTTTTAATTGCAGAAACACGTTTTTAAGTCTTATAAATGATCCTATGAAATCTCTGCTGCCTTGATAAGCTTTAAGTGAAGGTTTATCTGCAGTGAGGTGGAGTGAGGACTCACATTATAGAAACAGCTCTCTCCAGGAAAATCTCTTTACCAGTTCTTCTGCCTCCTCTCCAATCCTTTGGTATTCTCAGTTTGGTTGAGACATTAGAGTCAGTACAAATTCCACATCTATTTTATTTTGGGATCTTGGTCAAATCATATGTACAATTACCCGAAGAGAGTCAGTGAATGTGAGAAAGAGAAAGAGAAATACACTAAAAATATTGAAAGAGATCAAGATAGAAATAGAAGGATAAATCAAGAGGGAAAGACAGGAAGGAGAAAAGGCTGGGAAGAAAGGAGAGGGAGTAATATGCTAAAAATATTAAAGATATTTATGTAGAAATGGTATAAAAGATTATTTAAGTTTTCCTCTTTATACATTTTGCATTTTCCAAATGTTCTATACTGATTTTTAAAATAAACTGTTTAGTTTAGAATAGCTTTAGAAATTTACAGAAAAATTGCAAAGATAGTAAGAAGAGTTCCAATACACCCCACAATTTCACCTATTAACATCTTACATTAACAAAGTACATTTGTTATATTAATAAACCTAAATTGATACATTGTCATTAACTAAAGTTCATACTTGTTTGAATTCCCCTCTTTTTGCCCAATGTCCTGTTTCTGTTCCAAGATCCCACCCAGAATACCATATTATCTTTAGTAGATTATGTTGCCATAGGCTCCTTTGGGCTGTGACAATTTCACATTTTTTCCTTACTTCTGATGACCATGAGAGTTTTGAGGAGTATGGGTCAGATAATTACTAGAATGTTCAATTGGGATTTGCCTGCTGCTTTCTGATGATTATATTGAGGTAATACATTTTGAGGAGGAGGACCACTATGGTAAAATGCCATTTTTGACCTATCACATCAAAGATAAGTACTATTAACATGACTTACAACTGTTGACATTAACCTGGATAACTGGATGAGAATATATGGTATATTTCTTTACTGTAAAGTTACTCTATTTACGTTGTTTTCACACTGTACTCGTTGGAAGGAAGTTATAATGCACAGCCCAAACATAAGGAGTAAGGAATTATGTTCCACCTCCTTGAGGATAAACTAACTACTTAAATTACTTCAAATATTTTTGCATGGAAAATTTGTCTCTGGTCCACATTTATTTACTTAATCATTTACTTGTATCAGTATAGACTCACTGATATTTATTTTAGACTTTGGGTTATATGATGTTTTCATTCTCAGCAAAATTAAACATTGTAAAAAACTAAGTACATAAAAATATTTCTAATTTGGCATAGAATCTAAGTGCATTAATAACTCCATAAGAACCTTCAAATTAGCTTATTCACATAAGCTAACTTTAACCAAATATAATTATCTTCGTAAAAAATATTTTTTAAAATAATATAACCACACCAAAGGGGATAAAAGAACTAACCAAATAACTTCTAAACATATTTTTTAAAATAAATACCTCTTGAACTATACCCTTATTCTAAAGACAAAAAGAACTATAAACTAACCTTGAACTCTACTTGGCAGATTTGTGTTTCACAGTAGCATGAGTGTAGCAATTTTGAAACTACTTTCTGTGTATTGAAGGATTGAATGAGTGAGTAAAGACATAGCTGATGTTTAAATAAGGATTTTTACTCTTAGAAAAGCAAGGTACAAATATGAAATAAAGGAAGGCCAAAAAAAACCCTGTAGTGTTAGATTGGAATTTTTCAGAGTTGAGAGTAGAAAAGTACAAGATGATCTTAGAACATTTTGTGGTGCCATAATGTAAGGAAGTGTTGAAAAGAAGTAATGGGGACATGTTAAAGGGACAATGGGGCTAGCTTGAAATGGCTTCCAGTGGGCGAATCTGACATCATTGGAATATCAAAATAAAAACTGATAGTAATGGATTATAACCTACTGATTAAAAGAAAAATTCATGTGCCCTACAGCTAATATGTAAAAGGGGAGAAAAAAATAGAATGCCAGCTATTAAAAGTAGAAGGAATGATGATGTTATTAGAAAGTCACCGTCTTGTGAATATCTAATTAATTATTGATTCATCCATTACTAATCAAAGGATGACAAACTCTAGTATAAATTTTGATGAGACATAGGGTATGTATAGTATCTCAAAGCATCTTCCCAGAAATAACATTGATAATCACAAATGGGACATCTAATGTGATTTACTGAGGAAAAAACATAAGTTCATTAGAATTCCAGACAAAAATATATAACCAGAATTGAATTATAAGAGAAAAAAAAATTCACAGAGAATTTCTACAAAATAACTGGTTTATACTCTTCAAAAAAAGTCGATGTTGCTATAACCAAAGAAAGCCTAAAGAATTGTTTCAAATTAAAGGAAGCTAAGTAAATATTGCAATTAAATGCTTTTTGTAATATTGAATTAGGTTTTTGATCGAAAAAATTCTAAAATGTAAATTATTGGTTTAGAGGTGAAATTTGAATATGGACTATAGATTATTTGGAAGCAGAAAATTTACTGTAGTAGAATTACTAATGGCCAAAATATAATAAGACATATATTCAGCTTCCACAGTAATCAAGCAATGTATTATAAAACAAAAACAAATTATAATGTTCAATGCTGGTGAATACATAGTAAAATAGATACTCTCATACATCACTCATATGTGTGTATCTTGATGATAGATGGATAGATAGATAAATAGCAATATATCTTTTGACCTGAAAAATTTCAGTTCTTTAAAATATCCTAATAAGAGCTGTTTTTACTATTCTCACATCATTTTGGAAATTTTGATTTTTTTTTTTGAAATAAAAGCTAAAGATATTTTTTTCTATAACCATATGATTGGTATGTTGACCATTCTAGAAAATTTAGAAAGTATAAGAAATTCAAAAAGAAGATAAAAAATATTTGTAATCTTACTGCATAAATATAGCTATCATTAATGAAGGAACCTTTAAAAATATACTGGGAACATACCATGTATATAATTTTATTTTTTTAATTTACCATTATATCATAATAGTATCAAATGTCATTTAATAATTTTTGAAGACCTAAATTTTAATGAAACCATAATATTCTATCTATGGCTATAACAATAATTTATTATACCATTTTCTTTACTGTAAGACATTAAGTTTATTTTCACTTTTTTACTATTATATTGCTCTGGCAAAGATAATAGTATGTTCATATTTTAAGTATCTCTTATGATTTTCTTAAGGTATGTTTAAAGGGTAAAAATTTCAGGTTAAAGTATCTACCTATCTATCTATCTACAAACATGCCTCTCTGCATTGCTTTGTTAGAGATTTTTTAAAAACCAATTTTACTCCTGTCAGTGGTGTATGAGAATGCCTAATTTGCTATATGCTTACTAGCATTGAATACTATAATGTCGTTTTTGTTTTATATTGATTGTATTGCTGTATTACTATTACAAATGAACATTTTTTTCTTATAATCTTTTTTTTGCCACGTTACTTCCGCGAATTCTGTTTTCATGCTTTGCTCACTTTTCTATTGCGATGTTAGAGTTTTTTATTATTTTCTTTATATGATGTATATATGTATATAATATAAATCTAGAGCTAAAGGTATAAAGTTGGAGATGGAGATAGAAATAGAGGGGTAAGAGGGAGGGAAGGAAAGAGACAGAGACAGAGAAGGGGAGAGAAAATAACAATAGTATATATGATATAGATATAGGTTTTCCATCACTTTAAGATTCCTGAAGAAGAGATTATCTTTTCTAGTTAATTTTTATTATAATCTTCCAGATAGTAATATGTTTCTCTAGATTGAAATGTGTTCCCCCCTCTTAAAAAAACATATATATTCTATTGAATGAGACTCTTTCAAGGATGTATACAGTATATTATTTTAAGTTTTTCTTTGTTCCCTCTAGTGAAAAAAAATGTACAACTGTAAAATTTTTGACTTCTTTTTCAGTATTTAGTGCCCTCTGGTGTTTGCAAAGAATGGATAACAATATATTTTGCCTCCAATTTGTTTTCTGCTTATTAGAATTCTTTGGCATGAATGAATTGTGTCTATACAGATTGAGATAATGTTTAAATATATTCAAACTTCAGAAATAAACATGAGTGACAGTCTATAGTTTTGGGAGAGTTCTGACATTTAAAAATATCTGAGCTTTCCATCTGGCAAGTGAGAATGATAATTGCCTAGAAACTTAGTTACCAGAGTGGCTCTACAAAGTCAGAAATTAAAATATTCACATTCAGCCTATGAATTCAATATCTTGATAACGTAGCAAATATTGTGAGAATAACAGCAACAAGAGGAAAGAGAACTCCCACGGAGGAGATAGGAAGAGAGGGAAAGGAGCGATTTCTCTTTGTTATTAGAAGATTACTATATTCTTTCCAGGGGATTTTTCCCATCTTGAGGAGTATTCATTTATTTTTACCAAATATAGAGATTCTACATTAGCCACCTCTGCAGCTTGGGGTTATTTCACTCATTTAATTCAGGCTTCAATTTTCTTAACTGTATATTGATGTTCCTAGTTCAGTAACTATCAAACCATTTTGAGAAGGAAGAAGAAGAGTAGGCACTTATTCAAACAAAATATTCCATGGAAGTGTAAGGTAAAACTTACACTTCCATGGAATATTTACACTTACACTTCCAGGGAAAATCAAAGTTCATCTGGTTCAAGTGGAGCAGAAAGTTTGGGAGGGGTTTTGCTTCCCTGCCATTTAATCTTCCCTATTGCTTACTGCCCAATTGATATTTGGATCACCTCTGAGGCTACCCAAGTTCTTAAAGAACATGTTTTGACCAATAAGGGCAGCAAAAGGGAGACTTAAAAAGTTCCTACTCCCCGTATGTGCTTAAATGTTCCCCTCAAATTCAGAAAGTCTGCTCTCTATAAGTGATTTTGTATTTCAAAATCTAGTAAAATCTCTTTCCTTTATTTATGTACTTAACAAATACTTAATGATAATCAGACATTATGCTAGGCTCTCAGAGTGCAAAAAAAATGATGTTTCCTGTCCTCCATAGATCTTATAGGGGAGGTAAAGATAAAGGAAATGATTAAATAAATAAATGTAATGTTATGAAGGTGACACATTTAATGAAGGAGAGGCAAATGTTACCGTGAGAGCATATGATAGGAAAACGTGATCTAGAGAGGAATATCAGGAAGGCTTTCTAGGGGAGGTAATGAATGAAACGGGATTTAAAGATGAGTTAAGGGTGACCTGGGTAAAGCAAAGAATTAAGTGTATTTCATGCAGAACACAGGGCAAGAGGCAGCATGGCACTTCAAATAATTGAAGGTGACCAAGGTGGCTAAAACAAAGAAAGCAAGGTGCTGGGAAGGAATGGGATGAGTAAGGATCAAGACAAACAGAGCCTTGTAAACTACTTCAAAATTTTGATCTATAGCTCAATAGAAACTGAAAGCTACTAATGTGTTTTAGGGAGAGATGACATCATCAGCTGACTCTGCCTATAGCATGGTAAATGAATTGGGGTGGGATGGATGAGAAGGAGTATGAATATTGACAGGGATACGTGTGAGGAGACTTGTTAATGTCTGCTAGAGAAATTATGATGCCTTGGACAGGGATATGTCCATGGAGACAGAAAAACAGATATATTTAAGAAATTCTTAAGGGATAAAATTGACTCATCTTGGTGATAGATTGGATATAGAATGTATGGGAGATGCAAGTATCAGAGATAAACCCCAGATTTCTGTCTTATTGAGTTGAATGAATGAGACACGGACCATCAGAAGAGGGTAATATTTTTGGTGAAAGGAATCATGAGTATGATTTCAGTGTGTTAAGTTTGAATAGTATTTTAGTTAATTTGTCCAAGATGACTATTACAAATTCATACTAAAATACAAAAGAGCTATCTAAGCAGGAGATAAAAATTTAAGAGTCATTTATGTTTAGGAGCAATGGAAATATGAACATAGATGATAGTTCCAAGAAAGAAAGTGCCAAGAGACAATATAATAGGGTCTTTGGTAGAACTTTTAGGAGCTTCAACATTAAATGCCTAAGCAAAGAAGGCAAACGCATTTAAAGTGAGCAGCTGTAGCTATAAACAAATCAAGAGAGCGTTACGATTATGTCCTAGGATGATGGAAAAGAAAGTATTTCAAGAAGGAAGGAGTAGTCAGTAGGCTTGAACAATGCTTAGAAGTTAAGTAAGAAAAGGCCTATAAAGATCCACTAGATTTAGCAACAGGAGGTTTTGAGTGCCCTTCATGAGTCCTGTTTCAGTAAAATGACAGAGGCCAAACTCTAGAATAGTGTAGTTAGAGGAGTGAATTGGAGGTGATTTGAAATATTTCTTTATATAAGTTTGGCCTTAAAGATAGGAGAGGGATAGGCTGCTAATTGGTATGAGATGTAGCATTGAGGAAAAGATTTTTATTTTTAAATGGGCAAGACTTGGGTATGTTTAAACACCAAGGAAAGAATCCAGAAACACGTAAGAAGAGAAATAAGAATAATGCAATTTTCCAGAGAAGAATAAAGATGATGAAATTAAAGATATTTAGGAAGGTACTGACTTTAGATGGCGAAGAGGCTGTATATCCACTTTAACCAAGGAGAAGCATTGTTAGTTTAGTTTGTTATATAGGGCAAGTTTGAATATTTAGTGGCAAGTAAAGGAGGCATTTGTGTGTATGTGTGTGTCTGTGTGTGTATACATAATTCTTATTCTTTAACTGTAAAGGAAATAGCGACATCATCTGCTTAATTTTAAGAATGAGAAGGGAGAGATAAGATTTGAGGTTAGAGTAGTAGGTCAAAATAATAGAAGACAAATGAGTTGGCTAGACAAATGGACAAGGAGAGACTGGCAGCGTTAAATGTCAATCAAGGTTGGTTGCCATAAATTTATGGAGAGCCAATCCGCTTTCCTTGACTGACTCACCTTTCTTTTGTTTTGCCTTTGGCCACATACAGTTTAGCTGAAACAATACAATAAGAAGGCAACCATGAAAATAAAATTTTATGTCTATTTCCAACAGTCTGCAGGGTATTCTGCCCCTTTACTATATACGATAATATTTTAAAATTCCCTGGAGCCACTCCTGATGAATTGAATATGTACAACTGTAAAACAGTGATCTAAAAATTTAGAATATAAAACCACTTAGTACAAGAAAAAAGAGGATAGGTAAGACCACACGACCACTAAATCTAATGTGGCAGTGATGTTTTGATATATGTACTAACCCTTCCTGGGGCTGGAGAGAAATAAAAGAGGCATAGAATGGTTTCTTTTATGCTTTCAGAGGCAAACGTATGACACAAAGCATGCTCATGTATATACATGAAAATATTGTTATATACAAGGAAGGAAATTGGGATTTAATGGGACTAATTTCACTTCTAAATCAATTTTTCATGCCATTGCATAAAACCTTGTGTTCTAAAGCTGAAAAAAACAGGGAAAAAATGATGAGGCAGCAGATCTTATAGCATTTTGCTGCTGCCTCTTCTTTTTTTAATGCAATCTATTATCATTTTAATGAGACCGACCTTATGTAAGCAATAAAATCTGGCTTTAGTGTAATAATTACTATAGCTTCTTTTATTTCAGCTCTCCAATATATTTGGTGTATGTGTAGTAAGGAATTTGACCTGTCCAAAGAGAGTTCTGGTTTTTGTTCCAGATTCCTGGGAGGTAAGCTCTAAACTCTTGGAATTTCCTGAGTGACAGGAGTATCTTTGTTATTCATGGTGTTATGCATTTGTTTTCCTTGGATTTCACCTGATAGTGCCACCATCTACCCAGGTGGCTCATGGTGGGCCATTCTGGCCCATTTGCTCTTAGCCCAATCTCCAGGGAGGAAGTAGGTACTGGAAATGAGTGCAGCCACATGAGCAATGATCCAATTAATCATGCCTATGTAATAAATCCCAATAAAAACTCTGGATATTGAAGTTCAGGTAAGTTGCTCTGGTTGACAATATTTGTGCATATTGTCATATATCATGGACTTGAGGAGGTGACACTGTCTGTCCATAAATCAATGGGGAGAGGATGACTTTTGGACAGAGAACTCCGTGTTTGGATCCCTCCTAGATTTTACCTCATGCTTCCCTTCATTTGGCTGGTCCTAATATATATCTTTTCTCTGTAATGAATGTGACCTTAAATATAATAGTGAGTCTGTGAATCTTTCTGGTGAATTACTGAACCCAACTGTGGTTTGTGGAACTCACAAACTTGCAGTTGATGTCAGAAGTCTTTGGCAGACTTGGCAGTATAGAGGACTGTGCCCTTAATCTCATGGTTTGGCTAAATCCTGGGTATTCAGAACCAAATCAAAGCTTTTGAATGTCCCCTCTTGGTCATAATTTTGGACTCTAAAAGTCATATATATTTTGCATCCTAAATGAAGGTCTATTTATCCTTCAAATACAGTTCTCTTCTAAAAACCTTATTTCCCTCTACTGACATCTCATTTCAGAAACAATGTCCCTCTGGGAGGCTTCTCAGTGAGATTAGAAGATATTACCTCTGAAATTAGTATTTCTGGGTCTCAAAATCTTAGAGCTGTGTATCAGTCAATGTCCAATCAGGAGACAAAAACTACCCAGTACTGAATAGGAAAAATTTAAAGAATTATCAACTATAACGAGACTGGAGTAATGAAGGTTTGGTAAAAGGTAAAGAGAGTTCTAAAGAATACAGGAAGAGCAAATAAAAGAGCAGACCCACTAAGGCTGAAATAGAGCACTCAAGTGAGATCATCTGCTCAACCTCAGGCCTGAGATCCAGACCTTGTTGAAGGCTCTGCTATGGCTCACTGAATAGCAGAGAAATTGCTTTTGTGTCTCACTAGTGGAACTTGCTGGGAATGTGTCCCCTGAACTTGCAGGAAATTCGGGAAAGTTATTCACAGAAAGTAGTGCATAATTGCCTCAGAGAGAGGATTCTGGAGGAAGCTGTTATCCACTGTTCACTGCAGGAGCCAGGCCCTGGGGAAGATACATTTGCTGCAGGAGCAGGGGGCTGGTGAAGCAGTGTGTGCTGCTGGAGGGAAAATTCCTTCCTTCAGCAATATTTCTCAGTGTCCTCTACTGAAATAGCTTAACATTGTGCCAACTGGCAAAGAAAAAAATGTTTAAAGGGCCCAGTTCTATTTTTACATATCAGGCAATAAATTATGAATTTAGATCTGAGGAGAAATAGATTGATAGTTGGCAAAAGCTTAAAGCTATATGCAGGTTATTTTACTATCTGGGAAGTTAAAGGAGTTGACTAAGTTTACACAAGGAGAAGATTGGACATGGTCCCTGACCGTCTGATGCCCAATCCAGTGTAACATATATGCGTGTGTCTGTTCATCCAACTGAAAATTGTTGTTTTTTTCCCCCTCCAAACTATATTCTTCTGGAAGGATTTTTTTCTCTTTAAAGTGAAGGCAACAAAAACAATGGCAACATTTGTACTCACAAAATGTACTCACAACAAAAATGCAGTGAAAAATACTGTCCTCATTTTACAGATGAAGAAAGTAAGGCTTTAGGGAGTTTAAGTGATTTATTTAATGTTAGACAGTAAGTGGCGAGAAGTTCGTCTGATTCTAAAACCTGGCTCTTCAACATTATTGCTAGTTAAACAAATACTTTATTAATTACAGCCGAGAAAATCTTACCCAAGTAGAATGGGAGTGTTCTTAGGATTAGGTAAGGGGATAATTATGGTGCAATTATGGAAAGGAGAGACAACTATAAAGATAAAGGTATACCAGCATGGGTCATCTGCTTACTTGCCTTTGTAGGGATGGGAGTGAGTGGTGGAGAGTTGTAGACAAGTGTAAATTGAGGGGACATTTATTCTTGGCAGCTGAGCAGAGGCTGGAGGGCAGTGGGCAGCTGGAGTTGGGCTAGAACTACAGGAAGCAGGAGGCCTTTTCAGATCATTAACGCCTCTTTCACAGCTGGTTAAAGATACAGCTTTCTGCTTATTCTCTTCACTTATGTCTGATCCAATGATCTCTTTAAAGGTATGGGAATGTGTGTGTGTGTGTGTGTGTGTGAGAGAGAGAGAGAGAAAGAGAGACAGAGAAAAAGAGAGACAGAGAGAGAGAGAGAGATCTCCCCCTTCCCATTCTGATGCCAGCTGGGTTTGGAAACACTTAGCTAGCCCAACACCCTTATTTTATAAATAGGAAACTGAGGTCCCAGAGAGCAGACGTAATTCGCCCCACACCATGGAGGAACTATGTAAAACGCATCCTCCTCCTTTGCTCCAAGGCTTCACACACAAAAATCCCAATCTATAGGATATAAATTCAGGTGGGTTGTAGTTTCTTGTTTTCTTTTGCCTTGCTTCTTTAGCTGTGTATTATTAATTTTATATTTGGAAGTGGGTTACATCATTTAAGTAGGATCAGGCTATAGATTTTGAATAATTACTCTGGTATAATATTACCACAAATCACATTCTCAGTGTTGAAGAGTCTGGAAATTTTGTCAAGTTCCTCAGAGTACACACAGTATAGGTACAACCTTTTTTCATAGAGCATAACCACCTTTTATTTATGTCTTTGGTTAGAAAATAAATTTTCAGTGAGATGAATGAAATGTCACTTGGGGCTGGGAAAAGAACAGTTAAATATTCTTGAATCAGCTATATTTAAATCAGCTTGTCCAGTAAAAGCAGATCTCCAATTCATTGCTAGCTGAAGGACTCAAATTAGCTGCTTCTGAGTCTCTGAATTGATCTGTGCATGTGTACCTAGGGGATGCAAATAGATTTTCTTGTGAATTTACAGGAAAAAATGCACAATAATGATAAACATAGTTACAGAAGATAGAGATGAGATAAACAAAAACATTGTACAATAAAAACTACAAAATTCTACAAAAACTATAGTTCTATAAAACACTATATAGAAAAATAAAACTGGAAAAAATGTTAGCTGTATTGTCATCCAGCCTCATAATTTCACAAAAGGGGAACATGAGAGTCGAGTTTTTCTCTAATAAACAATTTTTCCTTGAGAAGGTTTTTTAATCATGCAAATATATCACCACATGCTGTACAACAGGAACACAGAGTTGAAGTTGTAATTATAGAAACTACCAAAGTAAAACCATAAACTTATAGCTAAAAGGAACCTAAACCTCACTTAGTCTAAACTCCTCATTTCTAAATTTGGAAAGAGAGTACTGTTAACATGGAGGCCTCTCCAAGCCAAGACCCTAATTGATTTCTCCTGTTTTTCTGTTAATAGGACTTCAGGCACTATCATCAGTGACCTTCACTTATTCCTTTGTAAAATTGGGATAATAATTCTTTATAGAATTATTGTGAAGATTAATAGCTAGAAAAAGTAGTTGCAAAATATGAAGTACTATATGTTTGTGAAGTAAAAATGAGTACAATGTATACATATAAAAACAACATATTATTTCTTATTATTTCCAAGGAAAATCCCCAAATAAATCTAAGCACTGAGTAGAGCTTTTATTTTCATGCAAAGAAACTCAGTTTTTAGAAGAGCTGACTTCCAAAGAAAACAGGCAGCATTTAAGGAACATCCACAAAGTATATGATAGAAATTGATAAGAATCAGTAATGCAAAAGTGAAAAGTCACTGTTCTAGTTTTGAAATGTTCTAAGGCTTTATATATTTTAGTGCTAAAAGGCAGGCTATTGATAACTTTTAGATTATCTTATCAATTAATATATTATGCACAGTATACCTTCTATTATCATGGCAAAAATTCATTTGTCAGAGAGAGCAAATAGAATATAGGACATATTTATTGTGATGCAGGCAGCATGCAAAGTCCAGCTTGGGAGAACTGTGGAAAAGGGCCTAAGGTGTTTCTGCCCCTTCCTCATCATTTCTACCTCTGTCCTTCTTTTCTCCCTTATCCTCTGTTATTTTAGCACTTATAACTACTTCATGTATATTTCTATACTTGTTTTTTGTTTGTATCCACCCAATAAGTGTTAGCACCTTGAGAAAATAAAGTTAGATAAACGAGAAGAGAGTCTGGACATACTAGCTATTCAGTAATTAATCACTTGCTGAATAAACACTGCAAGTCAGACTATAGGAGAAATTGAGGAGTCAGGTGTGGGCACCAATTAGTTAAAATATTTTTGGAACCCCAAACACAGTCTTTCTTTTCCATGTTTTTGCTCATTCCATTTGAAGGAACTTCAACAATCCTGCTTCTCCTAAGATTTGATGCTACTTCAGGTGTGGCCATATATTTCAATTGCAGTTGAGAGTAAGTTTCACATTATACCTCCATTTACTTAGTGAAGATTTAGTTATTTTAGAAAGCCAAGTATAACTCTTTGCTTATAGTGACTTTGAGTCAAATGAAACTTTAAGTTTAATTTACCTGAAGTGATGTTAGGTAAAATTATTTATTCTTGAAAATGTAAGTTCGTTTTTCAAATCTAAGTATAGGATTTTAATCTGTTCCTATTGCAACTTGTCAAAAGCTTTTCTAATATACTGCCTTTCTGCAGCTAACATATGTTATTTCTGTCTGGGAGTTAGCCTTTTAGATACCATTTTTAATTTCCTCACATATGTTTGCCTAAGTGCAAAACAATGGCCTCTGACCAAGAGAGCCTACATTGCCCTCAGCTTGACTAAACTTTGGACAGGCTTCTTCCCGATCCTAGGTGCCTGACCTCTATTTTCTTAAGAGTATTTACTTTAAAAAAATTTATATTTACAAATTCTTTTTCTGATCCTTTGAGATGTAAAGCTTTTTAAAAGCTTATTGCCTGTTTTACAACCCAAGAATGACTTTCTCAAGGACTTGAGAATCATCTCTTCCAAATTTAATTATCAAGGAAGATAGGACCCTATTTTCCCAGTTCTGTAGGAGGATAGGAGCCTAATTTCAGCTTGCCCCTTGCTCCTAATTATAAAACTCTCTTCTGTCATAAAGGCATACGAAAATATACTTTTCCTTTGAGTAAGGCCAATTAGCAAAGACAGATAGCTACTCCTCCACCCTCACCCTTGAAAACTCTCTAGATCTTTTTCATATAGGAGTCAGGTGTCCAGTTTGGGTCTGTGGTTTCTCCCCTATTGCTAGTAATGGTATTGAAATAATATCAACTTCTGTCTGTTCATCTTGTCTATTATGAATTTTCTCTAATGCTCCTCTTTTCTATAGTCAATTTTGAAATCAGAACTCATTTGAATGCTCTTTGTAGACCCCAGTTGAGTTTTCTGGACACCTCCTTTGCTTCTTCCTCATAATATATAATTGTATGGTAACGATTTTATTTCTAGAAACTTCTTGAATTTTTTTTCTTTTGGAGATTTCTGCCATGGTACTATGGCTATAGCTGAATGTTTAGAGATATATTTAATCATTATTATTATTCACATTTTCAATGACCATTTAATAAAACAGTTAAATTTTATGTGGTACTTTTACATATTATTTTATATAACGCTTATACATACGATTCTCTTGAAGAATATGCATGTGCTCAATGAAATTCAAAAAGTTCGCTGGTATGACCTTCTTAGTATATTGATATTTGGGGGGACAATTGTCTGATTCAAGTCTTTAGTAAACACAAATTTTTTGGAAATGTCTAATGGCGCAGGAATCTTGTAGTTTAGGGTAATTCCACTCAGATAAGATCATTTGAGAAACAGGAACCATGTAAATCAGTATTTGGTGATTACTTCCTGAATCAGTGAAATGACAGGAAGCCACACTCTTAGGAAAAGACAAGAGGGAAGTAAGGTTTGCGAATAATGCTTTTCCTGGAATTTTTCTGAATACAAATATAAATAATGTAAGAGAAATGGGAAAAGTAAACTTCAATTACAACTCCCCAAAATAAGCCCAGCTTAAGTGTTATTACTATTCTAGTGACTTTGTACATTCTTGATCTCAGGAATTATGCTTACCTTTTCCTTTTGTTCTTCCCTGTTTGGGCCCAGAGCAATGCCTGGTTAACAATTGGCCCTTATTAAGTAAATGGAAGAGAGTCTCTGTTTTAATCTCATTTTAAATTCATAGGTGGCGGGACCATAACAAAGGGATTTTTTTCTTCTAATGATGATAAATACATAGTGTCACCAGGAGGGGGCTGTACTATGGAGGTTAGCTTTTCACTGGAAGGGAGGAACCATACAGTTACTTTTGGGGGAAAAAGTTCTGTTATAAAAATATAATAGTAAACATTTATTGAACACTTTTATGGGCCAAGGGCTGTGCTAAATACCTCATATGAAGTATCTCTTTTTAATCTTCAGAATGACACTATACTTTTAACCTGTTATAACAGAAGAGAATGCTCTGGTCTTATTCTAGATTATACCATGGATCATTCCCCATTTCCTCATTTTTTCACCAAGAGCTGGAATTGATAAGTCTAAGAAGGAATACAAGAAGGAAGAAACTAAAGATTAAACAAGGTGAGAGGTTTTACCAATTAGAACCCCTATCAAAGATATCAGAAACAGAGCACAGAACTAGTTAGTTTTGGTAGAGTGAGAAATTTGAATTAGAATTTTATGCTCCCCTCTACCTTCCTAACATTTACAATTAGAACAGTTATAAATATTCAGATAATCTTAAAATAGAAATTTAATTGGTTTGCTTGTTTTTGCTAACCTACAAGATTTAAATGTAAATATTTCTCTTCTCCCTATGAGTGGTTTGAAGATTAAATCCTCTTTTCCCTCAAAGAAAGGGGAATAATTTAAGATCTGACTTTAAAGAGCCACCAAAGTCAAATGAGAAAAATGAAAAGAAAGGATAGGGTTGATGAAAGAGACTGAGACAATGGGAGAAATGGAAGGCAGAGACAGGTTTCCCCCCTGTCCAGGGCTAAAAAAAGGAGTGTTGTATATTGTTTAATATGATTTCAAATTCATTTTTTTTACGACTTAAGTGAAGTTGTTTTCATTCACTGTGTATGACAAAGGAAAAAAGTTGTTTTTAGAAGTAAAGTTGTTTTGATATAAGAATGAAATAAATTGTGTCATAATGTCATCATCTCATCTGTTGTTATTGATAAACAGTAGCTTAGCTGCTAGGGGACCCCACTGGGTGCTTATCAATAAGAACATGTGGAGAAGCAACTATGGCAAGAGGACATTTAGATTATAAATACTGAGAATTTGTGAGAATTACTGAAGGGTTTCCTTCTGGGCAAGGCACACTTTGCTGACTTAAACAGCTCTCCAAAGCTCTTGAGACATTTGCCTTGGCCAAGGTGACTCTGGTCAGCAGTGTTGCTAAACCTCACAACAGTCTCTGGAGTGATAACACCCCCCACCCCCTGCCCCGGGGCAGCCTTAGTCTGTCTGCCAACAATGGCCACCTTCATTCCCTAGCAACGTGCTCTAGCAACAAGGGACTTTAGTTTTTGCATTGGCAGCTGGAAGTCAGCTTGCAGTGGGTTTTAAGTCTTTTCTCCCCTAAGAAACCAAACGCATATCAAAAGATATACCTCTGTTAAATTTGGACTTTTTTCCTTTTGCCTCTTCTTGCCTAGAAAAATAGTGTGACTAACCTGTCATTTGTTTGGAGTATGTTTTTCATTATTTAGCTTACCGAGATATATTATTCTATACGCTATTGGCTGGTAAAATTATAATAACCACAGTGAATTTGTGATACACAAGTGCCTGCAAAAGAAAAAATCAGTCTCCAAGTATAATTTTGCTGCCCAAAGCAATCCTCCCTTCCCCCCCAAAAAACAGGATAGTGTGTGGGTCCTTGGGACTGTGGAGATCCAATCCTTCACCTCTGGATGTACCGTGGAGAGGCAACAAACCCCTAGGAAGAAGGGCGATGTGATAAAACTAGGAAGGGGAGATTCACTGTTCTTTTGCTTCCTCTGACTATGTAGGTGAGGAAAATAAAAATTCCTCCCTGTGTCTCCATTGTGTTAAGTCTAGCAAGAATAGCTTTTGCCTTTTTTAAGCCAAAGTATTGAACAGGAGGTGAGGTAAGAGACAGAGTTAAGGGCCAGCAAACTGTGGGAATCTAATAATTAAGAAACATTCTCTTCATCCACCCCAAGGGGAAGGTGAGCCTCAGGACCTCTTGGGCAAATTACTCTTCTGGATGTTCCTTCCAATGAGGACTGTTGGTAGGTCTAAGTTTTATTTTTGGGGGGTAGCATCATTTAGTCTGATACTCTTAGAAAGATTCCCTGACATGGCATATCTACATTCAGTATTTATGCTAAATACATTGCTAATTTATTAAGATTCTTACAGCTGAAGTTTTCTGCCTTTTTTTTTTTTTGGTTTATGGCTGTGGGAAGCTCAGAGCTAAAATAGTATTCTCTGTGTTCTAAAGAAACTAAGAGAACCAGATTTCAGTTCATGTTCTGCAGTGCACCCACTGGGAGTCCGAGACAAGGTTTCCCCTTTGTGAAAATGTGGAGTGTGAGCTGGTTGCTAGATACAGCACCAATCAATTCTGATAACTGCGAATCCCTTTACTCTCACATACAGGGTCATATGCAAATATTGCCCACAAGCTGCCAAATAGGCCAGCTAATAAAGATTAAAAAATAAAATGGTATTTAGAAATTGTCCTGGGGATCAGTTTAGATTGAAAGGAGAGAAGAGAGTAGTAAACCCCCACAGAAATGAATATTAAAGTTGTTAATTTTTTGGCTTCTGCTGCTGTGCCTTCTCGATTGAATTTTTAAATGATGGGAAGGAAATGAGAAAAGAAAGTCTGGGGAGGGAAGTGAGAAACCAGGCTAGTGGGCTGTATCTGCTGTCTGCTTGCACCAGTGCTGTCTGAGCTGAATGAATAAGCTACCCTCTCAGCTATATCTGGAAATAGTAGGAGTCCTCTTGAGCACTGTAGTAGCCAAGCTAGCCAAGTACCTGTGGACCAAGCGTCAGAAGACCTGCTTCATTATTAATAAAAAAAGTAACAGTTTTACTATCTATTGAGCTCCTAACTATGCCGGAGCCAAAGACTTTTGCTACATGATATCATTTCATTTGTACAGCAACCCTGTGAAGTAGGTATTTTTAGTTACTCTATTTTATAAACAGGGAAACTGAGACTCCAAAAGTATTAATGATTTCCCCCAAGACGACCCAGCTAGGTGTCTTTGCAATTGGTAAAAAAGTTAACAGCCACCATTTTCTAAGAGAGTATAAAGAAAATGGTCATCACATCCCTAGTTTATCCCTGCTTCTACTCTCCTGAAAATCCTTTCAATATTTGAAAATGAAATCAGTTGAAGAACTATACCCAAACAGAAACTGAGGAGAAGTCTCAAAAGGATAATAATTTGAGAAGATTTATGTAAAAGTGGAAAGCAACAGACTTCTTGATGTAGTGGGGTGGGGGAGGGGCACAGCTCAATTGTATAGGGACATATAAGACAGAATTCTTTTTTCAATATATTTCTAATTCTATATTTTGTCTTGGTCAAAGCCCTGACACCAGTCCCAATAAGTACACACTGGTTCTCTTTCACTTCAATAATTTGTCCTACAGTGTGGAAAGGCTTTGATTATAAAGTCATCCTGGTACTTGAAGAAAGAGGGTGGGCTGTAAATGCTCTAAAGAGACAAAATTGGCTTTCTGATTCAGTGGATTCGAGGCTGGATTTCTACCCACAAGTAACTATCTTCCTTCCACTGCTTCTATTTCACCTTGCTTAAAGGAATCGAAATGATTTTAGTTTTCACCAAGTCCCAGTTAAAAAGAGAAATTCAGTATTGTACATTTGAAAGTTAACTAGAGAGTAAACCTTAAAAGTTCTCATTGCAAGAAAACAATTTTATAAATGTGTATGGTGACAGATATTAGATTTATTGTGGTGGTCATTTTGCAATATATACAAATATTATATCATTATGTTGTACTCTGAAACTAATATAACGTTATATATCAATCATACCTCAATTTAAAAAAAAGAGAGAATTCATAGGTGAGGGTGAGGTGGTGGGAGGGCTGGTTAGTGCTACAATCTAAGTCTTTAAGTATACACCTTAGGCCAACTTTCTCAAAATGGATCCCAGGAAATAACTAGTCTCACAAATTGATCTCTAAATTAAAGGCTCTGTGGTCAAATTCCTCTGGGGAATGTTGCATTCTCTGCCAATGTCAACAAGAGGCTACTAGCATTTAGGGCCAGGCAATTTTTTGCTTTGTGGGAATATCCCAAGTATTACAGGACATTTAACATTTGTGCTACGTGGCCTTTCAAGCAAGTGCAGGTCCTCAGCCATCATGATCATCAAAATTGCCCTAATACATTTCTAAATGACCCTTGATGGGAGGTACCAAATCTCATGAAGAACAAATGTAGCTAAGACTTTATGCAAAAAAAAAAAAAAAAAAAAAATCACAGAGCATATTGTGTATTGGTACATTGAAGCCTCTGAGAAGAATTTCTTTTTAAAAATATTTTTATTCTATAAAGCATATCCTAAATAAATATAGAACTTCCCTCATTCTCTCCCCACTTTGCTTTTCTTAGAACGTCAAATGAATTTCCCATGGCATACCTTTTGAAAAATACTGCTTTAGCAAGAAGGACCAGGAAGGGACTATTAGCCTGTAAAGAGATGCTAATGATCATCTAATACCTGGAATCCACTATTCACCCCATGAGCCAGATATGGCCTACTTAGCCCTGGAGACTTTTGGAATTTTTGTTTTAAACATGATTAGCGATGATAATCTTTTGAGCCATTGGGACCTAACCATCTGTTTCTCTGTGAGACTCACTGCCTGAGTACCAGACTAATTGGCTTGGTTAAGGGAGTCATTTTATTTATGATGCTGATAGCAATTAATTGTACAGTTTGAGTTGTTCTGGTTTCATTTTACTAATATTTTGTCATAAAACAGGGAATTTTTATTTATTTATTTAGTTTTTTATGGTGACATTGATTAACGAAGTACAATAAGTTTCAGCTATACACTTTAACAGTAAGGCATGTATATATTTACAATGTGCGTTCACCTTCCATAGTTAGATTTCTTTCTGTCACTGCATATTTAACCCACTTTATGCTGTCTACTCCCTGCTCCACCCTGATCTATTATCCATGTCCATGAGTGTCTGTTAGTTTGTTCTCTTTGTTTGTTGCTTTTTAGGTTTATATCCCACATATAAGTGATACCATGTGATTTTCACCTCTTTCTGTCTGGCTTATTTTGCTTAGCATGATTATCTCGCGGTCCATCCATGTTGTTACCAATGGCAGTATTTCATTTCTTCTTTTGGCTGAGTAATATTCCATTGTATATATGTACCACAGCTTCTTTATCCAATCATCTATCATAGGACACTTCAGTTGCTCCCATGTCCTGTCCACTGTGAATAATGAAAACAAAGTTTTTACGATAGATTCCTGCCAAAAGGAAAAAAGATCTGAATAAGGCCTCCATATGCACTTTACTCATGTTTGAGGTGTGTATAATTCTCGTACACTAACTGTGGATCCTTTGACTTAAACTCTGTTTTCAATTAAAAATCTTAAACTAGGTTAACACATGTGCATAAATATCTAATTATACAGTAGTCACCAAAGAAAAACAAAATGCGTTTTCCTGTATTCTAAATTCTATATTTTGCCAGTAGAAGAAACCAGCCAGAAACTGGTCAGTGACAGAAATGTGATTTGAACCTAGATATCCTGGCTCACAGGCAAGACTCTTTATATTGCTACCTTTTGTTATCTCTTAACAAAAGAACTACTAAGATGTGGTAAATGAGGTATTTACTGTGAGAAGTAGAAGAAAGAAACTGAACTTGATGGGAGGGCCTTATCACAGTAAGTTCTCAGAAAACCATTATTAAACTGTTCCAGTGCCAAAAAAAAAAAAAAAAAGTAAACAGACAAACAAAAATCCCAACTCATTTCATGCCAAATATGTAAGTAGAGAAAACTTAAGAACTGCTTTGGTGAACCACCAGCGCCTGGGATTTCTATTACCAAGGAGCAATAAGTCCAGATGGCAGGTTCAAGTTTCTTAAGGGGCACATAATAACACAAAATAAGGCTTTGCTTTTTATCCAAATGTAACGTAAAAAGAGGGTTGGGTTTCCTAAATTTCAGCCTGTCTTGGGCAGGTCTTGATACAATTATATGGTCTTTTCTTGAAAGACTTCAAATATTCCTTTCATCCCTTTCTCAGTCATAGTGCATTTTTTTCTTCTGTTGTTTTACTGATAAAGTTTTCTGGATGTTACTCTCTCTATTCTCCCTTACTATAACTGTAGAAATGGATTCAGAAATGAAACAGTAGCTCTAAACTATATTTTTTTGATAGTTTTTCTTCATTAAGAGAACTCTCTATATGTAATCTCCTCATATTTAAACTCCAAGTGATAAGAGCTGTCTCATTATATATAATTAAGTCCCGAATTACAGTTTCATAGCATACTTTCCCTAGGTACACTAGCCCTTTTTATGTAAAAAAAAATAAAAAACAACAACAAAAAACTTGACTTGGAAGGAATCGAGATATGAGGATGTGGAGGAATAGGAATTAGTTTTTAGGGAAAGGGGTTCTTGAATTAAGTGTCAAAGCAGAATCCAAGACTCAAATACCTGGTGGAATTTGGGCCCAAAACAATAATGAATGAAATGGGCCAGCTCTACAAAAAATAACTGCTCATGCCAATTAATAATGGGCAACTGACATTAGGTCAGTGTGAATTAGGTCATAAAGAATATCAGTAACTATGGCAAACTCTAGTGGGTGTGCCCTATGTAAGAAGATCAAATACTACCTCCCATAGCACTGGGGCAAAATTGGCTCACTGTTGTCAGACTTTTGAGAGAAACTATAAATCCAGATTTTAAATATAGGCAACCAATTTATGAAAACATTAAGGGAATGAAATGTCAGACAATGGTCTCAGTCTCTCTGGTTTTTGGTTTAAATAGGCTTAGCCCTGTCTTCATATCCCTCTGCCCTTCCAAACAAAAATCTTCTAGTATCAAGTACCATTCTGATACTTTTTCTCTCTCTAAAGTTGATTTTCACTGTACAGGTATCATAAGGAGCCAGCAGGGGGAACCCACAGACTGTGTGACTTAAAACTAAAGGACTAAATTTAAAAAAAATTTATACATGGAAAAAAATTTAAAGCAATTTTGAGACCCAGCAACTAGCTTCTATGTCTCTGGCTAGCAATGTGAGTTTATCTTACATACCGACCTTTGCTTTTACTTGTCTAATAAAATATTGTTATGACAATCATCATTTATATGATTGGAAACTGAATGCAAAGTCTTCTGGAACTTAGGTCAGCTTATAGAATGTGCTTTAAATGCTGAAAGTAAGAATCATTCCCTCATCTGGATTTGTCTGAGTGCAGGCTCTGTTGAATGAGTGGGCCATGTGACCTGCCATATTCATTTTGATGCAAAATGGACTTACATCAACCAGAATTTTATTACTGAGTTTTTACTACAGTGAGTGTAGCAATGTATTGTGTACCATACAGTTGCACATTTTTATAATATTAATTTATTGCCCTCAAGAAATATTAGCAATATTTAGACTAATTTTTAAAACACACACACACATACACACATATACACACTGAGAGAGAAATGGCTAGATTAGTATGGTCTGTCCTGTGGAGAAGGCTTAAATAGAATTTCCATAGGCGAGTACTTTTTAATTTTTATTTTGTAATGGTGTATGTAAAAAAATGATATTCATAGGCACAGTAGAGAAACTTAATGAGTATGATTACATAAAAGTTAAATAACTCCAACTGGCCCAGGCCTCATATGGCCATGAAGAAGGCAATGGGGATCAGTATCTGGGCAGACCTTCAGCCCACTTGTGGCATTGCAGAATGCTATAAAACACTGGTTTGGGAGGCTCTGCTATAGGACTGTAAAGAAAGGGGAGATGAAAATAGAGACAACTTTAGGACTGATTTCCCTTTCTCTTTTTACTTTTTCCTAATGTTGGTTTAATTATTGCTTACCAGCATTTGTCAAAAATAAATTTAATACTTTTTCATTTCTTAGTGATGGAAAGAAATTTAACTCTGGGTGGTGAGCACACAATGCAACATACATATGACATATTATTGAATTGTACACTTGAAACTGATATAATTTTAATAACCAATGTCACCCCAATGAATTTAATTTAAAAATACTTCATCATTTTTTTCTTTACTTTGAAAATATAGGATGGAATTAAAGATTCGTTTTTTCAGAAATTTTCTCCCCATTTCCAGAGTTCTAAGAATGATCCATTTTATCTCTAGAAAAGATAAAATCTTTTCTCAAGTATGTATTCATCTTACTGCAAAGGCTGGCTTAGGCTTGGTTGGCCCATTCACTTTTGTTTGTACTACTGTTTTGGAGGAAGGGAGAGGTCAGAAAACAGGAGAAAAAAGAGAAAATAAGGCCATTGTTGACATTATTTCTAAATGAAAGTTTAATGAATACCCCCTCTATGCCAGTAACCTCCATATACATAGTTGGTTCTTTTTTTTTCTTTTTTAATGAGCTGCTACTATTTTGGAATAGAATAATGTTGAGTTATAATTAAGTATATTGAAGTCTAATGATAGAGTTATTCATGAACTGAGAGGAGAATGAAAATTTTCATCTTAATGCAGAATAGCATTGAATGGCCACATTGGTTCATACTGGCTTTCCTTTGTTCCTCTCCTTTATAGTTAATCAAGTTAGACTACACCTATTAAACAAATGTGCTTTCATACTTTTAACCTA